>NW_024044459.1:36308248-36885473 GCF_014851395.1 Micropterus salmoides | reverse complement strand
TCCCAGTTAGCTAACGGTCAGAGCCAAAATGTCTCCCGCTGACGTTTCGGTCCTTAAATCTGTTCGTTAAAACACGAGCTGACAGTCTGAGTGTCTCCTCTGTCGGACCGCGCTTCCGTAAAGTCCGTCCTCACCGAGTGGAGCAAATATTTCTCCTCCTTGTAAACTCGACTGGAAGCTCAGCCTGCCCCAAAGTTAGCGGAAATGCTCGCTGCTTCCTGTGACGCATTTCAAAATAAGAGCATTCCTCGCCTAAAAACTACACAACGCGTGAAAACTGTAAACTGTAAATAAAAAATGATACAAACACCTTCAAATACTCAATATTAGTACACAACTTCTATACTTAAGTAAAAGTACAGATACACTTGCTAAATATAAAAGTCAAAGTTCCTGCTTTTAAAAATACTTGAGCATCAAAAGTAAAATATACTATTAGTATGGTTCTGTTTGTCAGGAGTTGGTGTTATTTCAATAATAATTCAACTTCTTCAGTTATATGTATGAGTATTATAGCGCTCTCTCGGGTCGCCACCCTCAGGACCCCCATGACTCAGATACCACACTGGATCAGGGAGGCCCCTGATAACAAGCTAGTTTCGAGGTTCTGGCTCACCCCAATTATCAAATGTTCAACTCCAGGTTCAAAAGGTTTCCTAGTCAAACCCCTCCAATCCTCAGCAGCGTCAGGGAGCAGGACATCTGAACATAATCTGGAATGTGTTCCTCAATGACAGATTCTTTGTCTGTAATGAGGTGTGTAGTTGTAGGCAGTGTGGATAAAACCTTACCTTGCAGCAGGAGAGATTCTCAGACCACCAAAAACCATAAAGAGACAGGATGTGACAGTATATCTCATGATCCATGTTTGCTGGGATTGGCTGATCTCTAATGTTCATGCAGAGGGACCATGATCAGTCACCCTGTAATTGGTCTTTTATGTATATCAAACCAAATATGGTTCACATGAACACAGAAGATATCTGCCCGCCTATTTTAATTTAGCATCGTTTATCAATTATCCATTTTTAAAACATCAGATTCATCTCTTGTTTTAAAACACGTCACACATTTTATAAAGCTGATTTGATCATAACACAAAAAACATCAAACAATGTTCTCTGCAGGCAGGAGGTTCACTTCCTGTGAGGCTCCTGTGGTTCGGCAGCAAACTGCTTCTAGTCAGACTTTCCATCACGTCTGTTAAAACCAAAGGTCATCTTCTAGCAGTCTAACTGTTTTTTAACCAACAACAGAAGCCTGCGGTTCTTCCATCTCCTCCAATATTTCCAGAACATTTTAAATTTTCCCATCCTTTCGAGTACATTTAAAAATAAGGTTTAGCAGTGCGTTTAAGCAATTACGCTCAAGAAATCGACTTTGTTATATACTGACTGTGTAGATGTACATCCTGTCAGGGTAAAGAGTAAGAAAAGAGAAAGAGCAACAGTAAAACTTGTGTTTCAGCAACTACACAACAACACAGTTATAAATTGATCTGGCAATGTAATCAGCAATTTCATATTATTTGTATGTTCCACATATTCTAAAGATATTAATAATCTAATAAGTGTATCACCAGGCTGATGCTTTCTGACATGTAAACTTCAAAGCGTGACCTACACAGGCTTTTATTTTGAAGTCCAGCTAGTTAAACCAGAAGTGATTGGCTGTTAGTTTCTGTCAAGTCACAAAACTAATCTCCAGCTGGAAAAACCACAGCTTCAACCGCGCATGCTCCTGTTATCGGGCTGTGCAGTGAAGCAAAGCGAGCGCCCCCTTGTTCACATAACTTTATCATGACTTCATCGGGAGGAGCTCCGACCTTCACAGAAACACCGCCGGGAGGTCCAGACACTTTATTCAAACAAACCTTTAAGGCTCTGAGCCCCCCAGCCAATAAAAGAGAAGCATTTGTTACACTGACCCGATTGGCTGAAATGTAATTCCAATAAAAGAAAATCTGAGACGTTAGTGAAGCTGCGACCAGAGCAGAGTTTACAATAATCCAGTTAATATATATTATATTTTTAGATTTTAGATTTCAAAATCAGAAATACGTTATTGATCCCAGAGAGGAAAGTCTTTGTTACGAATTGCTCACTTGCATATCTGATAATATCAAAATATTAAGGCATAGAAATAATAGAAGAAAGTAGTGAAGTAGAAAAAATAACGAAATACCAAAACACTTTTTAGAGGATGTGGCTTAAATATCTTAAAACAAAAACACACGAGGTAAAACAAACAAAAAAAAAAGTATTTCTGATTCTGTTATTCTGATTATCTAATTCAAAGAAATGACATGAATTATAAAGCCTGATACTGTAAAAGTTAATATCAGACCATCATATTCAGTATCGACGTTCAAAGAAAACAATATGTCCATCAATCTATCAGTTTCTTCGATAAAGGGCTGATGGTTTCAGCAAAACATTTTCTGCTTCTCTCAGTTTTCCATTTCAGTAAAGTGGACATTTCTTTAGTTTTTGGCTGCTGGTCGGACAAAACGAGACATTTGAAGCAGTCACCTTGGACACTGCTGGATATCGTCATTAGAGCTGCACCGATTAATCAAATTTTTTAATTAATAAAGTCATTTTTGAAGTAAAGATTCTCTGATTCCAGCTTCTTAAATGTGAATATTTTAATAGTTTTTTCCTCCTCTCTGACGGTAAACTGAATAATATTTGGGTTGTGGACTAAACAAAACATTTGAGGACCTCATGGTGGACTTTAGGAAACACTAATCGATTGATAATCATTAGTTGCAGCCGTAATCATCACGGGAACAACTTTCTTAAATTTTACAGACAAAACGATGAATGAAACCATGCTGACCCCTGAAGTGAGCTGAACAGGTAACAAGTAGTTTAATCTCAGTTAAAGTCCCTTCTGTTACAGGCCGAAAACACGAGACTTACAACAGAAACAATCTGATTTGTTTCTGAAAATATTCTGCATACCAAATAAATGTTTTTTAAATGCTGTTCTGTGCAAAGATTCAGTCCTGTGTTTTAACTCCTCTCACACGTGGCCGTTAGTCCAACATGACAAATTATAACTGCGTTTCAAAAACTACAAATTATCAGGTCTGAGGCGTAAGGTTGAAAAGGCGGGGTCATTGACTCTAATCCAATAAAAGTATTTTAGTCCGGCTCTGTTAGCAGGAAACAAACACAGTTTATGATTCATGTGCCGGTTTTGTTAAATAACTCGCCCAAAGACATTCAGCTCTACTTTCTAGTACACCAAGACATGCTGTTGTTAGGACGGTTGTGAGTATCGCTGTCTGGAGCTGCTGTGGTGCTCTGGGACCGTCTCGTCCTCTCTGCATGTTCGCTTTGCAGCAACAACTTCAGCCAGTTTGCTAACCAACAACCTAGCTAACGTTGCTTGCGGTGGAATTGGTTTTGCTCCAGACTCGCTTAACCCACCTTTAAGAAACGTGTCTTTATACTACTGAGGTCTGAAATGTCTCAACGTTTATTGGATGGATTGCCATGAAAAGTCATACAGATTAAAGTCTTCATTAAGAACCAAATGTGCTTGGATCTGAGAGCCACAGACAGGAAGTCAGACAGTATAGAGGGACAGACTAACACATAGGATTTGTCGAACAGCCAGCGTGGCCCTGATTGTTAACAGTCTTGGCCGGCTGGTAGGTTGTTAACGTCTCTGGCTCAGCTGCCGGTACAGCTGGATGGTCATGAGCTGGATCTCAGGATCTCCAGGTTTGATGTCGATGGCGCTCAGGAAGAAGCCCAGAGCGTCTTCCAGCTTCCCCTCGCTGTAGACCTCCCTCCCTCTGCTCACCAGGGAGTCGTAGCTCTCGTCCTCGGCGACGTCCTTCATCCCGTTGGTCTCGACTCCTGCATCAACGGTGCACTGATCCATTCTCTCGGAGGAGGCGAGCTCGGGCTCGCTGGCTGATTCCTCCAGGTTACTGCACATTTCCTCTGCCGAAGCATCGACGCCATCTGCAGACTCAGAGCAATCCTCCTCCTCCTCCTCCCCTTCTGTGTTTAAGGTCTCTCCAGTGGTCTCCTCCAGCTGAAGCTCATTAGTTGAACCAATGATGTCGTCCTCTTCAGCCTCGTCAGAAATGTCATCTTCATCACCTTCATCCTCATCATCCATGTCGTCGACGATGGACTGGATGAGAGACCGGTTTGAGGCCACTGAGGTGTTTCCTCCAACGCTCTTTCTCCTCCGGAGAGGGGTGGAGGCTCCAAGAACCTGGAAGGGGTTGTCCAGTTTCTCTTCTTCTTCGTCTTCATCACTGTCGTAAATCACTGCAGCTCTTTTCTTCTTCGTAGCCACAAAGGATTCATTCAGCGACTCGTCCATTTCAGAGGCAGACACGTTGAGGCTTTGTCCAAGTGCTTCTCTGTGTTGTCTCTCAGAAAGGGATTTATTCACGTCAAAACTCCCGTCCATCTGCAGCTGTGACAGCAGCTTCCTCTCCTCTGCTTCGGTCTCCTGATGATCCAGGACTTCACCTTCTGAGGACACGTCGCTGTACTCAAGCTGTAAGTTGAAGTTGCCCTCAAAGGATTCAAGCCCTGCGCCGCTGACTCGGTGCGACGTGTCTCCTTTGAAGCTTGAATTAGATGCATGCAGGACAGAAAGTCTTTTGTTCTGCAGGGGGGTGACACGAGCCGGCCCAAAGTCCATCATGGAGTTGTTTGTTGAGTGTGAAGTTCCGTTTAGCTGTTGTTCATCTTCATCATCTGCTGTAACGTAGGACTGGCTGCCGTCACCAGCTGCAGCATCTGCAGCTGCAGACATTTGAGACTCATCTATTGGTTCTTGTACTGAAGCATCTGCGGCCTCAGACGTTTGAGACTCATCTATTGGTTCTTGTACTGAAGCATCTGCGGCCTCAGACGTTTGAGACTCATCTAATGGTTCTTGTACTGAAGCATCTGCGGCCTCAGACGTTTGAGACTCATCTAATAGTTCTTGTACTGAAGCATCTGCAGACGTTTGAGACTCATCTATTAGTTCTTGTACTGAAGCATCTGCGGCCTCAGACGTTTGAGACTCATCTAATAGTTCTTGTACTGAAGCATCTGCAGACGTTTGAGACTCATCTATTGGTTCTTGTACTGAAGCATCTGCGGCCTCAGACGTTTGAGACTCATCTAATAGTTCTTGTACTGAAGCATCTGCAGACGTTTGAGACTCATCTATTAGTTCTTGTACTGCAGCATCAGTGGGCTCCGACGTCACCAAAGACTCCTCAGTCCCGTCCTGAGGAGAGGCGTCTGCTACTCCTAAGGAACTCCTTTCCTGCTTGACAGACTGAAGTTTCCGGGAATCCAGGTTCAGCTCTGGGAGCTCGTCTTGGCTTACTCCTGCAGCAGGTTGTTCTTCTGAGTTACTCTCATCTGCAGTTAGGTCAATAACGTGGTCACTCAGATTCTGTTGGCCGCCCTCCATGCCAGAACTGGACTGGTCTAAATCTACCACCACCGGTGACCTGTTAAAGTTGCTGTCATGCTGTGGATAGGAAGGACTTGGTCTTGGGTTTCTTGGTTTTTTCTCACGAGACCGCTCTCTGTTGTTGTCCACTGGTTGTCTGAGCCAGGCTGGTTCTGTGCTCGACGCCATGTTCTCTGTTAACTGCATCTGCAACTCTGACTCGGCCTTCATCAGCTCCTGGGCCTTCTGGACCCTCCCCTCGATGTAGTGGTGCGCCTCTTGGTCCTCCGGGGCCTCGTCATGGTTGACGTCGAGGGAAAACATGAGGTCGTGGTCAGAGATGCCAAACATCTCCATGGCGTGGAGGTGGGCGATGTGCTCGTCCAGTTCGGGGTCTGTTCGTCGGTGTCTGGAGTGCAGGGCCTGAAGCTGCAGCTGGGTGGACGAGGACCGAGTGTCCTCCAGAGTGAAGAGCTCCTTCAGCTCCTGCTTGCTGAAGTACCGAAAAGGGTTCTTTTTATCTCCGGTATTCTGTCTGATGAGGGAGTCTTTGAAAACCTGCCGCCTGTAGATTTTCTCCTCCACCGTGCCGCAGGTGATCAGCCTGTAGATGACGACGTTTTCCGTCTGGCCGATGCGGTACGCCCTGTCAACAGCCTGGGCGTCTGTTGCCGGGTTCCAGCTGGGATCGTAGATCACGACTCGGTCTGCCGCCGTCAGAGTGATGCCGACTCCTCCGACCTGGGTGGTCAAGAGGAAGACAGAGTAACGTTTGTCTGTCTGGAACTTGGTGATGCGCCGCTCCCTCTCTGCGATCTGTGTTATTGTGCCGTCCAGTCTCATGACTTTGAAGCCTCTGTTGACCAGGATGCGTTCGAGGATGTCCAGCACTTTCCTGTAATGAGCAAAGACGAGTGTGCGGTGGCCTTCTTCTCTGAGCCTTTCAAGAAGAGCAAACAGAAAGACGAGCTTCCCAGATTCGGATATTAAGGTGTCGTCAGAGACGTTAGCGATGCTGTGGGCGTCTGTCTCCGTGTCGTCACTCTGCTGACTTTCAGCTGTACTTTCGTCCAAGCCTAACTTGGCTATGGCTGCAGCAGAGAGCAGTCTTGGGTGGTCGCACAGCTTTTTGAGGATGGTTAGTTCAGCTAGAGGTGACCTAGAGGTCATGAGCAGCTCCTTGATGTGGTCCAGTGAAATGAACTGCCTGTATATGTCTTTCTGAGCAGAGCTCAGGTAGGTCCAGACAATCAGGTCGTTCTTTCTCGTGAGGGTGGGCATGACGGCTCCAGAGTCTTTTTGAGGGTTTTGGACTTGGCCGTCCTTGTTGCCCTGGTGTGTGCCGCTCATTTTGTTTTTCTGCACTTCTGCTTTTGTCCTGCGGAGGAAGTAGGGTTTTATAATGGCCATGAGGTTCTCAGACATCCGGGTCCCGAGGACCTTTTCCCCTGGAGTGGCATCCTTCTCTCGGGCCCGGGTGATGGGGTTCTCATACTCGGTTTTGAATGTTTTAGCTGTGCCGAGGAGAGTGCCTTGGCAAGCAAAGTCAAAGAGGGCCCACATTTCTTTCAGGTTGTTCTGGACCGGAGTACCCGTGAGAAGAACTCGGTGTTTCGAAGGTATGGCGGAGGCACTTTTGGCTGTTTTGGTGGATGAGGTTTTTATCTTGTGAGCCTCATCCAGGATCATGTAGTCCCACGTGAACTCTCTGCCATGGTACGATGACAGCTGCTGCCAGTTGTTCATGAGCATAGTGTACGTGGTGATGACGACGCCACCTCTCCTCTGAACTCTCTCCAGGTTCCTGGTCCTCTCTCCTTTGCTGGTACCATGGAACTCCTTGACCCTCATGCCGGGAGTCCATTTGGCAAACTCCTTGGTCCAGTTTGTGATGAGTGAAGTAGGCATGACCAGCAGCGCATGTTTGACCAGCTCATTATCGTACATACCAGAGAGGAACGAGATCACCTGGATGGTTTTACCGAGGCCCATGTCATCTGCCAAGATCCCGCCTTTACGCCCGTCTCTGTACAGACTGTACATGAAGGCCACTCCGTCTCGCTGGTAGTCGTAAAGCTTGTCATATAAGTCTTTGAAAAGCATTAAACCGCTGTTGTTGACGTTGACAAACTCTTCATCCTCTTCCTCAGAGTCATTCTGAGCAATAAGTTCTTCAATTTTCTTTATCCTGGTCTCCAGTTTTTGACTCTGGTGAATGTTGTACGCCGACTTGAAGAACTCCAGAGCTTTGCTTGTGTCCCCTTGTCTGAAAACATCTTTTGCATCTTGAATTAATCTGTAAGGGGGAAAAAAAGAAGGTTTTGAATCAGAGAATCTGAGTTTTAAGGCAAAAACATTCACATTTTCTTGAGGCAGAAAACCCTACAATTTCTACATCACCACGGCCCCTAAACTCGTGAAATTCATGTTAAATTTCAGAGCTGATCATGTATTATTTATTGAAGATTGATTTAGAAAGCTTTGAACTAAAAGTAGTAAGTAAGGGAAGTAAAATTCCAGTGAACCTTCAGAGGGGAGGAGTTTGGTTCGGCTTTCTGAACACAAACTGAGGACGGTTGATAAACACAAGGCGGCTTTTCCTGCACCGATACTTCTTTTATTCATTCACTTCTTTATCACTACAGCTCCATGCCTGCTCACACAGCGAGTGGGTTGACACCTGCTGGTCAAAACGAGTCACTACACTGATCAGTAATGGCTCCCATCCTCATTGGTCCACACAGACCAATGAGACAGAGTCATTAAACTGAATAAACAAGGAAGGTAGTTTCCTAAACACGGCTAAACCTCTGAAGGAGAAACACGTGCAGTTAATGCTTCACTGGGTTTCTGAAGGTTTTTACATGTGAGCATGAAAAAGACACCGGACAGTTAAGTATGGCTGCAGCAGCGTTTTAATACAGATGGAGATCAGCTCTGATACGCAGCTAAAACGCTGCTGTGGACGGAGATCGTATTCGTTTTAATTCTCCGTTTCTAAACTCAAAAGGAGTAGGTTAGATACGATACGCTATGACAGAGGAAACCCCTCTTCAATGTCACTTGGCATTAATATTAGAGCTGTAAAAATTAACCGATTAGTTGTTGACTATTAAATTAATCGTTAATTATTTTAATAATCGAATCCAGCTTCTTAAATTTGAGTATTTTCTGGTTTCTTTCCTCTAGACTGTCCAGAACTCAGCTGCCAGGCTTTTAACCAGAACAAAGAAATATGACCACATTACTCCTATTTTAGCTTCATTACACTGGCTCCCAGTATGTTTTAGAATTGACTTTAAAATTCTATTGATCACTTTTAAAGCTCTTCATGGCCTCTCGCCTTGTTATATTTCTGACCTTTTAGTCCCATACGCACCAGCACGTACCTTGAGATCCTCGGGCAGAGGTCTGTTGTCTGTTCCAGAGTCTCGACTGAAAACTAAAGGGGACAGAGCGTTTGCTGTCAGGGCCCCGAGGCTCTGGAACAGCCTGCCCGAGGAAATCAGGTCGGCTGAGTCACTGAACTCTTTTAAGTCCCTTCTTAAAACATACTTTTATAGGAGAGCCTTTCCCGATCTTATTTGACTTTATTTTATCCCTTTTATTTATTCTATTTTACAAATTTTATATTTATCTGTATTTTAGTCTTTTCAATGTTTTCATGCTTTTATCTTGTATTGTTTTTGTATTATTGTCTCTTGGGTATTATTGTCTTTACACTTGTTAAAGCACTTTGTAACTTGTTTTTGAAAAGTGCTCTACAAATAAAGATTATTATTATTATTATTATTATTATTATTATAATTAACTGAAACTGGACAAAACAAGACATTTGACGACAGACTCTGGGAAGCACTGATCGGCATATTCTGACATTTTATCGCTGAAAAAACTGATCGATTAATCGAGAAAATAATCAACAGGTTAATCGACTGTGAAAATTAATATACTTATTATATTCTCTCCATTAATAAATGTTGAATTGATTCATTTAGACAAACAGCTCTGGTGTTCAGGGCTGCAACTAATAATTACTTTGATTATCAATTCATCCACCGATTATCTTCTCTATTAATCAATTGGTACATAAGAAAATAAAATGTTAAAAAATTTTCAAATTACTGTCAAATAAGAGAAAGAAAAGCAGAAAATCTGCATGACTGAACAGCAGGAACTAATGTTGAGTCTGTTTTATCAATCAGAACATTTGCAGGTTAATTTCCAGTCGATCTTCTAATCGTTTCAGCTCTGCTGTTGTCACAGACGTTATTAAAGAGCGCTCGGATCTGGCTGATAAGTTTAGTTTCAGAGGTGAATCAGATCTTCTCCATCAGTTAGAAACAGTTTTCAGTTCCACAGAAAGTGTACAAAGCTGATAAAAAGTCAGTGAATAAATATAAAGAAGAGATCCTTTTAATTATCAGGGCTCCTACCAAACAGGCCCGTTTATCGATTTACCTGTGGTAGGCGTCCATGTTGTCCTCCGTCTCCATGGACAAAGACCTGTGGAGGAGGTACAGTCAGAGTTAGAGACACAACACGCAAGATGTTTCAACTTTCAACATTTTTAATCCAGTTTAAAGCGAATAGCATCACATTTAACAGGAGTTTCTGCAGATGCCAGTACAGGAGTGTAAAGAGGACATGTGGGAGTCCAGTCTGCTGCTAACACCTGCTCAGACACACAAACGGAGGTCTGTCCGTCTGCTAATCAATAACCCAGGAGGTGGAGGAGGAATCTGCATCTGTTTAAACTTCTCCTTCAGTAATACAGGCTGGATTGGACACTCATAGATCAGAGCCCTTAACCCCGGTGTTGTCTTATTAGGGCCACTCTGTGTAACAGCAGAAAGAAAGAAATTATATCTGATGACTTTTCCAGGAGTGGTCATTAGTAAAAGGGAAACCTGGCCTTTGTTTATGTTATAAGGTAAAATCATTAACACCCCCCCCCCCCCCAAAAAAAAAAATCAAATCAATTTCAGGCTAAATAAACATTTCTTGAACACATTTTAGTCAGAGGCTATGAAGGTGCTGCAGGTGAGAGTTCTGCCTTCGCTGAAGCCATCAGTGAACGTTTCAGGTGTCCGGGAGGAACAAGAGAACAATGATTCGGATGAGGATGAGGAGGAATCTGAAGAAGACTGTGGGCCGGATTCACTAACATCCTAAATAAAGGGTGCTGAATTTCGTGTGCATTGTAAAATATTGCACACTGTGCAATTTTAGTACCTGTTATGGGTGATTTCCTAAGAATTACTGTGTAGATGAGAACAGGAGCAAACACAACAGTGTTTTAATGGTTTCCCCCATGGAGAGTCTGGAGGGAAAGCAGCCACAGCGTAAAAACCTCGGTTTGTTTCGTTCTGTGCGTCAGTATGTGGAAATCGTCTGTACCGGCCCATCCTGCCTGAGATTGCACTAAGTGCTTTGGACAACACACCTGAAAAACTGCTTTGGGAAACCCCAGCAGAAACAGCTACAGTGTGCCCTGTACGCCCCATTCCCTCTCCGGTACCTACTACGGGTTGTGTCGCTGTTAAGACACAGACCGTTCCCTCTGGCTGGATGAATTTTATGCGTGATCCGTGCACTACTGCAGCGCCACGCAACTTTCTAAATTCTTCCATCTCACAGAGAAAAGCAGTCAGGTCGAAACGAAATTTGCTTTATTGGCATGAATGTTAAAACAACAGTATCGCCAAAGCTAAAGGAAAATACTAAACATGTTCTATTAAACATGGTTCATCGAATAAATAACATGTTTTTATTTCTATATTGGATCCATCCATCCATTGTCAACCGCTTATCCTGCATACAGGGTCGCGGGGGGGCTGGAGCCAATCCCAGCTGACATCGGCCGAAAGGTGGGGTACACCCTGGACAGGTCGCCAGTCCATCGCAGGGCCACACACATAGACGAACAACCACTCACGCCTAAGGACAGTTTAGGAGACACCACTTCACCTAGCCTGCATGTCTTTGGACGGTGGGAGGAAGCCGGAGCACCCGGAGAGAACCCACGCAGACACGGGGAGAACATATACTGGATATAGAACAACATTATCTAATATTGTTAATTTCGCTACTGTTCTTTCATTACAGCTGCGTCTCCTTCTCCAACGATAACAGCAGCAATCGCTGAGCAACACTTTGCACCTTCCTTTCAAACACATTAAATACAGATGATGTTGCGCTCACATGAAATAGCGTCTGGGCTTGTTAGATCACATTGCCTGTAGTAAATAAATGTATTTGCATGTTACCCTCCCATTACTTTGCACAATAAAACTGAAACGCCCCAAATTGCATATTCATTAAGGCAAAAGTAGTAAATGAACCACAGGTGCTGTCTGGCACTTTTGAAAGACGTCACTCTGCGTGCGCATCGTTAGTAGATCTTACCTGTTAATTTGCGGGTGATGGAGTTTGCACACGTTTTTACTCCCGTAAACCTTTAGTGAATCTGGTTATATCATCACTATGTTGCCAAAAAATGTTCTAGTATTTTGTTTCCCTTCAATAAAATGCATTTCAAACTACTTTCTGCACATTTCTGCTGGTTCCTCAGGCTACACAAAAAAATAATGTTTACACCTTTAGCAGTAATAATGATCATAATAAGCCTTTATTTTAATAACAGGTGTGTTATAATAAAAACTAGTGGTGCCCACAAAGGTCGTGATAAAGGACGACAGATTGTTTCGTGCAAAATAGATTTGAAGGTAAAAGGGTAAAAAATATGAGTTACAGATATCAGCATGAAACTTTTTGATTACCTAAATTAGTTTATGTTTAAATATGCAAATGAGTCAGTATCTAATGATAACTTTGCTTTAGTTTAGGAGAAATCCGCACATGCAAATGGACAAATTGCATACATATATATTTATTTTTTTAATCTGTGCAAGAAAAGAATCAGATCTGAGATGTTAACATTTGCTTCCATAACATGTCTTCGGTCACACTAGAAGCCCCAGAATTCATATTTAGGTGTGTATTTTACTGCAGTTTGTTCATTTGCATGTGCGGATTTCTCCTCAACTAACCCAAAGTTATCATTAGATACGGCCTCATTTGCATATTTAAACTTAAACTAATGTAGATAATCAAAACGTTTCATGCTGATATCTGTAACTCAGGCTTATTATGATCATTATTATTGCTAAATGTGTAAACATTATTTTTTTTGTAACCTGTGGAAGCTGCAGAAATATATATATATATATTCTAATCATTCTCATATTTTTTGTAGATATCTTTATATCTATACATGTTTATTGTTGTTGCGCACCCAAACAAAACAAATTCCTTGTACGTGTAAAAACACCTTGGTAATAATAGTGCATGAAAGAAACACGATGGTTTTTGTCTGTAGTGTCTTTAAATCCAATTCAGCTGCTTTATTTTAGGGGTTTAGTGAAGGAGGAGTATCCTGACAGTTTTCATCTCCCTTTCAGACTCTTTGCCGGGACAACAAAATAAAACCGCAGCGTCGCAGCGTCCATGCGGGTTTAAAAACAAACAGGAAGGAGGTTAAAAAGCTCGTGTTGGAACATGAACACCAGCTTTACTCACTTTTCCAGTTTCTCTGAAATCTCCTTGACTCCGCCGTCATGTTCAGAAACCTCCATAGTGACAGTTTCGGCTGTTCAACCTGTAGAAACGCGTTTTTCCCCGCAGACTAACAGGCAGCTGCTGCGGGATTCACCCGCCGGACACTTCGTGTTGTTGCGTTTGAACCCGCAGCTTCTCCCCCCGCCAATTCCTCCCGGCGAATCAGAGAGCACGCTGTACTGACGCTGCGGCGATGTCGTCCAATCCTGGAAACAGACAAGCAACAGTAGGCGGGACCAACAAAAGCACAGCCAATGAGAAGCGTTGAGCCCGAAAATCCCGACCAAAACAGTTGCGTTCAATGGCTGCAGGAAATGCCCCGACATTTCAGAATCTGCCAGAGTTACTGTGGAAAACGGCAAAATTATACAAACTCATACAAGAAAAACGTGTCCACCCAAATGTAAATGCTGAATTAATTAAATCTAAGTAATATTAATACGTCTCCCCAAATAAAAGTAGGCCTATGGTTCACATGCAGAACTAGAGCCAGGGTTTTTAAAAACACTGAGGTCATGAATGCATCTGAAGGGGGAATAAACATGGAACAAACAGAAGTACACAGAGTGGAATACAAGTATATAAAAAACACAAATAACAATAACATAGTGAGGAATACTATATTGTTATTGGATTTACCAAATTAAAAGTATATAATGTTCAACCTCATGCAGGAAAAGTAAAATGCTGAATTTACAATTATGAACACGACATTGTGCCATAAGAATGAATGCCTTTATTTTTATGTAAGTACTTATTTTCTTTTCTTTGACTTTTTTAAAAGTAAATTATTCTCCCACATCAGTGCTAAACAGCACGAGTGGAGTAAAGACACCAGAGGGAGGAAGCTGTATGACATCAAACCATCAATGAACCCTGATAATACGATGATCTTCTTCCCTCAGATGGATCAGATTATGTTGCCCAGATTAAGGCTGTTGGCAAGTGGTCTGGTTCTGGTGGGAAAACACAAGCAGGAGTGTTGGACTGGGGGAAGGAGGACTGAGCCAACAGAGCATCACAAAGATACTAGAACAAACAGCCGTGGATGCGGGGAGGGACCAGGGTCCGGATTTTTTGACGCCCCTGAACACAAGTACAGAGTTGTCGAGACCGTGGAGTCCGGGAGTCCGTCAAACACATCATCACGCTCTGTCCCAGACACGCTGAGGAAAGGAGGCTGTTGTTCACAAGTCTTAACGAGGAAGGAATTTAAATATTATAATAAAGATGACTGTCTTCATCACCAGTGGGGGGCAGCAATGTAACAGTGACCAGTCTGCCGGGAAGTATTCAGATCCTTTACTTACAGAAGTAAAACTAAAAACACAGTGTAAAAATACTTTGTTAGAAGTAAAAATACTGCATTGAAAATGTCACTTAAGTAAAAGTATGTGAGTAAAATCAGGAAAATGTGCTTAAAGCATTTTAAGTAAAAGTACTCAATGCAGAAAAATGTCCCCTGTGACTGTTGTACTATTACTGATGATTAGATTATTATTCATCATGCATTAATGTAAAGCAGGATTTTACTGAGCTGGAGCTCATTTTGAACTATTTGGTTTCGGATTGCAACTAAAGATTATTGGATTTTCTCCATTACTCGATTGTTTGTAAAAATTCTGTAAATAGTGAGAAATGTTGTCACAGTTACACAAGAGCCCAAAGTGACGCCTTCACGATGCTCACTTTGTCCGACCAACAGCTATTTTAACAAACATAACAATAATTAAAATAATTGAAAGGAAAAGCAGCAATTCTTCACATTTGTGAACCAGGAAATGTTTCTGGAATGCCTTTAGGAAAGCACCCCACACTTTCTGGAATTTCCCCTTTGATTGTTGAAGTGAGAATCTCATTTCCTCAATTTGTAAGCAGGACATGAGGTCCTCCAGAGGGTTGGCATCCCTCCACCTGCACAGAAGTACTCGCCGAGCGAGAAGAGAGATAAAGCATATCATGCATTGTTTTTCTGTGGTTAACCCTATGAACCCCTTTGAACTGAATTAGGCAGTGCACAGAGGGGGGCCTTCTGATAAAAAATTATCCATAGGGGCACGCCTAAGATCCAACACCATGCCATACAGCAGTGGTCGGCAATAGGCGGCCCGCTGGCCATAGCGGGCCCTCAGTAAGTGTTTCAGTGCAACGGTTAATAACCTGATAGCGTCAAAAGGACAGTGCAGCCTATAGATTTTAATCTGAGGATGAATCGCATTGTCCAATTCAAAACAACTTTTACATTTATATTCTTTCGTGGATGAAAGATGGATTGCAATTTGTTAAACAGTTGCTTGTGTATTGAATAATTTTGTTGTATAAAATTGATCAGACTAAATATAAAATCACATTCTTCATTTATCGTTTTTCTCTGTTAAATGAAAATAGTGGTGATCTAAACTTAACAAAATACGGCAGTTAACAACTGTAAATTAAAACAAAACATTAACATGTTTTGAAAGTAAAAAATGAAAAGCTGATGTCATTTACTGGTTTTTATTTGGAAATCGCTTTGAGACAAATGTGACATTCACTGGGAAATAACTGTATGTGGAAAACAAAGAATTATCTGCCCACTGAATAGTTTTGAAGCTGCGTTGTTTGCGACCTCTGAAAATATCTTGTGGGTGTTGCACCTGTTTAGCACTCTGAGAGCTCAAATTTCAACATCACAGTTAATGATACCACTTAGGATGAATAATTACTCTGAGCAGGTCATTCTTTGTTTCAGCTATTACACACAGGTTGTTTTGGATGTGTGCACATTCTTTTGTGTTTAAACTGGACTTATATCAGCAGCAAACAAGGCACTCTTTAAAAACTTCCCAGGCTCTGGTAATGGGTGTAAAGGCTAGTTATCATATATAACAGAAGGAGAGAAGGCCTTTCCACGTCACTCCAGCCAAGCCTACAGACTTCCAGCACACTGAGGATGCTTCCCAGGTCTCTGCAGCTCTCTGGGCATCAAGGTGGGACAAATGATCCACACACACAATGCTTCAGGTTATGAAAAATACGTTAATAAGTTAACTATAAAAGATGGCTCAGTTTTTAATGTCGTCAACACTATCACGTCACATCTGTGGGAGAAAGGAGAAGAACACCTCAAAATATAAATGACAGTCTTTGAATAACTATTTTGTTGTCCTTTGAAAACAGACAATGTAACATCAGCTGTCAAATGTCAAGTAGCAAAAACTAGTACTTCAGGTTTAAGCTGTGTGTAGCAGACCTGGTGGAGGATTCATGACCTCAAAAGAAGCAATCACTGGAAGACATCAAAACATCTTGTAACAAATATGAATGTACTTTCTTTCAAAAAGAGTCATTTTCAGGACAATAATATCGCCCAGTGCTGTCGATAGCAGTGCTGAAATCCAAAATCTAAATAGCGGTATGTGGAACAGCAAAACCGTGCTCTGGGCAAAATTACTGATTGAATTTTTTCCCCCCCGCCGTTTTAACTCCAAAATCCGCTGATGTTGTTGCTACAAGTCTAAACGGGCGCCATCTTGATTATTGCGTAATACCTGCGAGCTGCCTGCCTGCTCTCGACATTTCTCCAGAGAGGAAACATGCCGCTTGAGAACACACGGTGTTTTTCACCATTTTGTGGCCGACCCGTTGGAGATACATAGACAGGGTACCGAATGAAAGTTCTGCTCAAGCCGGATCAATTGATGCCCCCCCAATCACTGTGGGATGTTCTGTTCTCAATCTACAGGCCTGTAAAGCATGGGAGGGCTTTTTGGTGACAGGAATGTTGATGAATACTCCTGTTTTTATCAATATTTCAATGTTTGTCATTTGGAACTTGGTTGTATGGACAGAAAAAGTGTTTTTAAAGATATCTACCAATAAAAGCCAACTTTTAAACAGTAAATATTGCCAAAATATGAATATTTACCTGGTATATTTGAAAATGTTGTATGATAACGGTTGTATTTTAGTTTATTTTCATCAGATTTACAGTTACAATTGCATTCTAGGTGTATTAGAAGATATTCAGCTTGCTTATAATGGTTGTGTTGTTTTAGTGCATTAAAATACAGCTTTTTTTACCAGGCGAGGATGAAAATAACAGATTTTTTCTTTATTGTATCTCCATTTAGTCTGTAATAGTAAAAAAAAAAAAAAGTAATATACAATGGATTTATATTCCTTAGCTTCTTACTTTTCAAAGGAGACCAGAATTATGCATCTAGGCCTAATGGTTGAGGAGTTATTACTGATTAATTTTGGGTTTGTTATTTTAGTTTTTTCGGGAAAAAGGCGCCTGTTTTCAACAGCTTAATGTAGGCAGTTATTGCTGACATTTTGCAAGCTAAATAGCTAACATTACCATCATATGTAATCTACAAGGAATCATGGTGCTTGAGGCGTTGTTCAGGAGGGGCTTGACTAGGCATCCAGCTTTTAAGGTCGTTTTCAGACACTTTGCTGTGCACACTGATCAAATGCAGTTATCGCAACTTCTATAAGTGTGATGGAAAATGTATGAATTTACAGGTTGCTTACTCATTTATCACCCCTGATGAACCCCACCAAGAATATCTTATCGTTTTTAAACAGGAGGTGCAGGCAATGCTCGACAGACAGGCAGAACTCTGCACAACAGTTCAACGCTGGTGTTGTGCAACTAGAGCACCGAGCGCAGTCCCCCATAAATGCCCCCATCCCATCTGTCATAATGAACCTGGAGATTTGTTCAGCGTGGCATTTCTCCATGGAGATCTTCTCTTACCAGAGACCACCTCCACCTTGGCTGGTGCAATGGCATCAATAACATTTGTAATTTTAGAACTGAAATTATCTACAAGCTCATTGACTGAGACCCGTGAGAGGGTGGGTGTTGAGGAGAAAGCCTCAATAAATATTTAACTGGTGTTCTCAGTGATTTTCCGTTTTTCACCGTTTTGTGATTTCATCTGTTTGTACATTTGTGTGAACAAAGATAGCACTCGAAGGACAGTAGGGTGGTGTGAACGATGAAGGACTGTACGGTGTTGTGAACGCTGAAGGACAGCAGGGTGGTGTGAACGATGAAGGACTGTAGGGTGGTGTGAACGATGAAGGACAGCAGGGTGGTGTGAACGATGAAGGACTGTAGGGTGGTGTGAACGATGAAGGACTGTAGGGTGTTGTGAACGATGAAGGACAGCAGGGTGGTGTGAACGATGAAGGACTGTAGGATGGTGTGAACGATGAAGGACTGTAGGGTGGTGTGAACGATGAATGACTGTAGGATGGTGTGAACGATGAAGGACTGTAGGGTGGTGTGAACGATGAATGACTGTAGGATGGTGTGAACGATGAAGGACTGTAGGATGGTGTGAACGATGAAGGACTGTAGGATGGTGTGAACGATGAAGGACTGTAGGATGGTGTGAACGATGAATGACTGAAGGACTGTAGGATGGTGTGAACGATGAATGACTGTAGGGTGGTGTGAACGATGAAGGACTGTAGGATGGTGTGAACGATGAAGGACTGTAGGGTGGTGTGAACGATGAATGACTGTAGGATGGTGTGAACGATGAAGGACTGTAGGGTGGTGTGAACGATGAATGACTGTAGGATGGTGTGAACGATGAAGGACTGTAGGATGGTGTGAACGATGAATGACTGAAGGACTGTAGGATGGTGTGAACGATGAATGACTGTAGGGTGGTGTGAACGATGAAGGACTGTAGGATGGTGTGAACGATGAAGGACTGTAGGATGGTGTGAACGATGAAGGACTGTAGGGTGGTGTGAACGATGAATGACTGTAGGATGGTGTGAACGATGAAGGACTGTAGGGTGGTGTGAACGATGAATGACTGTAGGATGGTGTGAACGATGAAGGACTGTAGGATGGTGTGAACGATGAAGGACTGTAGGATGGTGTGAACGATGAAGGACAGCAGGGTGTTGTGAACGATGAAGGACTGTAGGGTGTTGTGAACGATGATCACTCACAATCTTAATTTCATGTTTTTAACTGAAACTTGGTTGGACCAAGATAACAGTGCCGCTGTCCTTATCGAGTCTACCCCTCCCAACTTCAGTTTTATGAGTGAAGCTAGAGTGCATAAGAGAGGACGTGGAGCTGCCATTTTGTTTAATGACTCCCTCCAATGCAAAAAGAAGTCTTATGGGAATTTTGCTTCTTTTGAATATGTGGCTCCTCAGCTGAATTCCTCTTCTCAAGCTGTTTTTCTAAATATCTACAGGCCCCCTAAATACTGTGCAAACTTTTTTGATGACTTTGGTGATCTGCTGTCTATAATCTGTATTGACTTTGACTGTGTGCTTATTGTTGGTGATTTTAACATCCATGTTGACAACCCCCAGGACAGAGGGACTAAAGAACTGTGTTGTGTTCTTGATAATTATGGACTGACCCAACATGTGACGAGGCCCACGCACAATAAGGGGCACATATAGGACTTGGTCATCTCCAAGGGTCTGAACATTTCCAAGGTTGTGGTGACTGCTGTTGCTCTCTGATCATTCCTGTGTTTTCTTTGAGAGTGCTATCTGCGTGCACAAAAATGTACAAACGGAGGTAATCACAAAACGGCATATCACTGAGAACACCAGGGAAAAATTTATTCAGGCTTTCTCTTCGACACCCGCCCTCTCACGGGTCTCAGTCAATGAGCTTGTAGATAATTTCAGTTCTAAAATTACAAATGTTATTGATGCCATTGCACCAGTCAAGGTGAAGGTTGTCTCTGGTAAGAGAAGATTTTCTTGGAGAAATGCCACGCTGGAAAGAACTCATAAAGGAGAGGGTCGAAAAGCTGAAAGCAGATGGAGGAAAACAACTCCTGGTTCATTATGACGTCTATAAAGACAGACTTCGCATTTATAATTTAAAACTGAGAAATGCAAGGAGGTCCTTCTTCTCTGACTTCATCACCAACACTAATAATGCACGTGTCCTGTTTGCTACTGTCTATAGGCTAACCAACCCTCCTGTGTCTCTAGCCTCTGAACAATTTTTTTTCAAAAATGTTTCTAAATGCATGGCCTCAGATCTACTACAAGAGCAATCTAGACAGGTCACTAATGAGCAATTATAGGCCCATATCAAATCTCCCATTTTTAAGTAAAATCATTGAAAAGGCTGTTTTTCAACAGCTTTTTTGGCACTAAATAACTGTTTTGATGTCTTCCAGTTAGGTTTTCGACCACACCACAGCACTGAGACGGCTCTTGTTAAGGTCTTCAGTGACATCCATTTAAACACTGACAGTGGCAGAATTTCAGTCTTAGTATTATTGGATCTCAGTGCTGCATTCGACACGGTCGACCACAACATATTACTAGACAGACTGAAAACTGGGTTGGACTTTCTGGCACAGTACTAAACTGGTTTGAATCCTACTTAAAGGACAGGGACTACTTTGTGTCTTCAGGTAATCACACAAATGAGCTAACAAAAATGACATGTGGAGTTCCCCCAGGCTCCATTCTGAGACCTCCTTTTGTTTAACATTTACATGGTTCCACTGGCTCAGATTATGAAAAACAACAACATATGTTACCATAATTATGCAGATGACACACAGATTTACATAACCATTTCACCAGGGGACTATGATCCCATTCAGGCGCTGAGTAACTGTATTGAGCAGGTCAACGACTGGATGTGCCAGAACTTTCTTCAATTAAACAAGGATAAAACTGAAGTTATTGTTTTTGGAGCCAGGGAGGAATGATTGAAAGTCAGTGCACAGCCTGAATCTGTAATGTTAAGAACCACAAAACCAAGAAATCTTGGTGTAGTCATGGACTCAGACCTGAATTTGAGGAGCCACATTAAGACAATTACAAAGTCAGCCTACTATCACCTGAAGAATATTTCAAGAATTAAAGGACTTATGTCTCAGCAGGACCTGGAAAAACTTATCCATGCATTTATCTTCAGTCGACTCGACTACTGTAACGGTGTCCTTACAGGCTCCCTAAGAAATCCATCAGACAGCTGCAGCTGATTCAGAACGCAGCTGCTCGAGTCCTCAATAAGACCAAAAAGGTGGATCACATCACTCCAGTTCTGAGGTCTTTACATTGGCTTCCTGTATGTCAAATAATTGATTTCAAAATCCTGCTGTTAGTTTATAAAGCACTAAATGGTTTAGGGCCAAAATACATTTCCGATCTTCTGCTTCGTTATGAACCATCCAGACCTCTCAGGTGGTCTGGGATCAGGTCTGCTTTCTGTCCCCAGAGTCAAAACTAAACAAGGAGAAGCAGTGTTCAGTTATTATGCTCCGTATATCTGGAACAAACTCATAGATAACTGCAGGTCTGCTGAAACTGTCAGTTCTTTTAAATTAAGACTGAAGACTTTTCTTTTTACCATTGCTTTTAATTAAATATTTAAGATTTTTCTTTTTATTGATGACTTACACTGCACTGTAACTTTTACTGTCCTGTTTTCTTTTTCTTTATTTTTAGCTTTTTACCATTGCTTTTAATTAAATATTTACACGGTGAGAAATTAGTAGGTAATTGAGTGAAAAGATAATGGAAGTGAGATTGAACAGAGTGAAGGAAGTGGTCTTAAATCTTGCACCCGAGTGATTTGCAGGACTCTCTGTCCAACTGTAAACGCGCAAGTGGGTCCAGAGTATAACTGGATCAAAGTGGCTTGCGGACAGACATGTCCTGGTTTCTCTGTAGTGTTGAAGGGTTTTTGGAGTTTCAGTGGACCCAAAGATTGCTATGGACCCGAGTACAGACTAGCTAGAGAGAGTAGATTAAGTGTACTTCTCTGTTTATTCTCTTTTCAAAATAATTGTGACTCACTTATTTGCTCAACCCCTCAGCCTGTTTTTATTTTCCATTTAACTCTTTTAACCCTGATTGTACACTGCACTGTAACTTTTACTGTCCTGTTAAACCCTGTTTCTTTTATCCTGTTTTTATTTTCACCCTTATATTTTAATGTGTATTTTTTCAATTTCCCTATGTTGCTTTTATGTTTAATGTAAAGCACTTTGAATTGCCTTGTTGAAATGTGTTATAAATATAAACTTGCCTTGCCTTTTGTGCATATAGCAGTACATTTAAATTAAAGGCGTGCTATACACTACCTAGAATTCATCATTCAATTTTGCGCATAGCAATGTGATGATGAAAATGTTTAATCTATGCCCTCTCCACATAAAATAAATGTCAAAAATGACATCTTTATAACCTCTGAAGGCTCTTGCTACACACATCTTCATATTTTTATTCACATTATTGGGTTAGTTATGAAGATATTTCACAGCAAAATGCATAAAAATACTTAAATTGCAAAGAGAAATTATGAAATAAGCAACTTTATTAATTATTAAATGATTCAACATGATTATGAAATAATCTAAAAGCTAAAAAGTGAAGTAAAGCATCAGTCCTGCGTTACAAAATTAAGCAAAATTAAGCAAAATTAAGCAAAATTGGCAAAAGTGGCACTGCTAATTCTGTCATTAAAGAACGCAGTTTTGGCAGAACTGATGCTTGTTAAGAATGAGGATAGGAGCATTTGGTAGGCTTTAAGGTCGGCAGGGTCTCTGGTTTCTCGCCATTTTCTTTCAGCGGCTGAGATCAGCGCGCAGCCTACGGTTGGTATCAGTTAGCCACGGGTGGGACTGGTTCGGGCGAGCAGGCTTGGTGGATAGAGGACACAGACTATTCAGGCATGAGCTCAGTTTAGAGCACAGAGATTGTGCAGCATCATTGACCTCGAGTGAGGAAAATGTGTTGAGGGGAGGCAGAGCATAAGCTACCACTGAGGCAAAGTGAGCGGGAGACGGAGGTTGCCTTGGTCTCAGACATACGGTGCTGGAACAGTGAACTGAATGAAATAGTGGTCAGACATGTGTAGAGGTGTGACTCTTAGGCATTCGGTGGCATAGTTTCCGACAAGAACGAGCTCAAGAACCTTGCCAGCTTTGTGTTGAGAGGCTGAAAACCTGTGTTAGTTCAAAGGACTGAATCAGAGACTGCTGAGTTTGATTTGTCTAGGTGAATGTTCATGTCATCGAGGACAAGTAACGGATAGCCATGCTCTTTAAGTGAGTAGGTGTGCTACTCTTGTACATTACATATACATTTATTCATTTAGCTGATGCTTTTAGCTGATACATGTCAGAGGTCGCACAACTCTGGAGCAACTAGGGGTAAAGTGTCTTGCTCAGGGACACATTGGTAGATGGGTCACAGTGGGGAGTTGCACACCAAAGGCAGGCATCTTATCCATCACCACCCCTTAGATGTAGGTGGACTCGCACAGGTACACTCTTTACCCGAGTAGGACTTCTCTTGAGGAGCAGGCACTTATGCTGACACTTCAGTGATAGGTTTTATTAAAGTAGTATGAGACCAAATGCATACAGGTGCCGAACTAACAAGACATAAGGGTAGAAACCTGGAGCTGAGAGCCACAGACAGGAAGTTTGAAAAGACTGACACACGTTTTTTCTCTTTTCATGGTGAGAGTAATAAAAATAGAGATTCTAACGTAATCTAATAATTCCAGCCATATTGTTTAAAGGGAACATCAGTATAAAAGTGTAAAATCCTGGACTGAGCTGATGGTGGGTTGTGTGGCAGCTGAGATGAGCTCCTTGGAGGTCCTACTCTGCTCCCTGAGCTCCTTCCTCTTCAGTCGACCCTCCTTCAGCTGCAGAAACACCCTTGTTATAATAATCCAGCTGAATGTCCTCCTGCCTGCCCGGCTTCTGCCCCCTGCAGACCTGGAGAGACATGAAAGCACACATGTGAGTTAGTGCATCACTCCTCCTCTTCTTCAGTAAACACAGACCGAGTGCTTCATCTCAGTCCTCTGAACAACAGACACAGTCAGTACCTTACAGTAGAAACAAAGGGCAGCAGTCACCAACAGCAACACCAACAGCAGAGTCAGCGGCAGGACGGCCTCTTTGATGAGAGGATCTGTTGGATCTGATCAAACACAAGGACAGTCATCACATCAAATCACACACCATCATGAGTCCATCAGCTCCCATTAAACACAAACTGTAGTGACCTGAAATCTCCCAAAACCACTTCAACATGGAGCTGTGGGATTCTGTCCGTCAGTAATCTATATCAACAGATATCTGAACGCAGAATCTGGAGGCTGGGGACCAGAACAACTTAGGCCAAAGGTCGAGGATTAACTTTGTGATTGAATCATCAGACCTGAGGCCGTATGTATTGGACACTCAGGGAAAGAGCTGATCAACACCTGGTGGTGAGTTGGATCAGAAGGCTGCCAGACAGACCAGGTAAACCTAAGCATTTAGTGAGGATGGATAGGGTGGCCCCTGTGCGTAGGATCTCCCACATCCCGGGGGAGGGTGGGGTCATGGAATCCGTCCCTGTTCAAAGCCTCCATTGTAGAGATTGCTGGCAGGAGCTGTGGCCAGAAGCTGATCATTGGTGCCTGATCAGTTTCTGGCCAGAACTGCTGACTCTGGAAAGAGCACTTTGAGCGGCCATCCAGTCTACATGTGTTTGTTGACCTCAAGAAGGTTTACAACTGTGTCCCCCTTGGAAATGTGTGGGGGTACTGTGGGTGTATGGGGTATTGTGGCCATTGCTACGAGCAATCCGGTCCTTGCCTAAGAGCTGTATCCATATTCTTGTAACACGTTTTCAGTGGGTGGTGGACTCTGATCCTGATATTCAGATAGACCATAGTAAGTAACGTTACTGTACTGAGTGGGTACATTACTCATTTAGCTTGTCCTGCTCCTTTATGTAGCAATTTTGTATACTACGTGGGTCATGTAAATTTCAGTGACTGAGATTGGCGATGAAGCGGTGTACCTGAGTATAAGTAAAATGACCTGTGATTATCTTTGATCTAGCTGGCTGCCTTGCATAACTTTTTAGTATAAACACACGCTTCACATTTCCTTTGTACTGTTACATCATTTCTTGTAGGCTAAAGCTTCCAGAAACAAGCCCACCTCTCTACACTTTAGGACGTCATTGTCCTGGAGGACTTTACAGTTCAGTCCAATGGAAACTGAGACAGAGGAGAGGACACACTGGAGACATTACTGTCATACATGATGTCACTGATGATGTATCTGATGGGCTCACCTGAGCAGGTGAGATCAAGGATGGAGGAAGAGGAAGCTGATGTTGCACACTCCCTCAGAGCAGATCCAGACTGAACACAGTCAGAGCTGATCCGCCACACAGGTCTGTCTAAGGACTCGTTTCTCTCTCCTACAGAAACAGCAGAGCCACAGCCCAGCTCTCTACAGACAACAGCTGCTTCCTTCAGGGTCCAGACAGAGTCAGAGTCCGTCACTGGTCTCCAGTCTCCCTGATGTTTCAACTCCAGTGTTCCTGCACAGGGACTGGCTCCTCCCACCAACGTGACAGATCCTGAACAGAAACAAGAGAGTCATCTGTAAAACAATAAAGTGAGTTTCATCAGAACAGAAATGAACCAAATCAAAACTGCAGCTCCTCTTCTACCTGAGCAGGTGAGATCAAGGATGGAGGAAGAGGAAGTTGATGTTACACACTCCCTCAAAGCAGATCCAGACTGGACACAGCCAGACCTGATCGACCACACCTGTCTGACTGAGGACTCCTTTTTCTCTCCTACAGAAACAGCAGTGCCACAGTCCAGATCTCTACAGACAACAGCTGCTTCCTTCAAGGTCAGGAGAAAGTATCTCACTAGTCTCCAGTCTCCCTGATGTTTCACCTCCAGTGTTCCTGCACAGCGACTGGCTCCTCCCACCAACCTGACAGGCTCTGAACAGAAACAAGAGAGTCATCTGTAAAACAATAAAGTGAGTTTCATCAGAACAGAAAGGAACCAAATCAAAGCTGCAGCTCCTCTTCTACCTGAGCAGGTGAGATCCAGGATGGAGGAAGAGGAAGTTGATATTACACACTCCCTCAAAGCAGATCCAGACTGGACACAGCCAGACCTGATCGACCACACAGGTCTGTGTGAGGACTCCATTCTCTGTCCTACAGAAACAGCAGAGCCACAGTCCAGATCTCTACAGGCAACATCTGCTGTCTTCAGGATCCAGACAAAGAAACTCACTGGTCTCCAGTCACCATGATGTTTCACCTCCAGTGTTCCTGCACAGCGACTGGCTCCTCCCACCAACCTGACAGGCTCTGAACAGAAACGAGAGTCATCAGTAAAACAATAAAGTGAGTTTCATCAGAACAGAAAGGAACCAAATCAAAGCTGCAGCTCCTCTTCTACCTGAGCAGGTGAGTCCAACAGCTTTTCCAGGTGAGCAGGTGTTTCTAGCTGAGCCTGATTTTCTACAGTCCAGGAGAGCAGACTCATGGCCTCCACACTGGAACTCTTTGGTCCACATCGGAGCCTCCACTTCTCCATAGAGCGCCCCCTGGAGGACTGAAGGAGCCCCACAGCCGAGCTCCCTACAGACCACCTCTGCATCCTGCTGGTCAAAGTCAGCTTCACACACTGAGGACCACCACTGGTTAGACTGGTTAGACTGGTTAGACTTCACCTCCAGTCTGCCTGAGCACAGACTAGTCCCGTCCAGCAGCCTGACAGAGTCTGGAGAGATAATAGAAGATGAAATAGAGATAAAGACACCAGACACAAAATAAAAACATGTCATGAAACAACAATTCAGTGATTCAAAGTGGACTCAGCACAACTCCAACATCAGTTAATCATTAACAACAGAACACATCTTTCTAACAGCACAGACTGCAGCAAGTTCACCAGCACATTTACATTTAATACTCTGTCACACTGAATAATAATACACACAAGCCCAAGGACGCTTAACAAACAAAAAGGGGGCGGGGATTAGCAAGTCCATGGAGAGATTTGTACGTACCAAGGAGGATTTTATATTTGATCCGGGTCTTAACTGGAAGCCAGTGGAGCTTCTTCAGGATGGGAGTGATGTGAAGTCCAAGTTTTGTGTGGGTGAGCATCCTAGCCACAGAGTTCTGGACCTACTGGAGTCTGTCAGAGGTTACTGTCCATCCAGTTCTTGATGTCCTTCAGGCAGTTGATAAGCGGCACTGGTGGAAGGGGAGTAAATGACTTAGTGCTGAAGTCGATCTGGGTGTCATCAGCGTAGTAGTGGAAGAGGAGTCATGCTTCTGGATGATCATCCCAAGAGGTAGCATGCAGATACTGAATAGTAGCAGGCCAAGCACAGATCCTTGAGGCACGCCATGTGAGACTGGCGACAATTCAGAGCAGATGCCCTTAAGGGTGATATTTGTTGCCTGTTGGTGTGATAGGATTGAAACCAGGAATACACAGTACCAGTGAGGCCAATGAGTTCGGAGAGGCGAGTGAGAAGAATTGAGTGGGAGACTGTATCAAAGGCTCCAGAGAGGTCGAGAAGGCATGGCCAGAGTCAGCTGCCATGAGAAGGTCATTTGTGATTTTGATGAGGGCAGTTTCTGTGCTATGATTGACATGGCTTGTAGAGGTTGTGATGTAGCATATGATGGTTGAGCTGGGCAGCCACAGCTCTTTCCAGTAACTTGCATATAAAAGGTACATTGGAGATTGGGCAGTAGTGGTTTGGATCATCTGGGTCCAGGCCAGGAGTGTAGGGATCGCCGCCGCAGTTTTAAAGCCGGTGGGGACCACCCCAGAAGACAGCGAGGTGTTGATGCTGTTGACCAGTGTGGGACCCAGAGTTGGAAGAAATGCCTTGAACAAGGCAGTCGGCATTGGATCCTGTTTGCTGTTCATGGCCTTAGCTTTTGACACTAGCTCAAGAACTTGAGCTGTATTAAGTGGGGAGAAAGAGGAGAGGCAGTCCTGCGGTGTGGAGACAGATGAAGAGTTTATGTCCAGCAGCGGTAGTGTGGTTGGGTGGGAAGTTGCTGGTAAATGGTTATTACCTTTTTCTGGAAGTATTCCAGGAACCTGGAGCATAGGCCAGCAGCTTCAGATGGTTGAGGAGGGTCAGGTGGGCAGAGTAGGCGGTGGAAAAAGTTGTTGGATGCCAAAGAGTGTCAAGTAATTGTTTTCACACTTGACAGAGCATCTTTGTAGTTCTTAACATGGTCATTGTAGGCTTCCTGGTGGACAGTGAGGCCAGATTTTTTGTAGTACCTCTCCAGCCTCCGCCCTGTGGCCTTCATGAGGCGGAGTTCAGCAGTGAACCAGGGAGCGGGACAGGAGAAGGAGACAGATCGAGTGATGAGGGGGGCAACAGAGTCCAGACTATGTGACAGGCCCAGGTTGTAGTGATTAACCAAGTCATCAACTGTGTAGTTCGGGGGATCGCTGGTAGGATGGCCTGCAAGGGTGCAGGATAGTTTTGGTATGCACACTTTTCACACACTTCCTGTGTGTGTGCACAGAAACAGAGAACATGACCGCAAGGTGATCAGAAAGAGCCAGGTCAACAGTTTGTAGATGGGTGGGGGTTGTACCTGTGGAGCATACCAGGTCCAGTGTTTGACCTTTAGCATGTGGCGGGACTTAGGCGGGCGATAGACAAGGACCACCTGTAGCTGCAGAGGCCCAGATAGAGCAAAGTGAATGCACTCAAATGAATTATCTGCATGATGTATAACAGCCAGTCTCCCACCACGTCCAGAACTACGGGGCTTTTGAATGTAACTATAGCCTTGGGGGGGTAACTTGGTTAATCGCAAGAAAGTCCATTTGGTTCTGCCAAGTTTCAGACAGACACAGAAAATCCAGTTATGATGTCGTGTATGAGTGACGTTTTATTATTTAGTGAGCGAGTTCAGCAGCATAAATGAGGCAACAGCCCGTTCTAAGGGCCGTAGGTTACATGAATGTAAGCGCGGCTCACTCACACACGTCGTCGCTGAGTAGTGATACACCGAATAGCAGGAGTAGCCAGGGATGTCTCCATGTAAACAAACTTATGTCGGGCAGCCCTGTGCACATAGCGGTGGTAACGTAAGAGATGGAGAGATTTAATCACCTCAAGGCTAACGTTACTCTGTACGATTTACGAGGTGAGATTCTTGATTTCCAAAGCGGAGTACCTTAGGAAAGCCATAATGCCAGAGGTGACCGCTAGCTTGTCCAACGCTAGCTGGCGTTAGCTTACAAGCCATAGACCATCCACCAGAGAATCACAGCCAAGCTTCAACAGAGACTACTGTGGAGGATCAAGCCGTCATCAGTGGTAATTACAGCTGTTGGCAATTTTAGGATAGAGTAAAGCCAAGGTTTGGAAGTAGCCTGTCGACCACTCTGCAAGGTAATGTAGCAGCTGGAAAAAGCCACTGGTTTAATAGAGCCGTAGCAACATCATCATCTGAAGATTTCTCTGTTCTGTTCCTTCTGCTCAGGTACTCCACAATCTTTGCTCTCCACACTATCAAGTTCACTAGTGATGTGTTGAACGAGTCGGCTCTATGAGCCGCTTCTTTGAAGTGAACGATGGGAGCTGGCTCCTGTCTAGAATATTATTCTTGAAACATCCCACTTTTTAATAATCATTTATACAGAATATTTAAACGTACTACAGCTGAAGATCTAGCATATTTCTTTCTTACAACCAATAAAAATGTAAATTTTTGCACAGACCAAACCCCTACACTATGTTGTTACACTCTACGGTGGCTCCTAAGGGTTAGGTGAGGAGTTTTTTTTAGGACTACTTTTGCGTTCCCTTGCAATACTTCTCCTTCTGAGCTATAGCTGTGTCTGCTCAGCTGCAGCAACACCCCAGTGTGGATTAGCTTATTGAATTTTACTTTGAACCGGGCATTTCCTCTGATTACTGGTCATCATGCATATTTATGTCCTTAATGAAAAGGACCAGGCACCACGGCGGGTGCTGTGATCGCTCCAGAGGACAGGGAGGGGGCCGGGATAGAGCCATGCTGGCCCAGCTTGGACTTAAGGCTGCTCCTGGTAAATGTCCGGTCTGGAGGAAATGGGACTCATGCTGCCAGACACCGGGAAATCAAATACTGTTAAGCCCACATCTTTCCACAGACCTGCCCAACAATGTCCCGGAGCACTCAGCAGGTGCACCGTTTTCTGTCAGAGCGCAAGGCTCCGGTGAGATGAGAGAAGGTGGAGTCTGTGTTTACATTGGTGATGCTCGGTGCTCAAACGCAGTCAAAGTGGTGGATCCTACACGTCAGACTTTTTATAAAGTTTACATATCTCACATTATGGATCATCTTTTCCAAAGCTGCATGGAAACAGTCAGTGTGACGTTTCAGCTGCTCTGCTTCAGCTTACCTGAGACTGTGAGAGACAGCCGACGGCTCTCAGAGGAGAGGTCATGAGAAAATACTGAGACGTGATAAACACAGCTGTAGCTTCCTTGGTGGGCAGGCTCTGCAGCAGGAAACAGGAAGTGGGCTGAGTGATTGACAGCTGGCTGGGTGTAGTTGTGTGATGTGATGGAGGAGGTGAAGGCGAGCTGGAAGGAGCCTCCTGGGTACTGTGGCTGGACGGAGCAGCTGATGTTGAAGGTGGAGCCCCCGGACACCTGAAAGCCCTGCTGCTGGGCCTCGGAGACCCCGTCCCCGGAGGAGGACACAGAGATGTTGGGCTGAAGCAGCAGGTCTGTAAACACACAGATGATGAAAGGTCACATTCACCCTCCGTTCAACAAAATGGCCCCTGAAAAAGGAAGTGATGTCACAGGTCTGACACAGGTAACAAACATGGAGCAGAGCGATGACAGACTGTAAAAGGAGGGACTTGATCCTGGTGGGACGTCCCCAAACAGACAGGGGTGCGTTTCCCAAAAGCATCGTTGCTAACTATGGTAGCAACTTCCTTGGTTTGAACTATGCAGTTACGACGCAGCTATTTCCCAAAACCCCAGTTCGAACTATGGAGGTAACTAAGTTGGTAACTTGCAAGGTACGAGCCATCATTAAGCGATGCAGGTGTTCCACGAAACCATAGTTCTGACGAACGTTCGTGACCACTGTCGTTAAGTTGCATAGTTCGAACTATAGTTCCTGACCTGTGTTTAGAAGGTTAGTTCATGGTGACTATGTCACAGATAGCAGAAAATGCAGTGTTAGGAAGTGGATTTAATAGGTTTTTAAGCAGGGAATGTTAGATAAACCTGCTGTACAAACATATTTATGGTGAAGTAGTTGTAAAAGTACTTTTTAAATGTATTTGTTGGGTCATGGGAAACAGGTGTTTCTCTCACAGATTACCCATCTGTTCACAATAACTTAATTTAATATTAATCACCCAGTAGGCCTAGCTTGCAAAGGTTAAAGGACAAACAAAGAATGTAAAGACAAGACTTTTAATATTACCTTAAGATGGGTGTTGTCTAGTCTTCATTACAAACATAAATATAAAAAGGGACAGCATAAAATTCATGAAAGTACTTTAATGAATAAATTCCTGAGAGCTTTCATTGCCATTATAACAAAGATAAATAGAGAACTCAAGGGACCGACTGCAGCATCATCTCCACACAGCACAATAAACTGTGCTGTAAACTACTGTAAGACAGTTCAGAGACACAAAGCACTTAACATGCTGTTTTCTGAGTTTACTGGAGATTTATTAAAGTAATACATGACGATCCATTGATAGTCACCTGTCTGTTCTATCTGAAGTCATAAAGATTACATTAGTCATTAAGATCAATTAACCCTGGTACCGTGGGATCACTAAAAGTAATGTTAGAAAGGTAAATCTGATCTGAACGTGTTTTCAAGAGGAACCAAAAAATGTCCACAAGGTAGGTGATTGTAGCTGTAGGTAGTGTAGCTGCTTTTAAAAAAACAGAAATGTAACTACATACATGTGTAACTGTGCTGTGCAAATATTGTAAATCAACGCATTTATTGTATAAATTACCAGAAATCGCTTAAAATGCCATTTTGTCATTTCTCTCGCTCATTTTCAATTGCCCTCCTAGGACTTCCGGGAACTCTCTGCGGTCTCCATGAACCATGCGACGATGTAACGTTTTGGACCCCCGCTGATGCGACTCTCTCTTTAAAGGTCTCTGCCCTACCCAAGTGAGTAGTATAGCTACGGTGCCTGAGACGGGACAAAGATGTCATCCATGAGATAAAAGAGATTGCGAGTCAAGAAATTAGTTTTCTTTAGATAGATGTGTTAAGAAATTATATAAATTATGTAAAACCAAATGTCACATCATACTCATACTCCTGTAATACATTATTTTACATCTTGGGAGGGGGTTGGCTCATCAGGACCAACATACCAAAGAAAATGAAAAACATCTAGTGCATCAAGAATGACCACTGACAGACAACAGGACAATTTAAGCCTCACTGTTTCTGCACCACAGTCCATTATAAACCACATAATACATGAAGTTTACAAAGGCATTGTCAGGTGAGGATCAAGGCTCCTCTTCATCCATCCATCCATCTTCATCCACTTATCCGGGGTCGGGTCGCAGGGGCAACAGCTCCAGCAGGGGACCCCAAACTTCTCTTTCCTGAGCCACATTAACCAGCTCTGACTGGGGGATCCCGAGCCGTTTCCAGGCCAATGTGGAGATCTCCACCTAGTCCTGGGTGTTCTCCGAGGCCTCCTCCCTAGGGAGGCGTCCAGGAGGCATCCTTACCAGATGCCCAAACCACCTCAACTGGCTCCTTTCAACACAAAGGAGCAGCGGCTCTACTCTGAGCTCCTCGCGGATGGCCGAGCTTCTCACCCTATCTCTAAGGGAGACACCAGTCACCTGCCTGAGGAAACCCATTTCGGCCGCTTGTAGCCGTGATCTCTTTCTTTCGGTCATGACCCAGCCTTCCTGACCATAGGTGAAGATTGGAACAAAAAATTGACCAGTTGATCGAGAGCTTTGCCTTACGGCTCAGCTCAGCTCTTTTCGTCACAACGGTGCGGTAAAGTGAGTGCAATACCGCCCCGGTTGCTACGATTCTCCGGCCAATCTCCTGCTCCATTCTCCCCTCACTCGTGAACAAGACCCCGAGGTACTTGAACTCCTTCACTTGGGGTAAGGACTCATTCCCTACCTGGAGTTGGCACTCCACCGGTTTCCTGCTTAGAACCATGACCACAGATTTAGAGGTGCTAATCCTCATCCCAACCGCTTTGCACTATGCTGCAAACCGATCCAGTGAGGGCTGAAGGTCAGGGACCGATGATGCCATCAGGACCACCTCATCCTCAAAAAACAGTGACGAGATCCCAAGCCCACCGAACCGCAGCCCCTCCTCGCCACGACTACGCCTCGATATCGTGTCCATGAATATCACAAACAGGATTGGTGACAAGGCACAGCCCTGGCGAAGGCCAACCCTCACCTGGAAAGAGTCCGACTTACTGCTGAGTACTCAGACACAGCTCTCGCTTTGGATGTACAGGGATTGGATAGCCCTGACAAGGGCCCCCCTCACCCCATTCTCCCGTAGTACCTCCCACAGTATCTCCCGGGGGACCTTCTCCAGATCTACAAAGCACATGTAGACTGGATGGGCATACTCCCAAGCCCACTCCAGGATCCTTGTGAGGGTAAGGAGCTGGTCAGTTGTTCCACGACCGGGACGAAAACTGCATTGTTCCTCTTCGATCTGAGGTTGACAGCCCAGCTGAACCTTCCGTTCCAGCACCTTGGAGTAGACTTTACCGGGGAGGCTGAGAAGTGTGATACCCCTGTAATTGGCACACACTCTCTGGTCCCCCTTTTTGAAAAGGGGAACCACCATCCCAGTCTGCCACTCCTTGGGCACTGTACCCGACTTTGGGTGAAAAGCGGGGTACACCCTGGACAGGTCGCCAGTCCATCGCAGGGCCACACATAGACGAACAACCACTCACGCTCACACCTAAGGATTATTAACCTAATTAACCTAGTCCGCATGTCTTTGGATGGTGGTAGGAAGCCGGACCACCTGGAGAGAACCCACACAGACACAGGGAGAACATGCAAACTCCACAAAGAAAGGCCGGGGCACCTGGGGTTTGAACCCACAACCTTCCTGCTGTGAGGTGACAGTGCTAACTACTGCACCACCGTGCCGCCTCTTACCAAAATGTCTTTTTAATTTTTTGAAATACAACAGAAACACAAAGTAGTACTGACAGCCATAAATTCAGCTTGTGGTAAAACGGTGCAACATTTTAATGAGCATTTAGCATGTGAAATTACAAATTACACATTTGTGTGCACAGTGGGAGGCAATATCCAATAATGTTTTTTAATGCAAATTCTGAAAGTATTCATTATTGGTCACTTGATAGGCACACGGTCTTGTTATATATCACCATTAGCAGTAAAAAGTTTAACTGCTGATCTGAGCTTCCCTGCTGTTACCGTTTCATTACCAATAATATTCATCAGCTGTTTGTCTTAGTTAAAGGCACATGTCTGCCCACGTAGCAAAGCCACATCAGAGCGCTGTAGAATAACTACATGAAGTTAAAATCCAACTACATCTGTTTTCTACCACCGCAGTAATGGTTTAGCTGGCTGATCTGAGCTTCGATGCTGGAAGCTGCATTTTATTGCCACAAAATCCGTGATTTCCGTCCTGACTCTGTCTGGCTGCATGGTATAAATCCACAGGCTGTCGGCTCTCGTACTAAAATACACATGTGCTCCTTCATTTGTCCAAATGTCACTTCTCTTCTTACTTCTAATAAACCAGAAGACTACTACAGATTGTATTTCACTATTATTATTATTATTATTATTCCCTCTTCTTTTTCTTTGTACGTATTCAATGTAGACACGCAGACTACCTTCCGTGGTTGTACGGGAAACGCAACCCAGACTGTGATGGATTTCACTGTTGCTGCTATTTTGTCTTGTATGTTAATGAGACTGTGAGGTTCCTGGCTGGGGATTGGCTGGTTCCGAGGAAGTTCTGGCTGATCTCGTGTCCCACATCAGAGATCCCCGATTGGAGCGGCGCAGCAATACTCTTCCAATCCCTGAGCTGCCTGCAAGACCGCCTTGAAACTCCTCCGGTTCAAATAGGCTGGCCTGCTGCTGTGTGGAGGCAGTTACCATTCTCCATGTAGTTTGTACTTCTGAGCTGGTCATTGTATTGAATCCTGTATGTGTGTGTGTCTTTTGTTGCAAACTAGTAGCGATTATAGTTTGCGTTGTGAGACTGGCCAAAAGCACCTTCTTGTTAGCTGTGACCTAAATTCCTGTGTGTTGCCAGTTAGTGTTACTGAGAGTCGTAGTCATTAATTTTGTTAGACTCACTAGGGTTAGGGGTGCTGCACTCCCTGTGTTTCTGTTTAAAACAACAAGAGAGGTTTTTGGTTCTCCTTTTGTTTGTAGTTACTAGTCTCTTGTTTAGAAGGGATCTCTTTTGGTTATATTTCATTATTTGGTTTACGCAGCACCCACTTGCCCAATTTCTGTTCTGACTTCTGTTTGTTTTACCTCTGTTTAGTAAATAACATTTCCTCCTTACCAACAACATCTGGTTTATGTTTATGTCTCCCCTACGCCTAGCAAGCGGGGACAACACAAAGACAGACAGGTTCCCCCAGGTGTGTCCTGTCAGGTGAAGCTTCCAGAAACAAGCCCACCTCTCTACACTTTAGGACGTCACTGTCCTGGAGAACTTTACAGTTCAGTCCAATGGAAACCACTGAGACACTGAGACAGAGGAGAGGACACGCTGGAGACATTACTGTCATACATGATGTCATAGATGATGTCACTGATGGGCTTACCTGAGCAGGTGAGATTCAGGGTGGAGGAAGAGGAACCTGATGTTACACACTCCCTCAGAGCAGATCCAGACTGAACACAATGAGACCAGATCCGCCACACAGGTCTGACTGAGGACTCCTTTCTCTCTCCTACAGAAACAGCAGAGCCACAGTCCAGCTTTCTACAGACAACAGCTGCTGCCTTCAGGGTCCAGCTTGAGTAACCCACTGGTCTCCAGTCTCCCTGATGTTTCAGCTCCAGTGTTCCTGCACAGCGACTGGCTCCTCCCACCAACCTGACATCATCAGGCTCTGAACAGAAACCAGAGAGTCATCAGTAAAACAAGACAGTGAGTTTCATCAGAACAGAAATGAACCAAATCAAAGCTGCAGCTCCTCTTCTACCTGAGCAGGTGAGTCCAACAGCTTTTCCAGGTGAGCAGGTGTTTCTAGCTGAGCCTGAGCTTCTACAGTCCAGGAGAGCAGACTCATGGCCTCCACACTGGAACTCTTTGGTCCACATCGGAGCCTCCACTTCTCCATAGAGCACCCCCTGGAGACCTGAAGGAGCCCCACAGCCGAGCTCCCTACAGACCACCTCTGCATCCTGCTGGTCAAAGTCAGCTTCACACACTGAGGACCACCGCTGGTTAGACTGATTAGACTGGTTAGACTTTACCTCCAGTCTGCCTGAGCACAGACTAGTCCCGTCCAGCAGCCTGACAGAGTCTGGAGAGATAATAGAAGATGAAATAGAGATAAAGACACCAGACACAAAATAAAAACATGTCATGAAACAACAATTCAGTGATTCAAAGTGGACTCAGCTCCAACATCAGTTAATCATTAACAACAGAACACATCTTTCTAACAGCACAGACTGCAGCAAGTTCACCAGCACATTAACATTTAATACTCTGTCACACTTGTTCTCCACGTCTGAACACTTGTTTCCAAACAACAGCACAACATCATCATCTGCAGATTTCTCTGCTCTGTTCCTTCTGCTCAGGTTCTCCACAATGAGTGGGCTCTATGATCCGCCTCTTTGAAGTGAACGATGGGAGCCGGCTCCCGTCTAGGATATTATTCTTGGCACATCCCACTTTTTTTTTGTATTTTCCTTTAGCTTTGGCAATACTGTTGTAATAACATTCATACCAATAAAGCAAATTTAATTTTAAACTGACTTCTTTTCTCTGTGAGTTGGAAGAATTTAGAGCCCCCCACGTGTAAAATTCATCCTGCCAGAGGGAACGATCACCACCTGTTCACAGCGCACCAGTCTAAATATAGCGACCCAGTTTTTAGCTTAAGTTTTACGTGGGTCAAGGATTTTAGTCATCCGACATGGATTCTAAGCTAGATGACCATAAAAAAGCTATCAATGCTACTGATCAGAACAAAGCTCCGGCGACTAACGTTATGCAAGCCGAGATAACTCCCCCATGAGAACTGCACACTCCTTAATTAAGCGAACAAAAAGATTGCTGACCTTATGGAAGACCTCTGACGACTTTCAGAGGAACTCAAAGAGAAAGATTCCCTGTTGACAGGCCTTATGGATGTCGCTTCAGTACAAGCCAAACAGATTGTTTCTCTTAGCGCAACCGCTAACATCTAGGACACCGTGCTGTGGGACCCCTCTGCCCTTCCGAGGCTTTCCTCCTGCTTGACTCCGAAGCATCAGTCAACCTGGGCTGAAGTGGTGGTCCATGCAAGAGAGGCTCGGACAACGACTATGCAGCCCTGTCTGACGACACTCCGGTCCATCCAGCGGATGCACCTGCGGCTTCAAGTCTCCCTGATACAGATCTCTTTCGGTGGATAGTACCTGCCGACACTGTTGCATCTTCTCCACCGGCTACATCTCCCGCACTGGCGGCACAGCCGATCACTGCCAGTCTGCTGCTGGGCCTGATCGGCGGCCGTCATCCCGGTCAAAAACCTCCGCTTCCCGACATAGGATCCTGAAGGAGGCTGTGCTCAGACGCTCCGGAGGCCGTCTCTACCCTGCACCGTCGGGTAGCCCTTCTCTCAGGTATGTTACTGCTACTCCAACACAACACTCGGCAGCTCACACACTCCATCCTCAGTCCGCACGCAGTGTTGAAGCAGATTCTGCTCAGTCCTGCTCTGGAACCCCACAACCGGCATCTTCTCGTCCTCTTTTCTCCCCAACCACACTAATAATTGGTGACTCCATAACTAGACACATCAGTTTCTTTAACGCTACCACTCACTGCTTCCCCGGTGCCACCACAGCTGACATTTTAAAAAATCGCTCCCGTCCTCCATCACAAGAGTGATAGTCCATGTGGAAACAAATGACACAGCTCTTTAGCAGTCTGAGCTGACAAAATCCGATTTTAACTGTCTTTTTAACTTTTTAAAGCAGTGTGGAAAGTTTTTATCTCTGGTCCCATTCCCACAGTTGGTCGCGGTGCTGGCCGCTTCAGTAGACTCCTTGGCCTCCACGACTGGCTCCAGTCCGCCTGCAGGGCTCACGGTTTGTGTTATGTCGATAACTTTAATATTTCTGGCAAAGAATGTCTCTTTTTAAGACAGACGGACTTTACCCAAACAAACGGGGTTCAGAAATGTTAGCTGCTCACACACAGCATGTGGTGCGGTCCACACATGACTTACGTGAATGACTAATCATTCATGCAGCACACCTGGACACACCACCGCTCAATGAACAGATCTCTGCCTCCCTGCCACAAACAACTGTCTCCACCTGCTGGCATGTAAAGCCGTCTGCTCCCAGCGCTGTTCCAAAGACTTCTATTCCTGTCATCATCACGCATAGACCAGTAAACCGAAATGTGCACATCCCACACAGAAATATTAGTAATCTCTTAAGGATTAGGACAACTGCACCAACTCCAGCACCCAGAACAAACTCATTTAAAACCGAGGGTCAGTGGTCGTGGTGGTGGGCTAGTGAGCGTGTATAGGAAATATTTAAAATGTCATCAAGTACGCTGTGATGAATTTAACTCCTTTGAAGTTCTCACTCTTCAACTTGGAGGGCTGCAACCTATCATATTTGTTATAATTTATCGCCCCCCAAAACTGCCTGGAGGATTTTTATCAGAACTTCCTGAATTTTTATATATCTGGTTTTAAATTATGACAGAATTGTTCTTTGTGGCGATTTTAATATTCATGTTGATGACCCCACCAATGTTAATGCAACTGACTTTTTAAATATGGCCACTTCTTTTAACAACAACATGTCAAACGGCAAACACATAACCGTGGTCATACACTGGACTTGGTTTTTACCCTGGGTGTCAGCATCTGTGGAATTAGTGGACATGACCATATCTGACCACAGATGTATTGTCTCACCAAGCTCCGTGTGTTCTCGCATCTTTAATGAACAAAGTGTTTCAAAGTTTTGCGCATTCTTTCAGAGCCAAAGCAAACACCTGTCCGATTCCAACACCAACAATCTGGTCGATCACTTCAATCATATCTGCTTGTCGTCACTAAATATTACTGCTCCTCTAAAGGTTAGGCCTACGTCTAAAGCTAGTAAGCAACTCTGGATAAATGACAGCATTCGCAGCCTAAAAAGGGAATGCAGGAAAGCAGAGCGCAGATGGAAAAAATCCAGTCTCCAAGTCCATTACCTCAGTCTGAAGGATTTATTAATTAACTACAATAACATGGTTAAGGATGCGAGAACACACTATTTTTCTGAACTCATTACTACACATAAACACAATCCCAGGTTTCTGTTTAAGACTGTGGATCAACTGGTAAACCCAACCCCTCCTTGTGCCTCAGCTGGAAGTAATGATGACTGTGAATTGTTTTTATCTTATTTTACCAATAAGGTGGTGTCAATCAGAGCCTCTATTACCCCCACGGCCTCTTACTCAGAGGTCCATCACCAGCAACAAGAGGGTTTTAACCAGTTTTATCCCATCGACTTGTCTGAGCTTTTAAGAGATGCTAATTAGCAGAGTTTCAGGAGCTGGACCACACATCAAGCACGTCAACGCCAGCATTTCCATAAATACCCATGCGCCCTAAGTCCTCCCCTTCGCCTTGTATCCTGCATGGCTGCGCAGATGAACCAAGACCAAGCAACATCGCGTCGAGCATGCTACGTTAACATCCAATACAAGCTACTTCCATCCACTGTCCGCACATCGCCATCCCCATCAGACGCTGAATTATTCCGACGGACTCGCGACATCTTCCATATTCACATCAGCAGACCCAGCAACAGAAGCCAAATTCTCTCCTCCGTCTGCACGCTTCAGGCCCCGCTTTCTACAATCCTAAACTCGGCAGGGAGCGGGTGAGTCCAGCCTTAACGCCATCCGCCTTCCACGGTCCACTTTCCTCAATAATCAGAAACATTGCACCCGAAGAATCCCCTGCCTCTCATCAAACAACTGAACACACAGTGTTTCCACGCGCCAGCGAGGTCCCGGGTCACACAGTCTTCACGAACAATCAAGACACGAACTATAGCCACTCTTCAGAAAACGGTTATAAATGTAACAACTCCAATTTAGAGAACCGACAACACAGTAAACTTTTCAAGCTATCATGTCAGCGTGCCATGCATCCAGTTCCGTCAACACCAGCTACTTTCCGGGTGACATATCACCCACGCCATGACGTCAGCGCCACTGTTAAAGGGACAGTTCACCTATTATCTTCATCTCAAGATAGCAAAGAAGTCGGTACCAAAGCAAAACAGGACGTCAACCAACACCAGAATTCCAAGGCCTCCACCTCTCATCGGGGCTGATCGCACCAGCAGCCTACATCACATAGGACAACCACATCGAGTCGTCAGCACCCCATTATCCAGCTCCCGGAGCTTCAGTTATCCAGCACTGAGATATACCAGCACCCCAGCCGTTTACATCTAACAACCACAGCAGCACCGAGATGCTAGCGCCCAAAGTGGTAAAACAGTCATCGTCTAGCTACGTCAGTCTTGAGCAAACAGTCGTTTTTAAGCAAAGTCGTTTCAAGTAAAGAGTCATTACCTAGCTAAGTCGTTATCTAACCACGTCGTTTCAAGCAAACAGCCATTATCACGCTAAGTTGCTTCGAGCAAACAGCTGTCATCGCATTAAGTTGCTTCGAGCAAACAGCTGTCATCGCATTAAGTTGCTTTGAGCAAACAGTCGTTTCGAGCCATAGTCATTTCATGCCATAGTTGTGTCGAGCTAACAATCATCTTGAGCCAACAGTCATTTCCTAGCTTAGCCATTTTCCAACTAAGTCATTCCAAGCAGTCATCTTCTAGCTAATTTGGTTTGAGCTATAGTCGTTTTCAAGTAAACATTAATTTCTTCTTAAGTCTTTCAAGCTAACAGTCATTTCCTAGCTTTCGAGCAAAACTAGTTTTGAGCTGATCATTTCGAGCTAACATTCTTCTCCAGATAACAATAGTTTTGAGCTAACAGCATTTCTAGTGAACAATCGTTCCAAGCTAACATCCAGCTAACAGTCATTTCCATTCATCTAAACAATGTCGTTCAGAGCCAGTGTTGTCTCAATGGATAGTTGTTTCGTTCGAACAGCCGTTTCAAAGCAAAGTCATTCCAAACAAACCACAATTTAAACTATTTGAACGAACGATCGTTTTAAAATTAAAGGGCTCTGGCAACGGGATGCAGCTCACTCCCAGTCATCACTAATCTGACTGCGTCAGTCAGTTCGTTACATAGAACCATCCAATTTGGTTTTGGGTTAGCTTAGTCGGGTCATTAGGCACCAGGATGCAAAAAACCCTCGCAGCCCACAACCATCAATCTCTGCAGGTCGCTCCAGTCTGGGATTCTGGCACCGGGATGCCAGGATCTCCAGCATCTCATCTTACCAGTCCAGCAACTACAGCTAGAAGCTCCGGCACTGGCACCCAGCGTTCCTCCACAGCCCTGACAGAACCAAATTATTTCCATTTCTAATTTTGGTCTTTCCTCTTAACCCATTACGCCGCCATGAGCTAATCCTAATTCTTTCATCTCCTGTTGTTCATCTCCATTTCCTGTTCTTCAGCTCACTAGTTTACTCAAACACATTGTAAACTACATGATATCTTGTTCTTCCTATCGCCAACTGCCAACTAAAAGATCCCTCGAAGGGCACATCTACCCGAAAGGGAACTCACTCCGAAAAGTTGCGTCCACCTTCTCCATACACTAAACGATTATATGGCCATTATTCTAGATTCGGTCCCCAAGTCAGAGGCACAGGTTACCAGAACATCCACACCGCTCCCAAGCAACATCTTGCTTCAGTGGTGTGATCAGGGCCCACTCGACTATGCAACCCTAACATGGCCCCAAGCAGTTCCCGGTCTCATTCTAACCCATTGCTGCCGCTCCAAGCTCTCTGGTTTCTACAACCTCCGGGTTCCAAGGTCTGCATAGAAACAGCAGGTCTTCCCAAGACCCTCGATTTCTAGGATTCACTCTTGACACAGTCGAGTCGATTTCACAATTTAATCTGGATTGAAAGCCCATGCAATCAGCATTCGATCCCCTATTCCTCCTCGCTTTGGCTCAAGCTTTGTCAACAGGACCAGTTCAACTTTTCACAAACAACCGGGACACCCCAAGATACCAATTGTACACCGCCGCCACATATTCTGCAGGTTTTTGGGGGTTCTAGAAAGAAGACTAATTGCAGGAAAATGGCCCCGAAACTCCACTACCAACAGCACAGCCCTCTCTCGGGTTACAGGCTTGCTTCGAAGAACTCAGCCGATGTCACAACAAGCACAACCTCCCCGTCATTCAATCTCGTCACCACTTCTCATTTCACCAAAACGCACAGTGGCAACAAAACACACTCCACTGAAGTCCATCTTAGCGGAAGTACTGGCTTCTTTCCCGATTTTATTTGACTTTATTTTATCCCTTTTATTTTATTCTGTTTTACTTATTTTATATTTTATCTTAAACGTGTATTTTAGTCTTTTCAATGTTTTCTTGCTTTTATCTGTGTATTGTTTTTGTATTATTGTCTTTGGGTTATTATTGTTTTTACACTTGTTAAAGCACTTTGTAACTTGCTTTTGAAAAGCGCTCTACAAATAATAATAATAATAATTATTATTATTTATTTGTTTCTGCTGGGGTTTCCCAAAGCAGTTTCTCAGCAGTGCCGTCCCAAGTACTTAGTGCAATCTTACAATACACAGTACATACGATTTCCACATACTCGGGACACACTGAATGAAACAAACCTCCATTGCGTTTGCTCCTGTTGTCATCTACGCAATAATTCTTAATAGATCACCCATAACAAGTACTAAAATTGCACAGTGTGCAATGTTTTACAATGCACACGCAATTTAGTACTCTTTATTTGGGTTGTTAGTAAATCGGGCCCTTAATGTTCTCAGAAGATCTGTAACCCAGAATAAAAACCTGTTTAGAAAATGCTCCAACAACTCTAACAGGGATAGGGGCTGGACTCTCCCTTCAGGCTGGTTGGTGGTTGGCCCAAGGGACTCCTGAAGCAACAGACATGTATGTTTCATATCGACATATATATATCTTGGTGCATTCAGCAGCTGATTTATTGAGGCAGCAGAGTGTCTCTGGCAGTCATGAAGGAGTCAGATGAGCTTCTAGATTGAGTGTGTGACAATCTGGTCCAACACGTTTTCACTCTCAAGCTGTCACATATGGACGCATAGTCAAGGCCACTTGGCGTCAGTTTGTCACACACTGTGGAGCCCCTTACTGTGCTGTCATACCAAACTGAAGCGAGCATTGGGGGCAGTGCGATTACATGCAAAGTCACAGCAAAGACGTGGAGAGACACCATTTCCTGTCCGGCGGTGCTTAGCACACGTTGGCAGTGACGCCAAGGCATTCGTGCAAGTCAAACTTTTTCAACTCAAGCAAGTACAGTCGTTTTACCAGAAAACGTTGACATATCTTGACTCGTGCTTCTCAGCAGTGAGCTGCCCCGTGTTTCTGACTTCCACGGTTGTTGTTAGGTGTTAGTAACACTGTCATACTACTTTTCAACCTAACCAAACTGCGACATTTCACAACATTAACCATGTGTTTTATTTTGAAAGTAACCGGACATTGCATATTTGTTGGTGCAAACCTCACCGCAGAGCCCTACACATCCAGAAAAATTCAGGGGTAACCAGGGAGTTAAAAGCCATTGACCAAGGGTCTATATGTGATGAGCTGGGAGTGAGAATGTGTTGCCTGGAGACATTACTGTCAAAGATGATGTCATAAATGATGTCACTGATGGGCTTACCTGAGCAGGTGAAATTCAGGATGGAGGAAGAGGAACCTGATTCTACACACTCCCTCAGAGCAGATCCAGACAGAACGCAGTCAGACCTGATCCTCCACACAGGCCTGTCTGAGGACTCCTCTTTCTGTCCTACAGAAACAGCAGAGCCACAGTCCAGCTCTCTACAGGCAACAGCTGCTGTCTTCAGGGTCCAGCCAGAGTAACCCACTGGTCTCCAGACTCCCTGATGTTTCAGCTCCAGTGTTCCTGCACAGCGACTGGCTCCTCCCACCAACCTGACAGGCTCTGAACAGAAACCAAAGAGTCATCAGTAAAACAAGAAAGTGAGTTTCATCAGAACAGAAATGAACCAAATCAAAGCTGCAGCTCCTCTTCTACCTGAGCAGGTGAGTCCAACAGCTTTTCCAGGTGAGCAGGTGTTTCTAGCTGAGCCTGAGCTTCTACAGTCCAGGAGAGCAGACTCATGGCCTCCACACTGGAACTCTTTGGTCCACATCGGAGCCTCCACTTCTCCATAGAGCGCCCCCTGGAGGCCTGAAGGAGCCCCACAGCCGAGCTCCCTACAGACCACCTCTGCATCCTGCTGGTCAAAGTCAGCTTCACACACTGAGGACCACCTCTGGTTAGACTGGTTAGACTGGTTAGACTTCACCTCCAGTCTGCCTGAGCACAGACTAGTCCCGTCCAGCAGCCTGACAGAGTCTGGAGAGATAATAGAAGATGAAATAGAGATAAAGACACCAGACACAAAATAAAAACATGTCATGAAACAACAATTGAGTGATTCAAAGTGGACTCAGCACAACTCCAACATCAGTTCATCATTAACAACAGAACACATCTTTCTAACAGCACAGACTGCAGCAGGTTCACCAGCACATTAACATTTAATACTCTGTTACACTTGTTCTCCACGTCTGAACACTTTCAACATGTTTCCAAACAACAGCTCAACATCATCATCTGCAGATTTCTCTGCTCTGTTCCTTCTGCTCAAGTACTCCACAATCTCCACAAAAACCAGAAACTTGATTTTACCAATTACCCGTATGAAACTAAACTGAATGTTTAAGATATGTGGTTGTGTAAGTTATGCAAGTAAAATTGTTATTTTAACCCAAACCATGGTGTTGTTTTAAACCTAGTCACATTTTGAAATTAACCAGACGTTGCATATTTATTGTTGCTAACCTAACCACTGAGCCTTACACATCCAGAAACGCTCAGGGGTAACCAGGGAGTTAAAAGCCATTGATCAAGGGTCTATATGTGATGAGCTGGGAGTGAGAATGGGTTACCTGGAGACATTACTGTCAAAGATGATCTCACTGATGGGCTTACCTGAGCAGGTGAGATCCAGGATGGAGAAAGAGGAACCTGATGTTACACACTCCCTTAGAGCAGATCCAGACTGAACACAATGAGACCTGATCCACCACACAGGTCTGACTGAGGACTCCTGTCTGTGTTCTACAGAAACAGCAGAGCCACAGTCCAGCTTTCTACAGACAACAGCTGCTGCCTTCAGGGTCCAGCTTGAGTAACCAACTGGTCTCCAGTCTCCCTGATGTTTCACCTCCAGTGTTCCTGCACAGCAACTGGCTCCTCCCACCAACCTGACATCAGGCTCTGAACAGAAACCAGTGAGTCATCAGTAAAGAAGTGAATTCAAGAGACTAAACTAAAACGTGGCTGCTGATTCTGCTTCTATGATTCTTTCTGTCTTTACCTGTTGAGGTGTGTTGTCCTTCAGCCTGGAATCCTGTGATTGGAGCACAGCCGTGGACAGAAAAAACACATTTTACCAGTTTACTGTAGGTGAGATGAACATGTGGATACACAGAACAGCAGCCAGCAGACTGGTTGATATAGAGTTAAAGGAAAAGCTCAGCATCCAGTGAAGTATGCTCGCTCTTCTCCACTTCATCAGGATCTAATTCGCTAAGTCAAGCGGTGAGAGCTGCACAAACAGGTCAATAACTGCAGATGCTTGAATCTGCTGCTATGAGACGAAAATGCTGCACAAATGACAAGTTCCTCATGCTCTCACTTTCACACCTCATCTTCTCTGGACCCCTGCCAAATCTGACCAGTGATGACATCATTCCGCCGCTGGTTGTCGAGGTGGTGTCCAGCAAACGATGTGGGCTTTGTAGATCACTGGCAGACTTTCTGAGGAAGACCTGGTCTGATTAATATTGATTTATTTGGTCTTACTGAAACCTGGCTGGGTGATGGAGAATATGTTAGCCTAAATGAATCCACCCCTCCCAGTCATATTAATACTCACATTCCTCGAGGCACAGGCCGAGGAGGTGGAGTTGCAGCTATTTTCGACTCTAGCCTACTAATCAGCTCTAAACCTAAACTAAACTATAACTCATTTGAAAGTCTTGTTCTTAGTCTTTCACACCCAAGTTGGAAATCACTGCAACCAGTTCTCTTCGTTATAGTGTACCGAGCACCTGGTCCGTACTCTGAATTCATATCTGAATTTGCAGAGTTTTTGTGAACTTTAGTCCTTAAAACGGACAAAGTTATTATTGTAGGGGATTTTAATATTCATGTGGACGTTGAGAATGACAGCTTCACTAACGCCTTTATCTCTCTGTTAGATTCCATTGGCTTCTCTCAGAGTGTTCAAGAACCGACTCACTGTTTTAACCACACCCTCAACCTTGTTCTGGTATATGGTATTGAAATTGAACATTTAATAGTGCACCTTTGGTGTGAGAAACCCGGGTTCAATTCCCCACTGTGACACGTCCACCAATGCGTCCCTGAGCAAGACACTTAACCCCTAGTTGTTCCAGATGTGTGCGACCTCTGACATAAATAGCAATTGTAAGTCGCTTTGGATAAAAGCGTCAGCTAAATGTAAATGTTGTGATGTTCCCACAAAATCTCTTTATCTGACCACTATTTGGTAACCTTCCAGTTTCTATTGCTGAACTACAAGCCATTAGGTAAACATTTACTAGACGTCTATCTGATAGTGCTGTAGCTAAATTTAAGGATGTGATTCAATCAGCTTTTTATTCATAATCATGTCTCAATTTAATTTAGGACTCCTATAACTTCAGTCCCTCCCAAGTTGATCATCTTGTTGATAGTGCTGCAGGCTCACTGCGAATGACACTCGACTCTGTAGCCACTCTAAAAAACAAGATAATAAAACAAAGACGGTTAGCTCCATGGTATAATCCTGAAACTCGCAAATTAAAGCAAATATCGCAGAAACTTGAAAGGTAATGGCGTTCTACAAATCTGGAAATTTCTCATTTAATTTGGCAAGATAGTCTTAAAACTTTTAGGATATAGGAAATTATAACTAATAGAAACAAAATCCACCAAGACTTATCTCTAAACTCAGGAACCTTAGAAACGACGGTAAAACCTGACATACAGACGTGTTTGTACCCTTCCGTGAAAGAAAGAAAAACCCACAATGGTCACAAAGAAAATTATAGACAAGCATGTTAAAGGTAAAAGCTGTAAGACCATCTCCAAGCAGCTTGATGTTCCTGTGACTACAGTTGCACATATTATTCAGAAGTTTAAAGGTCCACAGGGCTGTAGCCAACCTCCCTGGACATGGCCGCAAGAGGAAAATGAATTACTAATCAAAGAGACAGATAACACGAATGGTAACCAAAGAGCCCAGAACAACTTCCACAGACATTAGAGGTCAACTCCAAGGTCAAGGTACATCTGTCATGGGCAGCTGAGTGCAGAAGCAGAGAACTGAGTTGTGGACCCAAATATAGACTGTAGGCAAGGTGTTTGCAGTAAAAATAAAGATTTATTAAATCAAAAACTCAGCAGCCTTACGCTGGGAGCACAGCGGTGAATGTTCAAACAAAACATAATGCTAAGGGAAGAATCCAAGAACAGGTACAGTCCAAAAAACACAGGGACAGGCCCGAACACTCAGCACAGACAAGGACATCACAAACACTGAACACAACTGAGGACAATATAATGTATACACAGGAAAACGAGCAGGCAGGGAAGCACAGCTGAAACACATCAGGTAATCAACAACAGGAACAAAGAAGAAGAAGACAAGAACACCAGGCACTGAAAAATAAAACTAAATATAAAACAGGAAGTTAAGTACTCGGGAACAGATCTACCAAAGTTAAACACAAAACATGGAAAGACTGCAAAATCAGGGCATGGACAGAGACCGGACCAGACAGGACTACACTAAAACATGGAGACATAAGACTAAGGACTAAGACACAGACCAAAATAACAAAACATAGTACATAGACCGGGAAAAACACTAAACATGAACTAAAGCACAGGACTAAGAACTAAGATAAGAGACAAGACAGATACTAAGAAACTTTAACATGCGAATGCACAAAAGACCAGCTTAAGCTTCAAAACCCCAAACATGACACGATCAAATCAAGCTTACAGAACACAGAACACAAAACCAAACCTATGAAAACAGACCAAACAGGAAAAAACAATTACACACAACCAAATCCTCACAACATCAGTGTCAGATCACACCACCCGTCGCTGTTACAAAATCAGTTAGGACCAGTGGGAGCAGTGGGGGTTCAGATTTTGGTAGCAGCCTTTGTAGCGCTGTGTTTGATGTTTTGCTTTTGTACGGTGTTATTGACTTTTGCGAAAGCTATGATATTGAGATGGGTTGGAGTGGTAATGCCTGGGGAGAACACTCAGATGCCTTTGTTAACTATGGCTGATTTAGATGGAGGTGATGAAGTGGAACCAGATGAAGTAATGATGGAAAGATATCCATTTTAATGTTACTTTGAGGTTTTAATTTTCATGTGTTATTTTGCAACAGATACTGGTTGGTGTTTTCTTTTCTTCCAGAGTATATGGGGATGTACAGATGGGGATTCAGATACTCAAACAAGGACAATATGAAAGAACTCTGGACAAGGACTGTGTGGAAACGTCTGGATTGCATCGACACTGCTGGGGAGCTGCAGTGGAATACCTTCCTATGTTTGCTTTGATATAGATATGAATACGTATTTGAATGAATAATACTTAATTAACTATCATATTCTTTTTTCTTTTTCTTGATGTTTAGGGATATAGGGTCTAGGCAGGGAAAGGTCCGTTGGAGGGTCCGATGGGTTGACCAGCCTGAATTCGGACATTGTTTTGATTTGTTTCATTTCCTGAGGTTTTCACATGTATTGGCTAAACCATATCTCTGCATAGACTGATAAAGATGTCTTTTATTAATCAAACTGGAGTACCATGCGTGGCCGCCTAAGGCAGAGGGGCCATGAGAAAATTTTCCTGTCTAGATTGTCTTGGAGGGCATTTTGGAATGAAGGCTGCCGGACGGGTTTTTCGTTCTCACACTCCATAAAGTTGATATGTTGTTAAAATAATACTATCAGAAGCATGTGTTGGAGAAATTGTTATCTTTTTGTCTCGTAGGGGGGAATATGTGGTATCCAGTATTTGTGCATTTGACGCATAACAGTTCAAAATAGCACTATAGCAGCAGGACAGAGGGTCAGTGACCTCTTAAGGGGAGAGCAGTGATTGGTGGTTATGTAGGGACTGAACCCTTCTATAGAATTTGACCTCTAACCCCTTGTTGTGTTACCTCAAAATAGCACTGTACCCTTCTATGGGTTGGAGCTTTATTTTGCAGACTCAAACCCCTCTATCGTACCTAACAGACACCTAAACATGTCCTATATAAGCTGTGTTTGATGTACAGAGAGACAGAGTGGCCATCGGGCTGGGTCTCTCTCCAAGCTGCTGCAGAGCTTGTAATTGATGCTGAACTCCTTGATTTAATAAACTTTTATGATCAAGAACAGTGTCAAGCGGATTTCTTCTCAACACATCATCGCAGCATTATCGTTCGGACACCACAGAGCCAAAGTGGACTTAATGGAAGATGACCGAGAAGGACACCGCTGTTGAAATCATAAAAAAGCGAGACTGGAGTTTGCCAAAAATGCATACTGACAAAGCTTCTGGGAGAATGTCCTTTGGACAGAAGAGACAAAACTGGAGCTGTTAGGCAAGTCACTTCAGCTCTATGTTCGCAGACGCAAAAATTAATAATGATTAATGATATCACAGCAAAGGCAGCAAATGCAGGATGTTTATTTAGTGTGACTACAAGGTTAGCATTAGTGCCATCAGCCCTGAAATAAGATCTTATCACTCAGGATATGAAATGAGTGTTTTTCCTGTTTTGTGAATGTTTCCATTCAGCCAACTTTGCAGGAACACATTAAAAAAAACCCAGGAATTTCCCCTTTTTTATTTTCACTTTAACAATCTGACACTATGTTTTAAAGATTCTTTAGACTCTCTGGGACAATCTAGTCCAGATCTGACAGCTCAAGCAGAGTGGTTTTTAACTGGACCTGGTCTGATGTGGGTTAGCCAACATTTTAAAAAAAGGTGCACAGATGATCGGTCGCTCAGCAACGTAAGTTCAGTTTCCCTTAACTTTCCCCTTCACCGCCGAACCAGAAGCTGACTTCAGCACCAGCACAGTGATCAGAGTCCTACCTGAGCTCCACAGCAGCAGCAGCAGCAAGAGGTGATCCATGTCCAGGTAGCCCGTCTCTCTGCCGTCCTCCTGCTCTCTGCTCTCAGTGTATCTGCCTACAGGAAGAGGTGGAGGTTCACTGCAGCTGCATGTTTCACCAGTGGGTCAGTTTTCATACTGTCCAGCAGCAGAGGCTTCAGAGTCTTGAGGAGGTTTTTGGAAAAACCCCAAAATAAAAAAGATAAAAAACAAAAGTAAGAATAATAATAAAAAAGAAAAAATAATGGATTGATTTATCTATCTATCACTCTGATAATTAATAAAGATGACTGATAATATCTGATATGTTGGGTCAGAGCAGCAGATTAATGATACTCAGCCTTTAGAGAGAGAGAGAGATTTTCTTTAACTTTTTATAAACAACTTTACTAACAATATTTCAACAAGCCATTTAAAAAAAGTAAAATACAAAAATAATAAGTCCTCAAAGAAAGAGCATATTACAACAACTCCACAGGAAAAATGAGTTGGTTTTCTCTGACAGAGCACAAAACATCACCAGAAGCCAAAATTATGCAGAACTGATCTATGTCCTTCATTTCTTTGTAATAATTAAAATCAATCAATCATTTTAGCTTTCACCATCCCAGAAAACAGTAATTTTACATCAACATCCACTGAATCGTCAACCTTTCTTTTTCTGCTTACATAATGGCCGTCTTTGTTTGTCCCACGATAAAGTTCAGTAGTTGTTATTTGTATTTTACAGACTGTTTATATTAAAAACCAAGAATAGAAATCTACTTGGAGAAAACCTCTCCTCTCCTCTTTGTAAAAGGGATGTGCGCAGACATTTTGGTGGGCAGGGGCTCAAGTGTTAAATATATTGGCTCCCTTCCAATTTATTTGAATTCTCTCACACTCACGCAATTGTTTAATACTCAGCATTTTGACTTTTCTACAAAATGATCAGTTCACACAGAGCCCACGGTCTTCTTTAGTATTCACTAGGTTTATCACAGGAGCAGCAACAGCAAAGCAAACTCTGCCACAATGTGCATGTTTTCTATGCTACTAGTATATATTTAGAATAAATGTCATAGTTTCATTAATAATTTGTTTATTTTCACAAGACAATAAATCCTTTTAATTATTTTGGTGTTATTGGAGTAGCCTACTTAACACTTCAAAACCAAAAAACATTTCCACACTAAACTCTGACTTTGGGCTGCAGGCACATATACATGTTATTTAAATGCTTTTTTTCCACATGCAAGATGCCAAATGAGTAAAGGCTGATTTATACTCCTGCTCCTGGTGCAGCCTTTTCAAATGTTACAGACCGAATGGATCACATTCTGAAAGGGAAAACGAGTCATTTCGCTCGGGTTGTAACGGTCAAATATATTGAGTCACTGTGTTATAGCTGCCGTTTTGGCTGCTAGTAAATGTTACTTTAAAGCATGGGGTACTTCCGGTTGGCTCGGAGGCGTTGCGAGGCTACCCAGCCGACCACTCACAGAGCTTACGGTCCGCGTCGACTCGACGTGTAGTTACATTTTTGAGGAGGTGCACGTCAGGCGATGGCGTAGCCTCTGCGTAGACCCATAGCCTACGCCGTCGATTTGACGCAGAAGTATAAATTGCCCTTAAAGATGACCTTCAGTTTCACACAGCCAAGCAACAGAATACTGAAATGTCTGTATCAAGATCTATCAGCATAAAACAAACTAATAGAATGGAGAGTTACTACATGAGGATCATCATGTAAATTTAGTGTTTCAAGCAGGACACTTTTTCATATGGTGGTCAATTTTGAGACTTTGGTCTATTTTGCTTCTAGGTCTTCTTTTACTCTAACGGAAATAAAACTTCAAGAATACACATTTAGATGGAGTTGGTTTTAAGCCTGCTAACCTCTGTCTGTTTGCATCTATGGATTTATTCTAAATTAACCAGAACAGGCTAATCTGCATATTTAAACATTTCAGAGGAAAATGTTAACTGGGGAAGTTCTGTGGTGATATGCTGTAGTTATTTTGTTTATCCTATTCACCTGCAGTGACTTGTCAAATGTGTGCAAATAGTTAACGCCTAATTTGCATATCAATGTGGCGATTATGATGACGTTATTAGACATAAATGTTACTGTGTTCACCTGTAGTGTGTCCATCAGTACATTGGCCTGTATGGCCATGAGATATTGCCTTAGCTAAACTTCAACTAACTTATTACAGTAGCTCAGCTCATGAGTCGTGCATGTAAGCAAGTATAGGCCTATATTTCCAGTTTTATCTGGATGACCTGCTGCTGTTGGCGCGGTCATGTAGACAGCCATGCTCATCACACACCTGTCTCACCTGGGTTTTACCGTGAGCTGGAAGAAGAGCGCTTCTCTACCCTCCCAAAGGCTCACCTACCTGAGTGTTGTGTTGAACTCCTCTCAATAGAGAGTGCGGCTCTCTCAGGAGAGAGTGGAGGCTCTGGTGGAGCTGATCCACTGTGTTTTTCCACAGGCGGTAGTACGGGCTCTGTCGATCATGAGACTTCTCGGACCGCACGTCAGTGTCTCAAGTGGTGGGTGTCCAGTACATGAGGAGGCTACAGCGTTGTTGGACAGACTGGTAGAAAGGTGTCAGACCAGTTTGATCCAGCAGCTGGGGCTGAAGCAGGAAATGTCATATCCTAAGCATCCAGCTCTCCTCAGCAGCAAACTGGCGGTGCCTGATCCACGGCAGGCCAGAGCCATCTGTCCACCAGGCCCTGTCCTTCCTCCTGTGGCAGCAGGTGCAGTTTCGCTGCTGTCAGCCGGTGATACCCCGACCAGAAATAGGCCAAGACAGCCCTCTGAATTCTTTCAATGAGGTCCCTTGGTTGAGGTAGGACTATCAGTCTGAGCAACATAGTTATTGATGATTTTAATTAAATTCTTATTTTAAACCAAACCATGATCTTTTCCTAACCATAACTAGGTTTGGTGCCTAAACCCAACCAAATTACAACATTTCACAACGTTAACTACTAGTTTTATGTTGAAAGTCTGATCAGACTTTAATTATTTATTCTTGTTAACTTGCTGATGTCACGATCGCTGGGTGCACAAAGCAGATGAGAGTCCAAACGCATGACACTGAGAGCTGAGATTGAGTTCCAGGTTTTATTTATCCCAAGCACGACAACAGGCATGAACAGAACTCACAAGTACAGGAACTGGTACTTCCAAAAGGTAGCAGGTAACAACACAACATCCGACAGGACAGGACTGACATGAGACAATGACCGGACAAGGACAAGACAGAAACACCAGGTATATATACACAGGGACTAACGAGCAGGGCGGGAGCAACACAGACCAGGAACTCTCAGGTGGGTGGCCAGAGGGCAAGGCAAGGGGGCGACAGAGTTAGGGAGGCGGCACAAGCAGGCCAAGGGGACAAAACAGTCCGGGGGGAACCACCCAACAGGCAGATCATGCCCAGGAAACAGGGCAGGTAAGGCGCTTGGCCTAACATGCAGGGCAGGGCAGGGGGGCAGAACAGTTCAGGAGGCCGTCCCGGAGGGTGACCCAGGAGGCCGTGCAGACCAAAGGGATCACGGAGTTCAGGAGGTCGTCCTGGGGGACGACCCGACAGGCCGAGCAAATCAGGGGGAAAACACAGTTCAGGAGGCCGTCCCGGGTGGCCAGAGGTGAACATAAGTTCAGGAGGCAGACCCGGAGGTCGACCGAGTAGACCAGGAGGGCAAAACAGTTCAGGTGGGCATCCCATGGGACGACCCATGAGGCCGGGCAGAACAGGGGGGCCACAGAGTTCAAGGGGTTGGCAGGACGGCCAACAGTGAGGCAGCAACCCCACTGGGGGCCGAGCAGGAGGCCGATGGTAAGACCTCTCCGGACGTCGGCACCCAAAGCTTGAGTGCTCAGGAGGCACAGCTGGGCTGAGGACCACCGGCGAGACAGCTGGGCTGAGGACCACCGGCGAGACAGCTGGGCTGGAGGCCATGGACCGGACACGAGGGGCTGGAGGCCATGGACCGGACACGAGGGGCTGGAGGCCATGGACCGGACACGAGGGGCTGGAGGCCATGGACCGGACACGAGGGGCTGGAGGCCATTGACCGGACACGAGGGGCTGGAGGCCATTGACCGGACACGAGGGGCTGGAGTCGGCCTGACCACCGACTGGACAGCTGGGCTGGAGGCCAAGGACTGGACAGCTGGGCTGGAGGCCATGGACCGGACACGAGGAGCTGGAGTTGGTCGGACCACCGACGGAGCATGAGGAACAGGAGTCGGCTGGGCCACCAACGAAGCTGGTGTTGGTCGGCCCACCGACGAGGGAACAGGAGTCGATCGGACCACCGGCAGAGCCAGTGCCGGTCGGTCCACCGACGGGGCACGGGGAGCGGGAACCGGTCTAGCCACCGACAGAGACCTTGGAAGCGCTAGCCAAACAGATAACAGGCAGGACAGGTGCAGGGCTAGCAGCGCTAGCCAAACAGATAACAGGCAGGACAGGCGGAGGGCTAGCAGGCCGGGTGTTAGCCATTTCCAGGCTAACGGACTGAGGAACTGATGAGGACTTGGCTGGGGGAATCGGCTGAGGTGTGGAGGAAGTCACAAACCCACCCAGGGAGAGAGTCTGCTGCTCCTGGCTGAGCTGCCAGGCTCTTCCAGGCAAGGGACACGCTGCCTTATGGCTAACATGACCACACATATTCCTTAGCGTCAAAAGCTCCCTCAGCACGTCAGTCTGTTCCTCAGTTAGAGTGTCTGCTGGGCTCCTTAATTGGTCCGGTCATTCTGTCATGATCGCTGGGTGCGCAAAGCAGATGAGAGCCCAAACGCATGACACTGAGAGCTGAGATTGAGTTCCAGGTTTTATTTATCCCAAGCACGACAACAGGCATGAACAGAACTCACGAGTACAGGAACTGGCACTTCCAAAAGGTAGCAGGTAACAACACAACATCCAACAGGACTGACATGAGACAATGACCAGACAAGGACAAGACAGAAACACCAGGTATATATACACAGGGACTAACGAGCAGGGCGGGAGCAACACAGGTGAAAGACATGAGGCTAATGAGGCACAGGTAGGGAGAGAGAGAGAGAGAGCAGGGGAAAACAGAAACAGACATGCAGAGGGATCACTGGGGTAACAGACATGACAAGGGTTACCGAACACTAGACGAAAGACAAGACAGACCCCCAAAACCCAACAGACCAAAATAATACTAAATAAACACAAAAGTGCAACACCAAGGATGGCCAACCGGCAGAGCGTGACAGCTGATCCCTACAAAAACAACACTAAAGGGTACCCAGGGCGTTAAAAACTGTCAGAAAGAGGTCTTGACAAAGCTCAAACAAAAGAGGACATTTTCTCGTAATTAAAGACAGTTTCTGGTAATTATCAGACCTATTCTGCTAATGATGAGATAGTTAGTCAGAACCTTCACATTTTCTCTCTGGTCAATGCAAAGAGTTAGCATACAAAGAAACCAAACATTTCCAGTGAAATCCAGCAAATAAACACTGTTGAACTGATTATAGGGACATTATGTAGTTTCCAGCGGCCACTAGCGGTGTGGATTGCAACCAGGTGTGTGCTCGTACGCGTGCTCGCTTGAACTCGTGAGCGAGCATAATCCAAAACACAAACGCTTTCATACAGAAAAACCACAATAAACGCAGGAACATCAGCATGCAGGCTGTGGCTTTTCTCCAGATATGTTCAAGCTCTGTAACTTTAACGTTCCCAGCTCGGACGCAGATAATCACCGGCGCCGTACCTTTCATTCAGCACAGCGAGCCGCATATTGGCACAATCCTCCCGAAAAAAGGCAGAGTGACAGCGGCTATAGACAGACAGGGAGACAGCTTCAACCAATATACTGGAAACTGAGGTAAACCCCCACCGCAATGTTACAGTAAAAGTTTTATCAGCTGCAGGTTGAACTAATCCATACTCATTACATGATCACGGTACATTTACTGCATTTAGCTGACGTGCTACATCGTTAGCTCGTCTGCTGCTTTCAGTAACTATCTTTACTATCTGTGTATCTGTCACCGGAGCCTCAGCAACGTCAGCACAGCTAATTGTATTGGATGATTATGAAACGGTTAGTGAGCTGGACTGAATATTAAAAGACTGTGTCACACTTTATAACAGTTAGACCGCAGTAAGTAACTTTACTGTAACTAGTGTTAGTGGGTAGCTCTTCTTCTGTGTTGTTGTGACCGTTTTATTGCAGGGTTGTATATATATGTGGGTCACGTTAGTTACAGCGACTGAGAGGTGGAGAAGCTGTGTACCTGAGTATTGGGAAAACCACAATAAACCTAAACTGAACATTACGAAGCAAACAGCGGCAGGTCTGAGCTATTGTACCGTTAGCTGGCTGCTCCTGGCTGCATCACTATAAGCTAACGTTAGTTAGTAAAGAAATCGCTCCTCATTTGCTTTTTACCGTTACATCCTTTCAGGCTAAATCAACAGTGGTACACAGGATGGTAACATGGGTCGCGTCAGTTGGTGAAGTAATGTAGAAAGTGATATAACTTTTTCACCAGATAACGTTAGCAACTGCTCAGCGTTAGCCGGCGAGCTAACGTGACTTTTTCTGTGTTTCTCCAGCTTTACTAATGCTCACTTTGTTCTTACTCCACATCATCTGAACCTGTTTGGTCTGATGGGCTTCAGCACATAAACCTTTGTTGGTGTTTTATATCCTTACATGGAGTCTGTGTTTTGCTGTGAGCCGGTTGTTTTATAGTGTTAGCGGATTGCATGTCGTTAGCTGCCGTGTGGTCGCTGTAGTACGAGAGAGGAGCGCGCACAGGGCTCCGACCCGGAGTCCCCACATTAAAAGCAGAATAGTGGCTGATGCAAGCAACGGAGAAAACAGACGTGTGCTTCATTTATAAGTGAGTTTTGAGCCCATTGACAATAAGGCAATGAAAATTTGATTCATTTCTCTGACAAACTTACATATAGCCCCTTAAAAGTCAGGGCTGGGGAGAAGCTAACATCAGCTGCCAAGACCACCTCCTCTGACCTGCTAGCAATAACACAAGACTGGGAGCAAAAAGTCAACTTGGGGAGGCAACAGAAGTTTTTCGAGGTCATTTTGAGGTCAGAGTGAACTTTGACCCCCCAAACTCTAATTAGTTCATCTTCGAGTCCAAGTGGACATCTGTGCTAAAGACAGAAGAACAGACAGACAAACTGAAAACACAGTCTTATATTTTATTAAACTGCTTTTTCTTTGAATACAGTAGATGATAAATTTATGCAGGTTTTGGTTTTTAAATGGCTATGAGCAGACAGTCACGTAGTGTCGTACTTTCCACGTCCAACAATGATCCACCTGGACCCGACTTTGTCTTATCACAAAAGTGCCCTCATACTGTCTTTAACTGATTACTTACTAAATGATTCGATATGATTATCAAATAAGCTAAAAAGTGAAATCAATTATTTTGTTACTGTGGTGTATAACATATGTGCATTTGACCATTACTGTTTAAAATAACACTCTAGCAGCTGGAAAGAGGCTCAGTGAACCCTCCTATGGAATTTGACCTCTGACCCAGTGTTAGGGGGAGTAGAGATTAGTGTTTATGAAGGGACTGAACCCTTCTATGGTGTCTAACAGATGTTTACACTTATCCTACAGCACTGTGCCCTTATATGGTATTTAGCAGATACCTAAACATGTCCTATATAAGCTGTGTTTGATGTACAGAGAGACAGAGTGGCCATCGGGCTGGGTCACTCTCCAGCAGAATTCATCGTTCCATCACAGGCACCGTCGAGCTGACTCCCGCTCCAGAAGCTAGCGTTTAGAAATTTGTTAAAGTTATTGATTAATGCTGCTGTATGGTTTGGGTCATTTTATAATCAGCAGTTGGGGTTTTTCTTAGCCTAAGTTACTTTTTTGGGAAGTGCACATTTGTTTTTTTTATATTTTACTTGCATTTCATTTGGGGTTTTTTAATGTGTAAATACAATTTTTTAGAAGGCATTTTCATTGGCATTGAACCACAAGCTATATTTCAGAACGTTTTTTAACAGAGTAAGCTTTAAATAGGAGTGAAGAGTAGTGTCCCCAGCATCCCCAGTGTAAATGACACCGATATTCATTAGCTTGCATGTGAATGTAGATATGTTGAAAGTTAGGGAAAATAGATTATCATTACTCAGAGAGTTAACACTCTTATTTTTGGGGGGAAATAACCTTGTGAGTACATAAAAGGACTAAATTGTTATTTGCTTTTTTGGTTTTTGTTCTCCTGTGGTCTGAGAGACAAGAAGGAGAGAGGGGGGGTGCCGTCCAGCGCGTCACACATATGCACCTGTGCATATGTGTCTATACTCATTTATAATTATTACGGCTGATACACATTTAGTTTGTTTCCTTTCAGGATATTATAGACACATTTGTAACAAAGAGAATCTATTTGTGTATGCCTGACATATTTCATGTTATGACTATCTAAGGGGAGACTTGGCAACGGACTGATCAGTTACTGTATTTGAATATTACATATTGGAGTTTTTTGTGCAGGGGTCGTTTGAATTCAAGTTGTGTTTGGAATTCTGGTATTGAGCTTTTGGGATAAAACTAAGGTGAGAGGGTGCTTATTAGGTAGGAGTTGGCGTTGTGTGATTGCTGGATAACAAGATTTTTGTGATTGCTCTGGAGTTGACAAATTCCCTTGATTTTTCATTAGCGGACGTGGTAAGATTGCCACCTATCAACAATTAGGTAGAATTAAAAGAAAAATAAACAAATAAGTAATAATAAAAATAATTTACAATAAAGAAATATAAAAGAGTCGTCACTATACGGAAAAAGGACATTAAAACGTTGAAAGTAACTACTCCGGTTGATGTAGTGCAAAAAAATAATCCTCTAGTTAGGGTTAGTAGTAGTAGTAATGGTATTGTAAAGTTATCTGAAAAATGGCATAAACGTTGGCCTAATATTGAACAACCATGGCCTTTGGAAGGGACTCTTAACCCAGGTGTACTTAAAATAATGCAAGTACTTGTGTCCACATATAAGTCGGAACAAAATAGGGGGAAAAAAGGGGGAACGACGTAAAGAAAAGAGACGAAGAGAGCTGGGTGTTCTTAAGTTGTTTGAACATGAGGGACAAAAACTGATGAAAGATACACAAGAGAAAAGGGACAGAGGTGTAGAGAAAATGGCAAAAGAGGCAAAGATAACAGAAAAATTAATGGCAGAAGTCAACACACCCTTCTCACATACTGATTCAGCAAGAAGACCTCCACCTTACGAGGAGGAAGCGGAGTTTAAGGATGTCTATCCTCAGCTTCCAGTGATTATTCAGGAGGGTGGTTAATGCATCAGAGATGAAGAGGAGAAACAACTATAAAGATGAAAACAAGCTCCAAAAGTAAGAAGAAAATGACACGTTTGGGAAACTAAGGGTAGAGCGAGGCTTAGGAGAATGGAAGATGATGATGAACAGAGTGATGTAGAAGAGATCATGGGTGGATATGATCCTGTGATCAGACGGAGGCTGGCCAGAGCGGAAAGAAGGGGTGATGAAAGTTGGAAGAAGAAGGATACAGGAGATCAGATCTCTGATGAAAGTGAAGATGGAGACAGCGATGAAGAGTGGGAGATTAAAGGTGCTTCATGTTCAAGAGGATTTTATCCTACAATGACTACTGAAGAAATAGAAAAAGACATGGATCGATGCATATCATGCTTGGAGAAGTCGACTTATCCAGAAGAAATAAGAGAATTGGAAGAACATCTCGAGAAGCTGACAATACAGAGGGAGAAACTGAGGAGAAAAGGGTCCCAGACATTGGAGAAGAAGTATGCATTACGCCCAAGGAAAGGGAGCACAAGAAGATGCTGCCAGTGATAATCCGAGGACAGAATCTGGAGTATAAGCCTTTGCAGAATAATGTTTAGGGATATAGGGTCTAGGCAGGGAAAGGTCCGTTGGAGGGTCCAATGGGTTGACCAGCCTGAATTCGGACATTGTTTTGATTTGTTTCATTTCCTGAGGTTTTCACATGTATTGGCTAAACCATATCTCTGCATAGACTGATAAAGATGTCTTTTATTAATCAAACTGGAGTACCATGCGTGGTCGCCAAAGGCAGAGGGGCCGTGAGAAAATTTTCCTGTCTAGATTGTCTTGGAGGGCATTTTGGAATGAAGGCTGACGTACAGGTTTTTTGTTCTCACACTCCATAAAGTTGATATGTTGTTAAAAATAATATCAGAAGCATGTGTTGGAGAAATTGATCTCTTTTTGTTTTTCGAGACTCAATTAAGTCTCGTAGGGGAAAATATGTGGTGTATAACATATGTGCATTTGACCATTACAGTTTAAAATAACACTATAGCAGCTGCAAAGAGGATTAGTGACCTTTTAAGGGGAGAGTAGAGGTCAGTGTTTATGTAGGTACTGAACCCTTCTATGGTGTCTAACAGATGTTTACACTTATCCTATAGGACTGTGCCCTTATATGGATTGGAGCCTTAGTTTGCAGACTCAGACTCTTATATGGTATCTAACAGATACCTAAACATGTCCTATATAAGCTGTGTTTGATGTACAGAGAGACAGAGTGGCCATCGGGCTGGGTCTCTCTCCAAGCTGCTGCAGAGCTTGTAATTGATGCTGAACTCCTTGATGTAATAAACTTTTATGATCAAGAACAGTGTCAAGCGGATTTCTTCTCAACACATCATCGCAGCATTATTGTTCGGACACCACACCGGCCTTCAGTCCAGCTCTGCCACTTGAGGCTCCAGGCCTCCTGCCCCTCCTTTGTGTTTCCCCTTTTCTATCTCACCTCTACCAAGTAGGCTGTGTCCCTGTGGAATGAAGACCCGCCTACTTCCTGGTTTCTGGGGCGCTGACTTCAGTCCCACCCATTGGTTCCCTCTGTTCCCGCTCAACCAATGGCTGGTCACCACATTGATTACCTCCTGCTCATAAGGAGAGTCCACCTGTTGCTCGAGGCAGCTTGTCACCGCCTATTGACTTGTGTGCCGCTGGTATTGACTGTGTACTTTGCTTGTTAGCTGTACTTTGTGTGTAGTGGAGAAATTCACTTAGTATTTTTGTTAAATATTGAGTTAGTTTAGTGGGTGCTGTGCTCTTTGTGTTCTTTTGTAGCAAGAATTAACCCTGTTTAAATATATAGATAGGTACAGGCCTCCTTTTGAGGACCTCTTTATTTTAACTTGGTTTGTTATTTTCGCAGCACCCTCGTCCACCCTCCTTTTGTTTATCGTTACCTGTCTGCATCTCCGTGTTACCAATAAAAGTTACCTTTTTAAAATCTATACCAGTTGTGCCTATATGTTTATGGCCCCCACTCCCCTAGACCAACAGGGGGTCGTAACAATCGGTCACCTGTCTGGCCTCAGGCGAGCCGCCGTTCTCTCGGTCGTCCACCGGGACGGCTTCCTGAACGCTGTTGCCCCCCTGATCTGCCCGGCCGGTTTCCTCTCCTGAAATGCGTTGTCTCCATTACCCTCCTGGCCTGCTCGGACGACCTCCTGTTCGGCCTCCCGAACTGTTCTGCTCCTCTGCTCTGCCCTGCATGTTAGGCCAAGCGCCTTACCTGCCCTATTTCCTGGGCCTGATCTGCCTGTTGGGTGGTTCCTCCAGACTGTTTTGCTCCCTAACCCTGCTCTACCCGTTTAGTTTTCCTCCTGGACCTTATGACCCCCCCTGCTCTGCCACCCGCCTGAGAATTCCCTATCTACTCACTGGCTTGTCTGGATTTTGATTTCGGTTTTCCTGGCCCGCCTCCTGTCCTCCCTCCGCCCACCCTGGTCGGCCTGGACTTTGTTGTTTGTGCTGTGTTCCGGTCTGTCTGTTGTTTGGTTGACCGTCTTGAGACGCTCGTCTGTGGGGTGTGCTCTCACCCCCTCTGCGGAATCCTGACAAAAACAGCCAGATGTGGAACAATCCAAGTAAGTCAAAAGTAGGCTACTAAAACAAGAGCCTGTCCGATAAATCGGCCTGGACGACATTCACCCAGGGCCAACATGAATACAGACGCAAGAAACGGCGCTTAATGCAGGGTCGCGCTTGACCCACATGTTTGTGTTCCACACTGTTTTTGGTTGCTATTTAACTGAGCTATAAGATGAAATTACTAAAGATATTTAAGTTAAAGTGACATGAACTGTGTTTCATACATGGTTGTAGGCCTCCACCAAACGGTCAGGTTGCAGATTTTCTGTCCTGATTCATGATATATGTAGTGAAGACTTCTAATGTTTTTATAAAGTGTATTGTCATCACTATAATATGTATGATTCCAGAATAACTTCCTGTCCGAAACATGCTGCCTTCACTTTACAGAGGAGCTTGAGGTGGACCACAATGCTTCAAGTATGAATGTTGCTGCAAAACAAAAATCTAAAACGTGGATTCACACACATCTTCAACCTGGCAGCACAGAAGATCTATATGATCACCACAGTTCCAAGAGTAGTGTCACAGTCTCACGTTCTGTTCCTCAGTACAGATTGATGGCAGAATCACTTCATTTTATTTGTTGGATATTAGGGCTCAAATGGCATCAATATGTATATTCAATAATATAATAATGATTATTATTATTTAAATAATTTATAAATTAATACAGCTTAAAGTTAAGCGAGCCTTTATAGTCATAGCACAGACACCTTTACAATCAAAGTGAGAATATATATTCACCTTGGGGCACCGCTCTTGAACAAGAAAGAATTGATAGACAAGGATGGTTATAGTATTTGGATTTCAAAACACTCAAATTAAGCTAAAATGCACTAAACTAACTAACTAATCAAATGAAGACAAAGAGATGGGCATGTGCAATAAGGACTGTGTGTGTGTTCTGCCGTTTGCCGTGTGTCTGGCGTGTAGAAGCACACGTGGTCAGACCAGACAAAGAAAGCATGTGCAGCAGAAACGGTAAGTTTCCTCCTGCATATGTGTGAATGTTTAAAGGCCGAATCAGAAGAATGTTTATGTGATCAATGTAACTGTGCCAAGTTTAGCGTGCTAGTTTGGTAGCTGGCAGGTCCGTTGTGGGGAAGAATTGTTCAGTTGCAGTTTTTTGCTGTGTCGTGATACAGATGAGAGGCTGCAGGATCCTGAGCAGGACTTCCCACGGACCGTTCAAAACCAGAATAAAAGACAAGAGGAGGCATTAAAGCCGTTCAATTGTTAAGATGTGTAAAATAGGTTGAGACTAGACTCATATCACTTGAAGCTACACTTGATATTTTATTTTTTCTGAAGCACTTAAGCACTTTATTTTAAATTTAAATTTAAAATAAAGTGCATTTTAAAAAAGCTCGTATGTATTTGTTCAAATGCAGCCTTTAGTTTACTTAAATTAAGAATGTATTATTAGAATAGTTATTATTTATTATCCCTCCAGTTTGATGTGAAAACTGACAGTAAATATTGTTGATATATTATTTGATTTGAAAGTCATTTGTTGACTAAAAACGTGTTGATACAACTACGTTACGGTCCTGAATGATAACTCTGGAAGTGGAAACTCTCTCTAACTGGACCTCTTTGAATTTTAATTGAATACCCCTGGTGTAGATCGACCAATACCTTCCCAGTTGAAAAAGAGACATTACCCAGGTACCTTTTGGTTTGAAGCGTTCTGGAGTCTTTCATGAGACATGTGTTCAGACAGTCCTCTGAGACGGTGCAGGGCAGCGATGTTGGAGCTGAGCTCCTCCCACTCATCATCTCTCACCTCTGAAACAAAATGTTATACTTCATGATCCACAGCATTAATTGTAGATGTTCCTCGTGCTTATTGGCTGATTTATTTATTAAAATGTTTGTTGTATTTCTGACAAAGTAGCTGCTCAGTGAGGGTTTTCTGTAGTATTAAACCACACTTAGTGTAAAACATGAATCAATATAGGCCTAGTTTTGGTTAAACAAATACAGGAATTTATTAAAGTCTGCATCAATCACTTCTGGTAAATAGCCTTTAGAGGGGGGAACTTGGACTGTGCTTAAGTTCTCGACGCCAACTTGATGTCTACACGAGCTGCAGGCGACTGCATGGGCGGGATATAAAAACCCTGGAGTCAAGTCGGGCACGTTTTACCTGCGTGAGCTGTAAGTTTATAACAATGACAAAAGCTTTTATTGCCAAGTAGTCTTTACACATACAAGGAATTTGATTCGGAGATAAGGTTCTACACGTAGACAAAAATACAGTTGACATAAATAAATGGATTAAAACCCCGGCTGCCTTTCTGTGCTCTCCCCGTGTCCACATGGGTTCTCTCCGGGTCCAAAGACATGCAGGCTAGGTTAACTGATAATTGAATAGGCAGTATGAGTGACTGCTTGTTTGTCTATGTGTGGCCCTGCGATGGACTGGCGACCTGTCCAGGGTGGTGAGAGGTTTTGGTCCTGATGGACCGCAGCCTCCTGTTTGTTTTTAATTACAAACTTGATTTTTGATTGGAGTGAGAGAAATATGCTCTCAAATCTAAAAAGACACAAAAATACCTTCATACGAGCAAAAGGTGGTTCCAACTTTGTGCAGCCAGAGTAAAGCAACTGCAATCGCCGGACATTCAGTGTCATGTGACATGGTGACGTTTGCAGCGCCGCATGAAGTCAAACGCACCTGTTAATGCACAGACTTGAGCGTGAGACAATGGCTGTACTGAGTTCACACAAGCTTTGTATTCACCTGTTCAGAGGTGTGACGTTACCTTGGAAACCACTAGTGTCGCCAAATCAAACAGGACAACGTCTTAACAATTACAACTTCAAAGGCGTAGAAGAGAGCCTGAATTTGTTGAAGTTTAAAATATTTCTTACCAAAATGTTCAGTGAGGCAGAGGAGGCTGAAGAGGATCAGGAGACTCCGAGTCTTCCAGGTCTTCATCTGACCTGCCATCATACTGCAAAATATTACAAACACAGGATTAAAAAGACACCTTGTTATTAAAGCAGTACCGAGCCCCTCCTCTCACAAATATGTGATGTAATATAATTACGTTAAGATGTGCAGTATCTCCCTCACATCCACGTTAAATACTCGTCATTAGATACTGAAATGAGTCTCCGAGTCTTTATGGTACGGTGTTGCCTCTGGGCAGCATACTCATTTCTGGCCTTGTACGCCTCCACCAAACATCCCAGAATATGATGCTTTACTTTAAGAGTTGCAGGGCCTTAAGGAAACCAATAGCAGTGTTAAAATTTGTGAAAATGTATGAATCCTTTTACTGCTGCCTTTGACACTAGGTTCAGCTGCACTGAACTGCCCTCAAAACATATTTTTATGCAATTTTTTGACCTGTAAAAATGATATTCTCAATAACAGTTTCATTATTAATTGATTCATGTCATTTAATTTATAATTATGTGATGGAAAATAGTTAAAATGCAAATGTTGCCTTGAAGCAACACACCCACAAACGAGCATTTTTTTCCTTACTCATACTGAAATTGAATCCAAGTCCTTTGCAGCTTAGATGGCATCTAAAAATTGAGGATACACTGCAGTGTTGTTGAAATCTTCATTACATATATATGAAAAACCAAAACTGTCTTTATTTCACATTTGCAAACGGGCTCAAGTCCAACAGAGATCAGTTTGTAGCTGGAGTCAGCTTTTTGTGGTTGCCTCACCTTTACACTCTTTACATTTCTAAGAAACACAATTAGTAGAGCAGAAACCAAAAGCAGAAGTGTTTAGCACTTAAAATAAACAAAGAGACTAAGCAAAGGTCAACCCTCACCAGCAGTGTAGACATTTAGAAAGTGAAAGTGTGGTGAAGTTTAGATGTAATTTAGAAAGTAAAGGGCAGAAAGCTGTCTCCACTGAGATTTCTTTTTAGTAAATAATTATCTTCTATTGTCAATCGGACACACAGTGCGAGGGGCGTGGCCTTTCTGAAAATTGGGCTCGTATTTCTGTGGAACCCCATGCAACACATTTCCAGTTATTCCCCAAAGTGTTTCTAGCTCATCGCAGCTCACAATAATGTGAGCAAACGCAGCAGACAAAAAATAATTATAACCGAACAAGACAAAAGAGTTCTACCACTTCATGGTTTGAACCCATGATCTTAATTTCGACAGCACCTTTCAAACATGAAATGCAGCTCAAAGTTCTTCACATTCACGAGCACACTGTTAAATTTGTGTTTTAAATTCCAACTCAGAGTCAAGTATAACTTTTTAGGTTGTTAGCGGCTCTCATTGCTTGTATGGGAATGGGAGGTATTTTCTCTTCAATGTTTCTCCATAGAGCATTATATAAAGGATTGCTACAGGATATCATAGCTCTCATCTGTGCTGCAAAATAATAAACTCAGAGGGAACGTTGTCCCTCTCCCACAAAATAAACACTTTCATTGACACTGAGACGCAGATATTTTTGTCTCCACTGTCTTTGGTACAAGCTATGAAATGACAGTAATGATGATTTATTAATAGATGGTGGTTCAGACTGTGAAAATATAAAAAATATATCCCACATATCTGTGTCCCCTGACATTTTGAGAATAAAGTCATAATTTGATGAGAATAAAGTCATAGCCTAATATTAGAAACAAATCTACCTGCCCTGTACTCTGACGTGCATTTTCTGCGCTTTTCTGCGCACACATGTACACGGCGAATATGTGTTGCTGTGAGTCCTTCTGCAGAAGACTTGAATAAAATTCACAGAAAGACAAGCGTTTGCCTGAGTTATTTATTTGAAAACCTCGAATTGCCAGCACAATTTTGGCGTTGTCGGCTCCTCACATGCGTGAGAGGACTTTGACACTCGGAGCTGAAGGTGAAACCGTGCACGGCTGGAGTCTGGGACTCTGGACCTCAAACCTCCCCTACAAACTGTGGCTGAGACGTTGGGGCAGCTGTGCGAATCAACAAAGCTCTGGTGTAAAAGTACTGAAGTCAGGAAATCACTTTTGGACAGTGGATTTCCTTTAGGTCTGGGACCCAAGAGAGAGAGAGCCGTGAGAGTGACAGGACTTTAGGGGGGGGGATTCTAAGGGAATACAAAGTAAATGTGCAGTGTTGCTGGATGCTGAATGTGTTTACTGCTGATGTGTGACAGAACGCGTGTGAACTTTTTTAGTATAAAAGCTTTTCTGTGGAATAAAATAAAAAGATTTATTAGAGGAAAAACAATCTTTTCCCAAGCAGACGGCTTCAAGTGTAAGACAAAACAAACAAATTTAAAACATAAAAAAGGAGATTTCGAGCAAATTAGTTCTAAAGTTAAATATCTAAAGGCAAGAGACACGTTTTTACTACAGTAAGTACAGTACAGTGGCTTACAGTGACGGGCAGCTTCCGCCTCAGACAGTCAGAAACTTTAACAAAACAAAAAAGAGGAAACCGTTAGAACAGAGGAAGCACTTCTCAGGGACAGGAAGAAAAGGCGGGGACAGCATCTCTTAACACATCTCAGTCCTGATCTGGACCCGGTCCAGAAGACAGAACCGGCCTGCATCAGTGTCTCCGCTACTACCAGCAACACAGACAGCAACACAACAGCTGTCAGCGCAAAAACTATAGTTAGAAAACAGGAAGCCAATGCTGTTCTGAAAACTGACGCTCAACTCGACACCCTGGGTGAGGCCACGGGAGAAGGAGCAGGGGGAAACCTGCAGGAATCCACAGCGCACACAGGCTCACAAGAACCGGAGCCCGAGGGAGAAACACACCTCCTGAGAAACCGTGTCATCAATGACACCAAGCCAGAAGTCAGGGACGTGGTCAAACGCAAACGCTGAAAAGCTGAAGCTGTTTCACACAGAGAAAATTCCCCAAACAACAAAAGAAAGAGGAAAAACACACACAGTTGATGACGTACGAGGACCAGCACGGAGGAAGAGGAAGAGCCGGGGGTCGTAGAGACAGGGGAAGAGGATGTGGCATATCTGACGCTTGTTTGAAGAAGAAAAAAATACTGGACACTGGGCTAGAGATTGTCCGGAGAATTAAAATATGCAAATGGCTGATTGACTGGAGAGGGGGAACCGAGGACAGAGGAGCTGAAAGGACAGAACAACCTACGCATGAATGGCGTGAGAGCACCACACAGACACACATGCTGACACTGAAGCATGTAAACACACGCCTGAACACACAATAATATTTCAAACTGCTCTAAAAGATATTTAGTGATTTCCACTCCTGAGGGAAGTGTTGTGAGTTTCTGATACGGCATCACAGTTAAACTGAGAAAAAGGGAGTTGATATCAGTGGAGGACGCCAGGAGCAACGAGTAAACTTTGTCAACCATTCCTTAATCACGGCAGTCGAAAAACTTTTCTAAACTACATGCACACAGACAGAATTAGTGTCTCCACAAGAACTAGGCTGCACATCTCACGTACATGTTAGTGCTGATATGATCTTTAGGACAGATGGTTCAGAAACACACTAAAGCTGAAGTGATTGTATTTGAGCAATAAAAGCTGTTTCAGTTATTGTGAATGATCCAAACTCAGTTCCTCATGTCTCTCTGGTCAAAGCTAAACATGACCGGTGGGAGGATTTAGGACTCTGGATGAAAAACAGACAAAAAGACATCAGATCTAAATGTTGACTTTCACAGTCGCCCTCAGGTACACTGTAAAATATTTTCTGTAAAAACAGTAAGAACTGTTCCAGGAACAAAAAAAAAACAAATCTTTGTGAAAGACGTCTCTAGATTTAACTCCTTCCTGATGATGGCCGTAAAGCTAGCAGATGATATTGTTTTTGCTCATGTGATCACTGCAAAAGGGAAAAAGAAAAAGCCCTCCCACCCCAAAGCAAATTGAAGCAATTCAGACCATAATGAGAGAAAGAAACAGGTAAATTATCGTTTTAGGGATGACAGTTCTCACATTAAGGCACCACGGGCAGAAACCGCACATGGGGAAGGCCTGAGATTTATTTGTTGATTTAAAGCTGGCTCTTTAATCTCCACCGACCCTCGGTCTACCAGACTATAACAAAACTTTCACCCAGACAGTTGACGAGAAGGGGGGTCACATGACTTCAGTGTTGACCACGGGGGACGACTGAGACCTGGAGCCTATTTTTCATCCAAACCGGACTCTGTTGCAGCCAAACGTCCTGAAGAAGCAGCCACCTCTAATGAATGCAGACGTGCAGTTTGTGACAATGCGGACAATTGAGTTGTTTGTGGACGGCTCAGCATCATATGATCCAGCAACTTTGCATGAGACAATTTTGGCAAAACCGCTCCCTTCAAACTCTTCTGCACAAGCAGCAGAGCTGAAGACAGAAGCATGTAAATATGCAGGGGACAAAACTTTTTGGAGATTGTGGGCGAACAGGAAGTTTTTAACATCCACAGGCAAACCTGTCGCTCATCACAAACTGGTTGCTGAACTACTTGGTGCTGTGCTGTTCCAGAAAATGGTTGTTGTGTGTAAATGTGACGCTCACACTAACAAACCTGATCCTATCTCACAGGAGAATGCCAGAGCTCACATTGCAGCCTGCAGCAAAACAAACACTAACCACCCAATGTATGTTTTAATGACTCCTACTGCTGACTTACAGGAATTACAGGCGAGAGCGAGTCCAGAGGAGAGAGCTGTTTGGGAAAGAGCAGGCTGCACGTTTTCTGACAAAGTGTGGTATGGGCCTGATGAGAAGTAAGTATCTGTTTCCTTGTTATGCTGAGTTGAGCCACAGATGAGACCATGTGTCAAAAGGGAGCATGAAACAGGAACTAAACAGATACTGGTTCATGTCATAGTAGATATGTTTTCTAAATGGGTAGAGGCATTTCCAACATCCTAACAGATCATTCCTCGCTGGGGGATCCCAGCTAAAATCTCCAGTGATAACGGCACACCTTTCATTAGCGCAGCATTGAAGAGTCCTGAGTGAAGGAGCTGTAAGTTGCCCTGTATTCAAGTTTGTATGTAGTACGCCTACACAGCTAAACAAAGCCGGAGAGAAGACTTTAATCGGCCAAAGTGAGTGAACCACCCTAAGAACTGTTTGCTATTATTAAGATGTCCAAGAGAGACGTCAAAAATGTGAAAAAAAGGAGGCTTGATAATGGATGTGTCTCCTGAAAAATCATTCTCTGGTTTATGTGCACCTCTACCGGTCACACCCACGGACAGCCCAAACCCCAAGAAAGTCTGCAGAACATGAGACGGTCTCCAATGCTGACATTCTTAAAGCCAATAACGGCCTAAATGATCGCTTTTCAAAGTTTAAAGAAATGGTCATCAAAAATACAGCTGAGAGAGCAAGAAGACATGAAAGGGCTGCAAATCCAATGGAAAGGAGCAGATGACACAGTGAAGAAAAGGGAGGGAGAAACAAGAAGCCTCAGAGCATTATAGCAGGAGAACCTCCGTCTTCTGAATCTACCAGAAAGCAACAATGAGGATGTGAGAAAGGAGGTGCTGGAGATCATTGCTGAAATCATCCCAGAGGAAAAGAACAAGCTTGGATTCGTGGTGAGCACAGGGTAGGACGACCAAGACGGGATAAAAGCACACGCCCCATCATCATACGCTTTACCATCATGCGCACCTTCAGATTGAAGGTATGGAGAGCTTCTCTCAACGCCGATATCATGAAGGAAAAGAATCTCACTCAGCTGGAAAGACTCTGGCCTCTAATGAAGCAAGCTGATGAAAGAAGACCAAATGGCAGGAACCTGCTGTCGTTATCAAATAAAGATTATTACTATTATTAGGTCTCCCCGTCTCAATGGGTTAATTTACAATTTAACAGAGCAACACGTTCATCCCACTAAATATTTCAGGTACTCGTGTTCGGAGTATTTAACTTGGTGGTAAGCTTATTTACCTGATATTCTCTGTCTTAAGAGTTTGTTTTTTTCTGAACTAGTTCCTACAACCTTTAACAGACTTCCAGTTAATAGTTTCATGTTTTTATTTCGTTATGTCAGACTTCTATTTTAGTTCTTTAAAAATAATATCTCTTAATGTCAGAGGTAAGAAAATCTATTTTTATGTTCAGTAGACGAAAAAAATGCAGACTTGATATTTTTACGAGACTCACTCAGTAGGCTGTGATGTGAAGTTTTGGAAAGCACAATGTTATTTCTGCCATATTTCCTCTCAACAATCAGCAGGTGTCGCCGTTCTCCTTAACAAGTTTAACGGAGACATAGTTGAGTCCTTGATGTCAGTTTAGATGTGTGGCGCTTTTTAAACCCAGACATTAATGAGTTTACTCGGATTAATGCCAATAGATCCCTACAATCTACAATTGATTTATGGCTTATATCTCCCTCTTGTCTACAGTTTGTTTCAGAATCAGCTCATAGTTAAGCCCCACTTTCAGATCACAAAGTAATCTCAATCCATTTAGCAGGAACAAAACAACAAAACAGTCATTTAGGTGGTTATTGGAAACTAAATAATAAATTATTAAATGATGAGGGATTCTGTGATCTGGTGAAAAACATTTGATAACAATGAAAGGAATCACATACAAAAATGGGAATACTTCAAGTACAAAATCAGAGTAAAAGCAATAAAACGAAGTAAAGAAATTTAAAAAAATAACATAGCCAAAGGATGAATTAAGTGCTTTATTGATTAAAGATAAACTTTAAGAATGAAGAAACTAAAGGAGAAAATAGACAACATGTATATTGAAATGACTAAAGGGGCCTTTATAAGGTCCCGAGCAAAATGGCTAGAAAAAGGGGAAAGAAACTCTAGTTACTTCTTCGCTTTAGAGAAGAGAAACCGCAAAAGAAATAATATAAATATCCTTCAAATTAATGATAACATCACCTCTAATCCCTTGGACATCTCTAGACATGTTGGCTCATTTTATAGCAATATATATAAGTCAAATACTCAAGTCGATGTGATAAATGTATTGAGTCAGTTAAAGAATTCACTCCAACTATATCTGAACACTTTGAACTGGAATGTGAACGGCCCGTTACAAAAATAGAGATTTCAGAAGCTGTTTTGTCGATGAAAAAAGGGAAATGCCAGGTAATGATGGGCTTTCTGTTGGATTTTATTGACATCATTGAAAGTCCTCTACTTGAATTATTGAAAGAATGTAATGCTAAAAAGGAAATGTCCACAAGTATGAAGCAAGGCTTAATATACCTTCTCCCCAAACCTGATAAAGATCATTTACTTATAGAAAACTGGAGACCTATAACTCTCTTAAACATTGATATTTGACATTGAAATATTGTCATTCATTTTTGCTAAGCGGTTTAAAAAAGGCCTTCACGAGATCATAAATGAAACACAAACAGGTTTCATGTCTAAACGTCACATAAGTTCAAATATAAGACTTGTTCTTGACTTGCTGGACTATTCTGATAAAATTTAAACCGATGCACTGATTGTATTTCTCGATGTCTGTAAAGCATTTGATCCTGCAGACCACTACTTCCTGTTCAAAGCACTCCAAACATTTGATTTTGGACCAAAACTAATATCCACTGTAGAAATGTTTTATAAAAATATTAACAGTTGTGTTATATTGTACCCAAATACCAGCAAAAGATTTCCTGTACTTAGATCAGTTCGCCAGGGCTGCCCTATTTCACCTTTTTTGTTCCTGCTGGTGGTTGAACTACATATTCATCATAATCCCATTATCACAGGTTCGTCTATTTTTGGTAAAGAAATCCGATTGAGTTAGCTGATGATACAGGCCTTTTTTTAACATCAGATTGAATATGCTATATCCTTAATTGACCAATTTTCTGCTGCTTCTGGATTAACACTCAACAATCTATATATATATATATATATATATATATATATATATATATATATATATATATATATATAATTTTATGTTTATATCAAACTGATGATAAGCAATTGTTTAATATATCAGTCAAGAAATGTGTAAAATATCTGCAAGGACTTTTGTGACTTGAACTACACCTTCAAGGTGAAATGGTTAAAAGAATGCTTAAATGCACCCGACTCATTATGATACTTTATCCCACATAACATTTTCAAAGTGTCACTATAATATTACAAAGTTAAAACTGTCCCGATTTTATCAACAAGTTTATTATATGGAATAATGAATGCATCACCAAAAGGAACAAGTCACTTTATTTACAAAACTGCTCAAGTAAAGTAATAAAATATCAGCTTGCTGCCCAGCCACTTTTATTATGGACATGTAGCCAACTAAACCGCTTTCTCTGCAGTTGCACAGGCAGCCAATACAATCTGATTATTCCTAAAGCATCTAAATAATCTTCACAACGCAGATAATTATTGTGGCAGTAACAGTAACACGAGGAGCAGCTCGTTGTTGAAGCAGGTAAACCTGCAGAGGAAGCTGTGCGTCACAGGACTGTTTTATCCACCATATTCTCTCTCTGCATCTCAAAAATGATTGTTTCGTGAATAAATAATAGCTGGTAGCTGCTGAGTGAAAGCCAAGATTTGTTTCAGCGGCGAAATTCTGTTCACATCGCTATTAAACAGCAGGCTATGAAGAGAAACAGGCTGATATCCATCAAAAGAAAGCGATGCTCTTGTCAACAACAGGATACTGTTAATATATCAGAATCATTGTAGTGATGTTACAGAGTGTAGTTTGCTCTGCAGAGACTAAAGACGCTTTAATGCTCCGTTAATGGAAAGTGAAAGTTAAAGTTAAAGAGCGACGCAGGCTGCTTTCCAACAGGCCACCAGTGCCATGGTGTGGCTCACTGGATTTCAGTTGTTTCAGTAGAACAATAAAGCCTTCAACTGAAAAGGCATGTGCCTGATTTTCTAAATGTTTGCATCTGCCCAGCTCATTCATATCTGTGATAAGCGCCCGTCTCTGTACCGCAGAGGAGACCTGCGCTCTTCTGCGTAACTGCGCGCACGCAGCCTGGCTGGCAGCTCATTCGGTTAACGAAGCCTAATGCAGATTACAGACTGGTGAAGTTATGAAAGGAAAATGTAGCGAAATTAAAAGTAGATTACTGGCCCACAGAAAATACTGGAGTAAAAGTAGGCTACAGTTTAAAAACAGGAAAAGGTGCCAATTACTTTTTTATTTTATTTATTTTGCAATATTAAATTACTTGTAACACGTCACTTCCCTCCCTGCAGCAGGAGTCCCCACTGCTGTCTTCAGGTACAAAAAGAACAGCAAAAAATAAACACAATATTGAGGCACTTTGCTGCCCCCACCGGTTGAGAACAAACAAAGTTAGAGAATTACATTTGAAAATTTTGCATAAAATAAATTCAACCAACATGCTTATCTCAAAATTCACGCCTATTGATGACAACTGCACCTTTTGTAGAACAGAACAAAAACCTTTAAATCATCTTTTCTACGACTGTTCATTCTGTAGCACATTCTGGAGGGACTTTGAGAATTACATATATTCTTAAAACAACACATACAATCACAGTTGAAAGGAAAAATGTCATTACCTACTATGAATCTAAAGATAAGAACCATTGTGAATCTCTTTATTTTGTTGGGGAAGTTTCATATTCAAAAACCTAAATGCTCTAAGTCTACCCCATGTTTTAAAGTATTCCTAATTGAAATTGATATGTACTTTGAGTAACTTGTATCAAACAAGAAAAGCATTTCAATAAGTAATATGTACTCGGAGCTATTCCTCTAAAAAATACCACCTCTTAAGATAATCTTTCACCTACATATATATATATATATATATATATATATATATATATATATATATTATTGATATTCAGAGTGTTGTCTGAAAATTACTAAGCTTGTCTGTTAAACACGAGAGGCGTCACTTGGTTTTATTTGCGTTGGCCAACTTTTGACCTGAGTATTTTTTGTTTGCTCACTGGGACACAGAACGATGAACTCTTGTGGAGATCTGAACTGAGATGAAGACGCATTAACTGGTGGATGAACTGTGGGTTTTGTATTGAGCGCTTACTGTATAACACACTGTGGTGAACTTAGCTGTTCTTGTGGTCTGCAGGCCGACCTGATGATATTATATCATTATTTAATGCCATAATTTGACTAAAATTATCTTTATCAAAATTTGGTACTACTTCTCCACCACCATGCTTCACCTAATTTCATCATAACACAGGCCTGACTCACAAGAAATAACAGTGGATGTTCAGTCTATCTAATATTGTGTTGGTCAGACTACAGTGGATAGAAAAAGTCAACACACCCCTGTTAAAATGCCGGGTTCTTCTGATGTAAAATAATGAGACAAAGATAAATCATGTCAGAACTTTTTCCACCTTTTAATGTGAACAATTCAATAGAAAAACCAACTGAAATCTTCGAGGGGGAAAAATAAAAACCTACAATAACCTGGTTGCATAAGTGTGCACACCCTGTTATAACTGGGGATGTGGCTGTGTTCAGAATTAACCAATCACATTCAAACTCAGGTTAACTAGAAGTCATTACACACCTGCCATCATTTAAAGTGACTCTGATTAATCACAAAGTTCAGCTGTTCTAGGAGGATTTTCTATCCACTCTATATACTGATTTAGTGCTTGTCCATTTTAAATAATACAGAAGGTACAGAGCTTTAAATATTGGTTAAAATAAATCACAAGTAGATGCGTTTGTGTAGTGGTTGTTTAGTTTCCCCAATGTCTGTACATTCCTCACTGCATTGGACCGCATCCACTAGATTACTCAGTTTAAATGTCTTGTGTAAATAGTCTTCTTTGGTAAACAATGTTTCATGTGCGTTCAATGTGCTCAGACACGTAAGACAATTTAAAACAAATGCATGCATATATTGAGGTGCACACATAGTCTGTGATGACATTAAACTCTCAGCTCCAAACACCTCTTTCCCATTAACTCAGTGCAGTGACAGAAACATTTGTACTTTCTGGTGTTTTTCTCAGTCTAACGTCAGCCTGAACTCACATTTCAGAATCAGATTTATTTGCCAGGTATGTGACACACACGAGGAAAAAAGACTCTGGTTGTACATTGCAAACACAATGATACGGTAATAAAATCAAACACAGGCGACAGTAATTTCTCCTGTTTACACGAAGGCTTATCTTAATTTCAAAACAGCTGCAAGCAATAGCAGTTTTAGCTTCTTAGCAATAACGCTTCTAAAGAAATGTACCGTGGTTAATGTCTGTCAGTTCATTGTTCCTTTACAATTGTTTGCTGCACGTAGACCAGAATAATTCCTACAAACCCCTGCCCATCTTCTAAATTACTTTTACCTTGTTTTTCTAAATTGTCATCCCTTAAACAATTACATGCAACGAATAAATTGTGTACATATAAATCACGTTTCTCATAACAACAGAAAATCTTATATCAATCAACCTCTTCTACCCCGTCCATTTTGACTCCCTCAGGTCTCCATATCTGATGTGTTACAACCTTTAAAGGAATCAAACATTCTACAGTCAAAACCTCTTCAACAGATATTCTCCGACACAGAATAAATTAATATGATTAAACTCACTGAGTAAAGAAAAACACAAGTTATTGTTCTTTTTTTCTCTCTCTCAATACTCAAAAAGTAAATGAATGATTAAATGAAACACACTTATAAGCATTTAAAAAAAACACTCTTAATATCTCTTAAGAATAGTAATGACAGTTTTAATCAGTCTTTATTTTGACTGTTTTTGCTAAAATGATTTAAAAGATAAAAACTGTTCTCTCATGAGTTAAAGGATTAAAATGTTCTCTCATCTTTCTAACCTATTTTGTGACTTTACACTAGAGGGCGTCTCTCCTAAAGGTTTTTCTTTCCCTAAGTGGTAAGATATTTTAACAGGTTTCTCAAACTGTGCTTTGTATATTTTAATGTAATGTAGAATCTCTTCTTGTGTCTATGTGACTAGATTTTCCCTAGTTAACTATAAAATCAATTTTACATCCATTATACTTCTCTCAGCGTCGTTTTGCACGCAGGACAGGCTTTTTCATCAGATTTGAAGTTTTATGGGCTAAGACCCGATGTTTCAAGATCCTAAAAACACCCCTGGTGATGGCACTCCTCATTTCAAAACAAGTTTCCTTTCAACTTTGGACCGATGCAAGATGGAAGCAGTGGATTCACATTGACTAACAACATGTTGATCAGCAGGGCAGACTGCACAATGTCAGTGCATGTCTCTCAGTAAATAATAAACATCACCTATTCAGTCAAGTTATAGTATAAATAGCATTTTACCTTTGAAAATGTATTAGAGGAAACCTGGAAAAGCCCGTTTGAATGGAGCTGATGCAGCTGATAATATTAATATCCATCAAGTAGCCTCTTGAAATCTATAATTTACAGGGGCTATGCTGAAGTTTGGCAGTAGATGCTGGATAATCAGGCGGTACCAGCGTAGACCCGTCCAGACTTCTTTAGCAGGTCCCACAGACCCAGGGGAAGTACATGCACCTTCAGCCAGTACTAGTAAAGCCAGAGATGTACAGAACAGTTGCTGCTCCACCAAATGACCCAGCAGATTGGCCCCCAGTCTTATCTGACTTCATGAGAGTTGGTGCGCAGAAGTCTGTTCAAACCATTTTTCTAGGTTTCTATTCAGGCTTCCTACAGAGACGGTTAAAGGAGGGAGGTAGTAGTGAGAGCACTGTGGTGTCAGGTGTGACTGTAAAGCCATGGTAAATTGTTCACACAGCTCACGAGTTAATAGAAGGGCCCAAAGCAGGAATTTGCTAGGGGCCTCAGGGAGGTCAGGACCAGCTCAGAATAACTGCATGGTTCGCAGCTTAAGTGTAACGCCAAGTGAATCATATATGAAACATGGGCTTTAGAGACCTCTACATCATTAGTGTGATAAGTTTTCCCCCCAAAAACCTGATGTATACAGTCAGATACATGCAATGCACAGATAATCCACCAGGGGGCCGAAATTCTTCCACCATAGGTCCTTCGATTGAGACGGCCAAAACGGAGGTTGTCGATCGGTGACCCGCAGGTGGTTTTCAAGGGAAACTTTTGCCAATTTTGAAGAAGTTAAGGTGAGGAAAACCTTCAGTTGTTTTTGATACTTCAATATGAATATTTATTGTTGAAGAAATGTATGGTTACTGAATATTTCATGATTTATTTTATAGTAAAATCGTGTTGAAAATGTGTGAATCAAATTAGAGACAGCAGGTATATAAGGTCATTTATGTATACATCTGTAAATCATAGTTTTATTGCTTATCCTTCACTATGCATTCTATTAAGTTTCGTACACTCTTATTTAAGTGAACCAAGTGAACCAATTAAAGGCATAATTTGGTATATTTAGTAAATTTTGTAGCCTATTTTGTATTTTCCTGCTGTATTGAGATGCTAAATGTCTATTGGACGAAGACTCACTTCATAATAATTTTTTTATTTAATCTTTTGGTCATTGATTTTAAAGAAGAATTGACCAATTCAGAGGAGAAATATTGTATTTTTTAAATGGCAAAAGAAGAAATTGAGAAATTGAAGATATCCTGATTTATGGATGGAAATTCAGATGACATGGCAGCAGTGAGGGGAAGATGATGATGCTGATGATAAAAGGCTCAAAACATGTTGTGTTCTGCATGTTTATTGTTGTTTTACCAAATATGATAGAAAACAAGTTTAAGTTTGGCAGGAGCCCTTACAGAGCCTGGAGCGAGCAGTCAGGAAACACAGAAACAATGACTGCAAACGCTGTGCATCCTGTCTTGCCTGAATGTGAACTTCTGCCATCAAGAAGAAGATTCAGAGAGCCAAGATGTAACTCAAACACACTTATGCTATCGTTCATCCCGACCTCTAAACTGCTGAACTCTTCAACAAAATCCTAGTACAGTGGAGAAAAGTGCCATGAAAGCACCAGACTTTTGCATATAGCACTTTAATTTTTACAGTCATGTTTTAACATGTTGTCAGGACAGTCACATATTTCTCTCATGTCTTAATATGTCTTGTTGATTCTATTCATAATGAGTTTTTATTACATGTTTGTGTTCTGAAGCAACAGGTTGTAACTAAGACAGATTTCACCTCAGGGACAATAAAGTGTATGCTTTTCTATTCTAGGATGATTATTCCTAAAACATCTATGAATATAATCTCTTCATAGTAAAAAGTATTATTGAGGCAGTCCACATAGAGAGGAAGCTGTAAATCCCAACAGGACGTGCATCTAAAAACAGCTGGTAGCTGCTGAGTGAAAGATCAGTTTCACCGTCGTCATTCTGTTTAATGAATTCCTCCTCGGACGTCGCTATGAAACAAATAGTAAGCAATGTGAATTAAAGGAGGAAATTAAGCCCTGCTCTGCACAACGAGAGGATTGTGTTAACAACATATCATCATCCGACTTAGATGTTACAGACTGCTGCATGTGTTCGTTCTGCAGAGACTAAAAAGACTTCAATACACCGCTGTATCCAGCTGCTTGGGACAGCTCATATAAAAGACATGACAGTAAAGAGTAAAAGTCCACTTTTTAAAAGGAAGGTGAAACGTTTCTGTTCCTGAAACAAAGACTTTTTAACTCATTGGTGTCCGTGCTGATGGGACCCTATTAAGGGGGTTCTAATGGGCGGAATCAGCGACAACGGCGCAGAGTGCTCGCTGCTGCTGTTTGCTGCATGAGAGGAGAAACTCATGGCAGCATCGTGTCTGCAGAAGACACAGAGAACCGCTCAACAGTTTTACACTATTATCTATTTTCCTCTCACAGTACAAACTTTTGCTTTAGCTGACATGTAGACTAAATACCACGGGGACGCAGGAAGTCAGCAGGAAAAATAAAAGGAATGAAGAAATTTCAGAAATATCATGTGACACTGATTACCTGTTTGTTCTTCTATTTGAATAACACAGCCTGCTGTATAAACACACAGACAAGCGTTGTTTTTTTCATTTTACTTACCCTAATTGCATCCAGCTCCTTTGCCGTTCAGAGGGCATCTAAAAAGCAGAGGGAGCTAACTGACTACTAGTTGCACAGTCGGAGTTATTAGAAAAGGGCAGCAGTAAAGTCAACTTACTTCAGCAAGAAGCTACGTGACCTTCAGGAAACTCCGTAAAGAGGTGAGGCAGAGCAGCCGAGGGACATCAGAGAGAACACCAGAAAAAAAAGTTCTCCATCAAATAAGATCCAGTTTCAGCAAAATCAGTGAATAAAGTTGTGTTTTGCACAGTAAATAACAAAATCAGTGAATAAAGTTGTGTTTTGCACAGTAATCAGTGGGTTCCAGGTCGGCCTCCACAAACCATATGCTTCAGCAGCACCGTACGAATTGAGAAAGGCTTTTCATTGGATGGTAAATAAACAGCCCCAATGCAGGACGAGTCATCAACATTTTAAAACAGCTGATCAGGAAATGATGAACTCTCAAATGTCTTCAAGAATACCTTCAATGACGGGCCAGAGACTGCCATAGTGGTGACCTATAGTGCAAATTTTGATATCATGGGAATGGGACATATTATCATTAGTGTTGTAGTACCCGAGACCGGTCTTGGTCTTGAGACCGGTTTTAAGACCACTTTTTGATGGTCTTGGGAATATCAATTGCTTGTGCGTTGTCTGATTTATTTGTTAACATCCTAATTTTGATTGGAGTTTTTATTATTATTTTTCTTTTCAGTTTTAGGTTAGTTTTGTGGAGGTTATTGTTACCTGAAACAGGGGTGTACTTAAACAGGGTGGGATAAGTAAAGTTTAAGACAGAAGTCTCTGTCAAACAAGTCCCTGAATCCATGTGCTGTTACCAGGAGATACATTTAAAAAAACATAATAAAAGCTAAATCCCTGTCAGACGATAGCTGATGGGTTCCAGAGTTCATTCGATGCGTTCCGCTTTTTTAGCTCAACACAAACTGTTTACCTGCAACCAAAGCCCACTCAAACCTGATTGGTCAGACTGCAAACAAACAGAAACCAGAACGCTGCTGATACCAAAACCTGGTCCACCATCATGAGTCCATCAGCTCCCATTAAACACAAACTGTGTTCAAATCTGGTATCTTATTTCCTCTCCCTGCAGCTCTCTGTGTGCAGCATCTTCTTCTTATTTCCTGAAGCACTCGGTCTGTGTTTACTGAAGAAGAGGAGGAGTGTAGCGAGCAGACAAAGTTCAACGTTAAAACCACTTTCATCTGGTTAGTGTGATATAAACTTTATGAATTCCCTTTAGTGCCCCCCCCTTGTGGCTGACATGGGTCGTTTTCTGTTGAGAGACAGATTTCCTCCTTCAGGACCTTGACAACATTTGTTCCTTTGATGGCCGAAGGAGCACATTTAGCTCAAGTCTGACTAAAAGCAGAATTATACAAATCGGAGCAGAACAAATTTTTTTTGTAATTCATTTTGTGTATTTCATAATAATTTTGCTTAATTTTGTAACGAAAGAATTGACTTCACTTTTTAGACTTTAGATTATTTCATAATCATGTTGAATCATTTAGTAATTAATCAGTTAAAGACGGTATGAGGACACTTTTTATGATGAAACATGAAACACAGACAGATGAGGAGGAGCAAAACAGCCTGTTCTACACCAATAACAGTAAAATTAATTAACCAAGTCAAATGCAATGCAAAACATATTTATCCATTATGATTAGTTAACTTTTAAATATTTCTCTATTTTAATATATTTTCTAACTATAAGTTCTAACTCAAAATATACATCTCAGTGGATCATTGTTGGACGTGGAAAGGACGACACCATGTGACCGTCTACATCATCTACTGTGTTCAAAGAAAATAAAATCAGTTTAATAAACTACGAGACTGTTTCAGCTCGTCTGCCTGTCCGTCCGTCTTTAGCGCAGATGTCCACTTGGACTCGATGATCAACTGATTAGAGATTGGGGGTCAAAGGTCACTGTGATCTCAAAATGACCTTGGCAAACATGTTTTGTGGCAGCAGTTTCTGCTTTATATGCCCGCCTATAGTTGGTATTTTGTAAGTTTCCAGTTGTCATTCCCATCTCATTCAATTAATCCATATCTTTTGTTACGTCTCTCCATGACGAGCCGGGTGGTAACATAAAGCTGACCCCGAAAAGTCGAAGATTCGAAGATTTGATGCTTCGATGGGCGGAGCCTGATTCCACTGCCAATCTTACCGCAGAATCTTCCCAGCAGCAACGAGGATCATAGCATTTCTGCGATATGGGGGTGCTCTGTGTCTGGCTGATGATGATGTCTGACAACAACGGCATCGCTTTGGGTTAACGTTAGTCTGCACCATTTTACTGCTTTTCTTAACAAATCCAGTGACTGTGGCCTCTGCAGAAAAATCTTTTTCCAAACTAAAACTTATCAAATCTTATTGGCACAGACCTGTTAATCTGGACTTGCCACACTGTCACTAGAGAAGGCCCTGCCTGCCAGCTGGATTTAAAGCATTGTAATGGGAATTCCAAACATATTGCATGTAACCCTGGACTCAGGGAGACTGAATCTGTGTAAACGTAACAGTCCAAATATCTCTGTGCTCTGTGTTATCCAGACTTCAGGGACAACGTGTCTCTGTGGGACGATATGATTGACCCTAAAGCTGGATAAATAACAGGCTCACTGAGCTCTCCTCACTTATTCGAGCACACATGTACACGGCGGATGTGTGTTGCTGCGAGTCCTTCTGCAGAAGACTTGAATAAAACAAGTGTTTGCCTGAGCTGTTTACTTGAAAACTCGAATTGCCATCACAGCGTTTAATAAACAATTTGCACAGCAAAAAGCTGAGTGCACCAAAAATGTAAGTAAAATTTATTTATTATTTATTTGACTAGTATTCAGTCCACACACTTGTTTTGTGTTTATAATTCCTATTAACAGACATTTTGTATTGATCACCATCTTTTTTCACATGTGTGTCATTGTGTGCTGTCACTGATAGGATCATTTTAATTTGTGTGAAGGTGGGTTGTCACCGGTTAGGCTATGATTTATTTATATCCTTTCATCTAGTTTCATTTAGTTTAGGTGTTGCTGTGCAGTGTATTTCGCTGTGGGAGGGCCCCCTATGACCATCTTGCATCGGGGCCAACTCGTTACGCCCCTGGCAGTATTCTCGTGCAACTTAACAATTATTCAAATACCTTTTGACAATTTCTTATCTACATCAGTCTGAGCTTCCGCTGGTTGTTCTTAGTTTGTGGCATGGGGAGATAAAGGATTTGGCATTTGGGCATTTCTCCCAGTGAGTAGGGGAGTTTCTGTGTGTCTGGTTCAGACTGGAGTAAAAGTTTTATATTTAGGACATGAGGTGAGAAAGCGTAGCTCTGTCTCTACCTGTCCTCTGAGTCTCTCCTCTTCTGATAGCCAGCTCTCATTTTCAGTTTAGTTCAGCAAGAATGTTTCAGTTAAACAGTGTTACTAAAGCAGTTTCAAAATCTAAAAGTTTACATTTAATTATGACATAACAAAAGTAATTCTCTCTTTTTAGATTCAGGGTTTTCCAAAAAGACCTCCTCAAGGCTCTGACTCAGTGGTGAAACATCCAGCTGCAGTGAACCTCCACCTCTTCCTGTAGGCAGATACACTGAGAGCAGAGAGCAGGAGGACGGCAGAGAGACGGGCTACCTGGACATGGATCACCTGTTGCTGCTGCTGCTGCTGCTGCTGTGGAGCTCAGGTAGGACTCTGATCACTGTGCTGGTGCTGAAGTCAGCTTCTGGTTCGGTGGTGAAGGGGAAAGTAAAACTGAATTGACATTGCTGAGCGACCGAGTGCATCTTTTTATTTTAAATGTTGGCTAATGCACATTAGACCAGATCCAGTTAAAAACCACTCTACTTGAGCTGTTAAATCTGGACTAGATTGTCCCAGAGAGTCTAAAGAATCTGTAATCATAGCTTCATATTGTGAGTGAAAAAAAAAAAGGGCGATACCTTTGTTTCTTTGATGCATTCCTGCAATGCTGGCTGAATGGAAATATTCAGGCAACAGGAAAAACACTCCTTATTCCACAGAAGGTTGAGGCATTGTTCCAGGGCTGTTTGCACTAATGTTTACATCTTAACTTTGCTGCCTTTGCTGTGTTATGTGTTTGTTGTAGTTTGTTGCAAGTGAAACTGCACCTAGAGCTGTAAAATGAGCCAAATCTGTTGCATTAATGTGTTAATTCTCAGTTTTATGGTTTTATGTCAGTTACAGTGTAAAATGTTTGTGTGTGTGTGTGTGTGTGTGTGTGTGTGTGTGTGTGTGTGTGTGTGTGTGTGTGTGCGCGCATAGTGAAGGTTTTGGATTTGACAGACTCACAGCTTTAAAAACAGACATTATTTGTCAGCAGGAATAACAGCAGCAGGCTGAACAGATAGGAGGTTCTGGCAGAGGTCTGCTGTATGCAGATGACTTAGCGTTGTTTTCATCTACTAAAAAAGGTTTGCAGCAGCACCTTAACTTCCTGCAGAGATTGTTTCAGACCAGGGCCCTGACAGTACCCACAGCAAAGACTGAAATAATGATCTTTCAGAAACAATCCAGAAATCAGGTTAACATACACAGTTTCTATTCAGACACCACTAAATTACAACACCTCTCTAATAAAGAGGGAAATCTGTGCGTATGTGTGTGTTTGCATTTCGATTATATCAGGAATATTCATCCAATCAGCTTCAAACGTGGAGGTTGTGTTGCAGCAGGGAGCGTGCTTTCACGTTTGGTGACATTTGAGCACACAACACGTTTAATTAATAAATACAGGAGAGAACAGCACTGAGCGGAGCTCTGCAGCAGAGACGACGAGGAGATTCTCAGGACAGTTAGAGACTTTGAGGACAGTTAGAGACAGGGGACAGTTAGAGACTTTGAGGACAGTTAGAGACTTTGAGGACAGTTAGAGACTTTGATGACAGAGACAGGGGACAGTTAGAGACTTTGAGGACAGAGACAGGGGACAGTTAGAGACATTGATGACATTTAGAGACAGGGGACAGTTAGAGATTCTGAGGACAGTTAGAGACTTTGAGGACAGTTAGAGACAGGGGACAGTTAGAGATTCTGAGGACAGTTAGAGACTTTGAGGACAGTTAGAGACTTTGATGACATTTAGAGACAGGGGACAGTTAGAGACAGATGACAGTTAGAGACAGGGGACAGTTAGAGATTCTGAGGACAGTTAGAGACAGGGGACAGTTAGAGACAGATGACATTTAGAGACAGGGGACAGTTAGAGACAGATGACAGTTAGAGACAGGGGACAGTTAGAGATTCTGAGGACAGTTAGAGACTTTGATGACAGTTAGAGACTTTGATGACATTTAGAGACAGGGGACAGTTAGAGACATTGATGACAGTTAGAGACAGGGGACAGTTAGAGACTTTGATGACAGTTAGAGACTCTGAGGACAGTTAGAGACTTTGATGACAGTTAGAGACTTTGATGACAGTTAGAGACAGGGGACAGTTAGAGACTTTGATGACAGTTAGAGACAGGGGACAGTTAGAGACTTTGATGACATTTAGAGACAGGGGACAGTTAGAGACTTTGATGACAGTTAGAGACTTTGAGGACAGTTAGAGACTTTGATGACAGTTAGAGACTTTGATGACAGTTAGAGACAGGGGACAGTTAGAGACTTTGATGACAGTTAGAGACAGGGGACAGTTAGAGATTCTGAGGACAGTTAGAGACTTTGATGACAGTTAGAGACTTTGAGGACAGTTAGAGACTTTGATGACAGTTAGAGACAGGGGACAGTTAGAGACTTTGATGACAGTTAGAGACAGGGGACAGTTAGAGACTTTGATGACAGTTAGAGACTTTGATGACATTTAGAGACAGGGGACAGTTAGAGACTTTGATGACAGTTAGAGACAGGGGACAGTTAGAGACTTTGAGGACAGTTAGAGACTTTGATGACAGTCAGAGACAGGAGACAGTTAGAGACTTTGAGGACAGTTAGATACTTTGAGGACAGTCAGAGACTTTGGTGACAGTTGGAGACTTTGAGGACAGTTAGAGACTTTGAGGACAGTTTGAGACTTTGGTGACAGTTAGAGACTTTGATGACATTTAGAGACAGGGGACAGTTAGAGACTTTGATGACAGTTAGAGACTTTGATGACATTTAGAGACAGGGGACAGTTAGAGACTTTGATGACAGTTAGAGACTTTGATGACAGTTAGAGACAGGGGACAGTTAGAGACTTTGAGGACAGTTAGAGACTTTGATGACATTTAGAGACTTTGATGACATTTAGAGACAGGGGACAGTTAGAGATTCTGAGGACAGTTAGAGACTTTGATGACAGTTAGAGACTTTGATGACATTTAGAGACAGGGGACAGTTAGAGACTTTGATGACAGTTAGAGACTTTGATGACATTTAGAGACAGGGGACAGTTAGAGACTTTGATGACAGTTAGAGACTTTGATGACAGTTAGAGACAGGGGACAGTTAGAGACTTTGAGGACAGTTAGATACTTTGAGGACAGTCAGAGACTTTGGTGACAGTTGGAGACTTTGAGGACAGTTAGAGACTTTGAGGACAGTTTGAGACTTTGGTGACAGTTAGAGACTTTGATGACATTTAGAGACAGGGGACAGTTAGAGACTTTGATGACAGTTAGAGACTTTGATGACATTTAGAGACAGGGGACAGTTAGAGACTTTGATGACAGTTAGAGACTTTGATGACATTTAGAGACAGGGGACAGTTAGAGACTTTGATGACAGTTAGAGACTTTGATGACAGTTAGAGACTTTGATGACATTTAGAGACAGGGGACAGTTAGAGACTTTGATGACAGTTAGAGACTTTGATGACAGTTAGAGACAGGGGACAGTTAGAGACTTTGAGGACAGGTAGAGACTCTGAAGGTAGTTAGAGACTTTGAGAAACTGGTATAGACAGGGGACAGGTAGGGAATTTGAGGACAGTCAGAGACTTTGATGACAGTTAGAGACTTTGATGACAGTTAGAGACTTTGATGACAGTTAGAGACTTTGATGACAGTTAGAGACAGGGGACAGTTAGAGACTTTGATGACAGTTAGAGACTTTGATGACAGTCAGAGACTTTGATGACAGTTAGAGACTTTGATGACAGTTAGAGACAGGGGACAGTTAGAGACTTTGATGACAGTTAGAGACAGGGGACAGTTAGAGACTTTGAGGACAGGTAGAGACTTTGAGAAACTGGTATAGACAGGGGACAGGTAGAGAATTTCAGGACAGGTAGAGACCCCTCACTTTCTGACATCTTAAGAGACGCACTAGTGACCGACACCAGTGACCATGGGTTTTAGCTTCCTCGCCAGCGTGTCCGCCTCCCGTCTCGAGGTCGCCAGTTGAGTCAGGACCATGCAGTGGGTTCTCGAGAGCAGCAGGTTACACTCGCAGCATAACACTGATGGATTTCCATAGTTAGTCAATTTTAGCCATTTGCTTTTTGCTTTACATCTTTCAATATTTAGTCTTGGAAAAAAATGTCCCTCTTTTTTAACCATTTAAATTACTTTACACACAAGTTTTAGACTGTAATTGTCCGAACCTGTGAACTTTATATGCTTCATTTGCACTAACTTGTATTTCAGTGTTGTCGACATACTAAATTACACCTTCTGATCCTGCCTTATTCCACTCCAAGTCCTCACACATTAAACAATCACACAGTTGGTCAACATAAGCTTTTAGTTTGAAAAGTTCTGAAGGACATTCAAAAGAGACTCTGACCTGCTTGACACCCCTCTGAAAAAGCCGTCAGTAAACGTGTGACTGCATTCCCCTGAATTTCCTGAGGGAAATGAAAATAATCCATAGATTTATGATTGTGGGGACGTCGAGACGCGCAAACACAATGCAGCAATTGCTTTTTGTGAATATGTCCAAAAGTGTCCTTATAATCAATTTGTTGTACAAGGAAGAAATACAACTCTCCCCGCACACATGCCGACTGAGCTAAACGTGCACGAAAGCACCCCAGGATTTGAAATAATTTGGCTATGCTCAGGCCCACCTTGTGATGGCTTGAAAAACATTTGGCCAGACTTATTTGTTTTCCCCTGCCCTATTGTTTCACGTTCGGAGTTCAAATTTTTTTCAAATCATGGTCTACACCCTAACTTCCCCTTCGGCCAGTTGGCTCCATGTGTGTGTCTTTGCACAATGTGAGGTGTGTGTGTCTTCCTGAAGGCCGCGGGGTACACTCCTGCACATGCTCAACTGTGAAGACGTAAAATTATGTCTTCATAATCAATTTGTTGAAAAGGGAGAAATATACAACTGTTATGCCATTTGTTAAACAGAACTTTATACCTATTTTACCTACCATTAACATTAAACTACATCTTAAATTTTAAATATCATAGGCCATAAATACATCCATCCATCCATCATCAACCGCCGTCGCAGGTCTGAAGCCAATCCCAGCAGACATTGGGCGAAAGGCGGGGTGCACCCTGGACAGGTCGCCAGTCATATACTGTAAATACATTTATTATGATTTTTATAATTACTTCTGATAATAATTAACACCGTTAATATTAATTAAGGGTGGTCAGGGGGGCCTTTCTCTGAAATATTTGAGTTTTAAACACTTCATTTCCTGCATTCTGGAGAATTTTTCTGCACCAATTTATTGAGGAAATGTCTTTTTTTTTATATAAAAGGAAATTCAGGTGACAATTCAAAATAAAAAACTATAGTGTTATATAACGCAGTAAAGCTCTAATGGCTTCTGTATTGCTGTCAGATATGTTTATCACGTAAATGATTTTTAAAAATTAATTTAATCCCTTTTTAAATGTGCACGTGGCACCTTTTCACCTCAGTGATAAATTAGCTAAATTAATTTGAATTCGGGTAAAAACTCCTGGATTTTGCAGAATAATATTTTGAGAAAAAAAGGTGGGCCATATTTGGTTAAATGATGAAATATAGCCTATGCATGAAATCTAATGATATTTTTATAAAGTCTGGTAAATATTTATTGGTAAAAGAAAATGTGAAAAAGTATAATTGTTTTTTTAATTATGAGAATTGGAGCATGTTCCCTCCGACCCACAGTCTGTCATCAACAAGATGGATGATTTAAGGCTTCGGATCACTGATCACCGGTCAGACAGCTGCATTATGATATTAACAGGGACTTGGCTTCATGAAAAGATGCCAAGATGCAGCCGTGGAGCTAGTAGGCCGCACCATCTACCGAGCTGATCGCACAGAGGGTGCCGGTAAGACAAGAGGCGGAGGTGTGCGTGTATATAAATAACAACTGCTGTACGGATAATACTGTGATCAAGAGACATTGCTGCCAACACATAGAGTTTCTAATGCTGAAATGCAGACCATTCTACTTGCCGAGGGAATTTCCTGCAGTCTATATCACAGCTGTGTATGTGCACCCCCAAGCTAATGCTAAGGAGGCTATGAGGAAGCTGCACGATGTTATCAACAGTCAACAAAATAGGCTACCGGACAGTGTCTTCATTGTGGCTGGGGATTTCAATCACTGCAATCTCAAGACGGTGTTACCTAAATTCCACAAAAATGTCAACATCAAAACAAGGAAGGGCAAAATACTAGACCAGGTGTATACAAACATACTGGTAGCCTACAAGACGCATTCATCAACCCACCTTGGACAATCTGATCATCTGGCCCTCTTCTTGACTCCTGCATACAAACCCCTGATCTGCGGACCCAAGAATCACATGAAGACTGTGCAGACCTGGACTGATGCAACCACATCAGCATTACAAGACTGCTTTGAGGACACAAGGTGGGAACTCTTTTACCATTCAGACATTGAGCACTACACCTCAGCAGTTCTGGCATATATTACTTCTGTATTGACACTGTCATTGTCAAAAAGGACATTAAGATATCTCCAAACCAGAAGCCCTGGTTCAACAATAGGGTGAGAATGCTACTCAAAGACAGAGATGACGCACTCCGCTCAGGTGACAGGGAGGACTATAGGAGATCTAGTCAGCGTACAGACAGGAGGTGGAGAGTCAATTTGGATGGTGCAAAGTGAATGACTGATTCTCAACACCAAGAAGACAAAGGAAATGGTCACTGACTTCAGGAAGAGTAAGAGAGTGCATTTGGGGATATACATAAGCGGTGAGGAGGTTGAACAAGTGCCTCTTGGAGTACACTTATCTGAGAACCTCACTTGGAAGGTAAACACAGCATGTCTGGTGAAGAAGGCCCAGCAACGCCTTTTCTTCCTGCGCACACTCAGACGCTTAATATTCCGCCATGACCTCTTGAAAGATTTCTACAGATGTACAATTGAGAGTGTCCTGACATACTTGCACAGCAGAAGAAAGGTAGGACCTACAAAGGGTGGTGAAAACTGCTCAGTGGATCGTCGGTGCCCCTCTTCCCCATCTGAACGACATCCACTCTAGCCATCTTCTTAGACGTGCCAGGAACATCAATGGAGACTCTTCACATCCATGTCACCATCTGTTTTGCAAACTTCCTTCTGGCAGGCTCAAGGTCATCAGAGCAAGGACAAACCGCCTAAAGAACAGCTTTTTCCAAGAGATGTGGACATGCTGCTGCAATCTTGAATGTTGATCAGGTGATGCCAAACTGTGCTTAACACACACTGAATGCACTTTATCCAATTGCTGGACCAGTTAGTTATGTCTTAATACTGAAATTGCTCTTGCATTCTTTTAATGGATGTTTTATTGCTTCATTTTATTATTTTATGCAATTCTTTTATGGCGTATTTATTTATTTATTTATAGAAGTTGGCTAAGTTCAATGGTTTGCTCTAAACTGCATCTCGTTGTATTTTATGTGCAATGACAATAAAGTCTCTATCTACCTATCTACATGTTTATCTTTGATAATAGTTTTGGGGGTGAGAGTTAAAGAAAGTATGTTATCTTTGGAGGTAGATCAAAGTCTATTTTGTTATCGCTAAACTCGCCCAAATTAAGGATTTAAACTGTTAATATTCAAGAAATCTCTTATTGCTAATTCCATATTGTGCCAGTAGATCCTGGAATGGAAGAAAGCCCTGCACTGCCCTACAATATATGCTTTTGATATCTTATCCCTTTATCACACCATAGTGGGGAATTTAGCGTTTTCTTATTTTGCAGGATTTTTCCAGATTGTAGTAAATCTGCATGGGATAGGTGAAGACCTAGATATTTAGAGAAATTCCAACCCAACTGCCAGGGAAGTGCTTCCAGTCCGTTTCTCCTTTATTTAACTTTACCTTTATGTACCCAGAAAAACTCATTGAGATAAAAAATCTCTTTTCCAAAAGCGTCCTGGCCAAGACAAGCAGCAGCACAATTAACAAGCTTGCAGACATTAAAACATATACATAAACATAAAACAAATAACAATTTACAATGGGAATATACCAAAGACAAGTGTTTTGGTATGAGAGTCTGACCTGCAGAGTCTTGTTTGCCCCGGATCTCCCGAGAGGGTCCGAGGCCCACACATCATAGTCTCTTAAAATCCTGGGAAACACTGGTTATGTTGATGGTTTTAAAGCGGGCATGATGTTTGACACAGGAGCTGATGTAAATGCTCCGTATTTGTATAGTGCCTTTCTAGTCTTTACCACTCAAAGCGCATTTACCCTACATCTGCATTCACCATTCACACACTGAGCCTATGTGCTTAAACAGAAACTAACATTCACACACTGGCGGAACAGGTCACAAGTAGAGGGGGTGAAATTTAGCCACGTCAGTTCTGAAAGCCTGAAGGAAATATTGACACCCAGATATTTAATATTCCCTCCCTTTAGCGGTGTGGTAAATATGCTTTGGAAATCACACATTACAGGTAAATCTATGGATTTACTCCAGGTAATGGAGTAGTCTGAGATGGATGACAATTTATCTATCTAAGTGTAATTATCTCAGAAAGAGACATTTGTGAGTTTAGGAGTTAAAGTAGTACATCATCTGCATAAAGGCTTATCTTGTGTTGCACATTTTCTGTTGGAATTTCTTTAATATTTATATTTTGGCTGACAGTAGCTTCTAGTAGTTTTATAAAAATGGTGAATAGCAAGGGAGCGAGTGGGCAACCATGCCTGGTACCCCTCTCAAGACTAAAGCTTGGAGAAGTATGATCATTTATCCTGACAGAAGCTCTAGGGGAACCGTATAAGATTTTAATCCAGACTATGAAAGAGTTTCCAAATCCAAATTAATGTAAAGTAGCGGATAGAAATTTCCAAATCAAATGCTTGTTATCAATATGGTGTAGTCTGCGTGTATTGTTAGTAGAGTACCTGCCTTAAGAAATGGAGTGACCTTCTCTAGCCTTCTTGCTAGGGCTTTGCAGATGATTTTTAGATCTGCGTTAATAAGTGATAGTGGGCAGTAACTGGATGGGAGAGTGGGATCTTTGTCTGGTTCAATGAGAATGCTGATATTAGCAGAGTTCATTGTTGGGACTAACATGCAGCTTCCCCTAATTTGCATCATCCTATAGGATGTGGGTGCAGAATAAGACATTTCAATTTGCTGCACCGTGGGTCCTCTCATATTTCTACAGCAGCCCATAACAGACAAACGGCGCTACAGAGCGCGAATCATCACTACGTTCTTCTTTTTGTATAATTCCAGCTGTGTAGATGTCCGTCACTATGTTAAATGCATACAATAATACAACAGTCTCTGAGTAGTCATCTGGTAATTGAGTTAGACCACTTTTAGCAAAGCAAATAAAAACTCTTGTTTGATAGCTTTAGCTAGAAGATGGCCATAATCACAGATTTACTAGCAAGGACAACACAATCAACAGATAAGATTTATTAGAGAAGGTTTATTAATGATCAAAACAGAAAGATGTACAAGGCCTGCAGCTGCTGAATAGGCATTTGAAAGTGTTGTGGGGAAGATGCGTTAGGGAAATCCATGTAGCAGGCACGATGGACACCCTATAACCCTATGGAGAGGAAGAAGGAGATGAGGATGCAGGACAGAGAAAGGGGTTGGGAGGAGCAGGAGAATGTGAGAGCGAAGAAGAGGAGATGGGACATGTAGGTATTTATGGAAATGCTGGCAATGACGTGATTGATGTGTGGTCATTCTCCTGAAACTCTGCTAATTAGCTCCACTTGACTAGCAAGGACCACACAATCAACAGATACGATTAGGAGTGACCTGGGTAATGGAAGGGGGAAATGCCTGACAAGAGAGCTCTTGGTGGAACTGGTAGTGGAACCAGTGTCGGACGGCCACTAGCCAAGACTCAGAGAGGATTTATAATAATAATAATAATAATCCTTATTTGTAGAGCACTTTTCAAAAACAAGTTACAAAGTGCTTTAACAAGTGTAAAGAATAATACAAAAAAAAAAAAAAAAAAAGATAAGAGCATGAAAATATAAAATTAGTAAAATACAATAAAATAAAAGGGATAAAATAAAGTCAAATAAGATCGGGAAAAGCTCTCCTATAAAAGTATGTTTTAAGAAGGGACTTAAAAGAGTTCACTGACTCAGCCGACCTGATTTCCTCGGGCAGGCTGTTCCAGAGCCTCGGGGCCCTGACAGCAAACGCTCTGTCCCCTTTAGTTTTCAGTCGAGACTCTGGAACAGACAACAGACCTCTGCCCGAGGATCTCAAGGTACGTGCTGGTGCGTATGGGACTAAAAGGTCAGAAATATAACAAGGCGAGAGGCCATGAAGAGCTTTAAAAGTGATCAATAGAATTTTAAAGTCAATTCTAAAACATACTGGGAGCCAGTGTAGTGAAGCTAAAATAGGAGTAATGTGGTCATATTTCTTTGTTCTGGTTAAAAGCCTGGCAGCTGAGTTCTGGACAGTCTGGAGTCGATCAATAGATTTTTGGGTTAAACAGGTGAAAAGGCTGTTGCAATAATCCAGGCGTGATGAGATGAAGGCGTGTAAAATGGTCTCGGTGTCCTTAAAAGTTAACATAGATCGAATTTTAGCTATATTTCTAAGTTGATAAAAACATGATTGAACAAGCTTTGTGGTGTGCTGCTCGAAATTTAAATTACTATCAAACCAAACACCAAGGTTCTTTGCCACAGGCTTAATGTGATTTACTAGGGAACCAGCAGATGGCAGTATTTGATTTGCCATCTGCTGGGACCCGATGACCAGGATTTCTGTTTTGTCTGAGTTCAGCTGGAGGAAATTATTTGACATCCATTTTTTAACTTCACAAAGGCAGTTGTTAAGTGAACTCAGCATTCCAGGGTCTGTGGATCTGACGGGCAAGTATATTTGTGTGTCATCAGCATAAATATGAAAAGAAATGCCATGTTTATGGATAATATGTCCAAGGGGAAGCAGATACAAGGAAAACAAAATGGGTCCTAAGACCGACCCCTGAGGCACACCATATTTAACTGGACAGAATGAAGAGACATAGTTGTTTACAGACACGCAAAACTTCCTATTTGACAGGTAGGATGAAAACCATTCTAGGGCAGTACCAGAGATCCCCACCCAGTGCCTCAGTCTGTCTAACATGATGTTGTGATCAATGGTGTCAAAAGCAGCGCTAAGGTCCAGGAGTACAAGGACTGAGCACATACCTTCATCAGCAGACATTAAAAGGTCATTGGTGACTTTAAGCAGGGCAGTCTCAGTGCTGTGGTACTTCCTAAAACCAGACTGAAACTTTTCAAATATTTTGTTATTTTCCAGCACAGTGAGCAGCTGTTTGGACACAATTCTTTCTAGAATCTTTGCAATAAAAGGCAGTTTTGAAATTGGTCTAAAATTATGTGGGAGGGAGGGATCTAAACCAGGTTTCTTTAAAAGTGGGTTCACGCAAGCCGTTTTAAAATAATCAGGGACACAACCAGTAGATAGGGAGCTGTTGAAAACAGAGATCAAATGGGGCCCAACAGAATCTATTACTTTTAGTAAAAATTTTGTAGGTATTATATCAAGTGGGCTGGAGGACACTCTCATTTGTGATACTGTTTTTAAAAGCTCAGACAAGTCGATGGGATAAAACTGCTTAAAACTCTGTTGTTGCTGGTGAGGAACCTCTGAGTAAGAGGCCACGGGGGTAATAGAGGCTCTGATTGACACCACCTTATTGGTAAAATAAGATAAAAACAATTCACAGTCATCATTACTTCCAGCTGAGGCACAAGGAGGGGTTGGGTTTACCAGCTGATCCACAGTCTTAAACAGAAACCTGGGATTGTGTTTATGTGTAGTAATGAGTTCAGAAAAATAGTGTGTTCTCGCATCCTTAACCATTTTATTGTAGTTAATTAATAAATCCTTCAGACTGAGGTAATGGACTTGGAGATTGGATTTTTTCCATCTGCGCTCTGCTTTCCTGCATTCCCTTTTTAGGCTGCGAATGCTGTCATTTATCCAGGGTTGTTTACTAGCTTTAGACGTAGGCCTAACCTTTAGAGGAGCAGTAATATTTAGTGACGACAAGCAGATATGATTGAAGTGATCGACCAGATTGTTGGTGTTGGAATCAGACAGGTGTTGGCTTTGGCTCTGAAAGAATGTGCAAAACTTTGAAACACTTTGTTCATTAAAGATGCAACAACACACGGAGCTTGGTGAGGCGGCATGAGTAACAGGCGAATCGCAGCTAAAAACAATACATCTGTGGTCAGATATGGTCATGTCCAATAATTCCACAGAGGAAATGCTGACACCCAGGGTAAAAACCAAGTCCAGTGTATGACCACGGTTATGTGTTTGCCCTTTGACATGTTGTTTGAAGTTAAAAGAAGTGGCCATATTTAAAAAGTCAGTTGCATTAACATTGTTGGGGTCATCAACATGAATATTAAAATCGCCACAAAGAACAATTCTGTCATAATTTAAAACCAGAGTAGATAAAAATTCAGGAAGTTCTGATAAAAATCCTCCAGACGGTTTTGGGGGGCGATAAATTATAACAAATATGATAGGTTGCAGCCCTCCAACTTTAAGAGTGAGAACTTCAAAGGAGCTAAATTCATCACAGCATACTTGATGACATTTAAAATTTTTCCTATACACGCTCACTAGCCCACCACCACGACCACTGACCCTCGGTTGACTAAAGCAATCATATTGAGGCGGACACAGTTCAGCTAGCTGGCTATAGTCATTCATTTGCAACCAGGATTCAGTTAAAAACATAAAATCTAGATTTGCAGACAAGATAAAATCATTTAAGATAAAAGTCTTACTTGAAAGTGATCTCACATTGAAGAGAGCCATTTTAAATGAGTTTGTTCTGGGTGCTGGAGTTGGTGCAGTTGTCCTAATCCTTAAGAGATTACTATTATTTCTGTGTGGGATGTGCACATTTCGGTTTACTGGTCTATGCGTGATGATGACAGGAATAGAAGTCTTTGGAACAGCGCTGGGAGCAGACGGCTTTACATGCCAGCAGGTGGAGACAGTTGTTTGTGGCAGTGAGGCAGAGATCTGTTCAGTGAGCGGTGGTGTGTCCAGGTGTGCTGCATGAATGATTAATCATTCACGTAAGTCATGTGTGGACCGCACCACATGCTGTATGTGCGCAGCTAACATTTCTGAGCCCCGTTTGTTTGGGTGAAGTCCGTCTGTCTTAAAAAGAGACATTCTTTGCCAGAAAATATTAAAATTATCCACATAACACACACGATGAGCCCTGCAGGCGGACTGGAGCCAGTCGTGGAGGCCAAGGAGTCTACTGAAGCGGCCAGCACCGCGACCGACTGTGGGAATGGGACCAGAGATAAAAACGGACTTTCCGCACTGCTTTAAAAAGTTAAGAAGACGGTTAAAATCTAATTTTGTCAGCTCAGACTGCCGAAGAGCTGTGTCATTTGTTCCCACATGGACTATCACTCTTGTGATGGAGGACGGGAGCGACGGCATCAGGTCCTGGAGTTTTTTTAAAATGTCAGCCGTGGTGGCACCGGGGAAGCAGTGAGTGGTAGCGTTAAAGAAACGGAGGTTTCTGGTTATGGAGTCACCAATTATTAGTGTGGTTGGGGAGAAAAGAGGACGAGGAGATGCTGGTTGTTGGGATCCAGAGCAGGACTGAGCAGAATCTGCTTCAACACTGCGTGCGGACTGAGGATGGAGTGTGTGAGCTGCCGAGTGTTGTGTTGGAGCAGCAGTAACAGACCTGAGAGAAGGGCTACCCGACGGTGCAGGGTGGAGACGGCCTCCGGAGCGTCTGAGCACAGCCTCCTTCAGGATCCTACGTCGGGAAGCGGAGGTTTTTGACCGGGATGACGGCCGCCGATCAGGTCCGGCGGCAGACCGGCGGCCCAGTGCAGGAGATGTAGCCGGTGAAGGAGATGCAACAGTGTCGGCAGGCACTGTGCGCCGAAAGAGATCCGTATCAAGGAGACTCGAAGCCGCAGGTGAATCCACTGGATGGACCGGAGTGTCGTTAGACAAGGCTGCATAGCGGTTGGAGAGGCCGATGTGCGGAGGAGAGGCAGCCCCATCCGAGCCTCTCTTGCAGCCACGGACCACCACTTCAGCCCAGGTTGACTGATGCTTCGGAGTCGAACAGGATGAAAGCCTGGGAAGACTAGAGGGGTCCCAAAACACGGTGTCCTGGATGTTAGCGGTTGCGCTAAGAGAAACAATCTGTTTGGCTTGTACTGAAGCCACATCCATAAAGCCAGTCAGCAGGGAATCTTTCTCTTTGAGTTCCTCTGAAAGTCGTCGGATGTCTTCCATAAGGTCAGCAATCTTCTTGTTCGCTTTCTTAAGGAGTGAGCAGTCCTCATGGGGCAGAGTTTTCTCGGCTTGCGTAGTCACCGGAGCTTTGTTGTGATCAGTAGCGTTGATCGCGTTTTTACGGTCATCTATCTTAAAATCCATGTCGGATGACTAAATCCTTAACCCACGTAAAACTTAAATAAAGTTAAGTTAAATAAAAGGATATAAAAAATGTAGCGAAAAAGTGGATTTAAAACTGGATAAGAGTCCGGTTCAAGACGGAGCTTCCGACAGGTGGCTACAGACGCCAACGCATGCGCAGAGTGCAGATTACGTCAGCAATTACGTCAGAGATCTTTGACATGTTTGTGCTCTGTGATTCCCATAGTCTCAAGTAGTTCATGAGGGTCTTGAAAGGGTTCAGAGGTGATTGGACTTCGGAGAAAAAGATGAGTGTAAGCCAGTGCTATTTATTGGATTTGGTTGCTTTAAGTTGAACGCAGTGTTGTTTGAGAAATGAGTCTTAATTGCAGGTATGACACTGAAGGTCAAAGCGAAGGGAAGATGCAGTGAAGTGAAACCAAAGAGGGCGGGTGTGAAGGTTAGAGACAGTTGAGGGATACTGTAACCAGCGCAGACTGATAGCAAGTCTGCTGCAAGAGGAAGGCAGAGGTGGTTGAGATGGCTCTTGATGTAGAAGACCTCTGAGAAGTAAGGTTATCTAATAATGGTTAGAGGCAGGGCACAACAGTTACAATTTTGTAAAGTAAGCTAGTGCTGCTAAGATGGACTTTGATGGAGTGAGTTGTATAGCCATCATGGATTGGCCGTAGCTGATGAAACAAGATGTGGTGACGAGATCGAATGGTAGGAAGTTTATGTTGTACTAATTGTGATGGTGGCTGAAGCTCTTCAAGCTGGCCTGTTCATTTTTTCCTATAGAACCCCCAAAAACTTGCAGCACGAGTGGCGGCAGTGTACTATTAGTATCGCGGGGTGACAGTTGTTCATGGTAGAAGTAGTTTATCCTAACCTGGTTGGCAAGGATTGAACCGAATTTGTGGGACAAGGGGGGATTGGAGATCAGAAGGTTAATTTGGTTTCAAGGAAAGAAGACTGGAGTTAGATATAGAAATAACATATTGCTGCAGGGGCTGTGGATGAAAGCTGTGTACCTGTACAGATATCCCAGTGCCAGAATCCCTGACTAGAGTGAGCTGCAACAGTTGCTGGATGTGGGCTGCAGGGGGTTGTAGCAGCCTAATGCCCCCACTAAAGCTGGTTGTTGTGGTTGCTGGAAGTGGACAGCTGAGAATGCTGGCATTGGGTGCCTGGAGCTCCTGCTAGAGTAAGCTGACAGTTAATAAATCATGCTAGGCAGAATTTGCAAGATTGTGAGAATCCTGCGTGCCAGGCTTCGGGCTATGTGCTTGTGTCCACATTCATTTGTCATCACATGCCCTAATGTGATGTGATGACGTGTGTGGAAGTGACTAATCGCTCGAAAACAAGAATGCTGATGACCTTACGCAGTCAGGTTAACAATGACTGGAAGTGAACAGTGGGGGGCTCTGGCGTCCCAGTGTTGAAAGCCCCTTTTAATCCAAAACAACTTTAGTATGAGACGACTCTTGGCACGAAACAAGTCTTGGAAAGGCATAACTTTGAAATGACTGTTCGCTTAAAACACATTTAGCTCAATGACTTTAGCTCGAAACACTTGTTCACTTTGCTCGAATGACTTTTCTATAAGCTTAGCTTGAAACAATTTGTTCAAAATGACATGGTTCGAGATGAATGTTTGCTCGAAATGCGTATACCAAAGAGGTTACCATGTATGCTGCCAGAATCAGTTATATCGGAACTGGAGAGTATACTTTATTAAAAGATGGTATAGAACAAATGACTGTTAGCCGGATGTTCACTCCAAATGACTGTTAGCCCAATATTAACTTGAAATGACGGTGCTGGCAGCAGAAACTGCTGCTGTGGCTGGTGATAGTAGGCATGTATCCTACGTTAGAAGGCAGCTGGGGGTGTATTTCTGGGGGAGCTGGCATTTCAGTGCCGGGAGCACCTATTGGAAATAGTTGCTGTAGTTGTTGGAATTGTGCAGCGTGGGGCACTGGCATCCAAGTGCCTAAGCCCCTGAGATCGGCTGCTGTGGTTGCTAGAGGTGTACAACTGCTTTAGTTGTTGGAAGTTGGCAGTGGGGGATGCCGGGATCTCGGTGCCAAAGCCCCCAGTAAAGCTGGCTGCTGTGGTTGGTGGAAGTAGATTGCTGGGAGTGCTGGCATCCCGGTGCCAGGTTCATAAATTAATAAATGGTACAGATATTGTCAATGATATTAATGATAATAATAATAGGACTAGCAATAACAATTGCAGCACAGGGTGTCGAGCAGGAACATGGTAGCAGCAGGCTACTTGCAACCACAGATCCAGAGCCAGAAACACCTGCAGAAAGAGAGGATGAGAGAGGAGAGGGAAGAGAAAGCACAAGGATATGGGACAGAATAGTCCAATGTTTTGCTCTTAACCATACCAGTTTTTAGGTGTGTGTTTTGGGTCATTATCCTGTTGGAGAAACCATGACCTGCTAGCAACAAGATGGGAGGGACTGAAGTTGGCATAGGAGATTTGTGACTTGATAAAGAATTAAAAGCTGATGGAATCAGATCCTTAAATTTAGCTACAGCACAATCAGACATCTTCAAAAGTTACCAAATACTTGTCAGATAAAGAGGGATTCTGTGGGAACACTAAACATTAAATGTTCAATTTCAATACCATATACCAGAACAAGGTTGAGGGTGTGGTTAAAAAAGTCCATTCATGAACACCCTGAGAGAAACCAATGGAATCTAACAGAGAGATAAACGCAGTACTAAGTCATTCTCAACGTCGACATGAATATTAAAATCCCCTACAATAATAACTTTGTCCGTCCATCATCAACCACTTATCCTGCGTACAGGGTCGCGGGGGCGCTGGAGCCAATCCCGGCTGACATCGGGCGCAAGGCGGGGTATACCCTGGACAGGTCGCCAGTCCATCGCAGGGCCACACATAGACGAACAACCACTCATGCTCACACTCCCACACATAGACGAACAACCACTCACGCTCACACCTAAGGACAATTTAGGGTCACCAATCAACCTAGCCTGCATGCTTTTGGATGGTGGGAGGAAGCCGAAGCACCCGGAGGGAACCCACGCAGACACGGGGAGAACATGCAAACTCCACACAGAAAGGCCGGGGCAACCGGGGTTTGAACCCACGACCTTCTTCCTGTGAGGCGACTGCTAACCACTGCACCACCGTGCCGCCCCTAAAGTTGACAAAACTCTGCAAATTCAGATAAGAATTCAGAGTACGGACCAGGTGCTCGGTACACTATAACAAAAAGAATTGGTTGCAGTGATTTCCAACTTGGGTGCGAAAGACTAAGAACAAGGTTTTCAAATGAGTTATAGTTTGGTTTAGGTTTAGAGCTGATTAGTAGGCTAGAGTCGAAGATAGCTGCAACTCCACCTCCTCGGCCTGTGCCTCGAGGAATGTGAGTATTAATATGACTGGGAGGGGTGGATTCATTTAGGCTCACATATTCTCCATCACCCAGCCAGGTTTCAGTAAGACAAAATAAATCATAATCATAATCTGATATTAGTTCATTTACTAGTACAGCTTTAGAAGATAGAGATCTGGTGTTTAAGAGTCCACATTTAATTCTCCTATTCTTTTGCACTACTGCACTCGTGGTTTTAATTTTTACACATTTTTTATGCATCCTCTTCTGTTTACCTTTGATTTAAATAATTTAAATTGTCTGGGGGCAGACACTGTCACTATGCACAGAGCAGAGAGAAGTATGTTAGACTGCAGTTCTGCCTCCTGGTCTCAACTCTGGATTGTCATGGATTTGGTCCACTAATAAACTCAGCCTATTTCTACATATCAAATCTGCTCCATCCAAAGTAGGACAAATGCCGTCTCTCCTAATCAGACCAGGTCTTCCTCAGAAAGTCTGCCAATGACCTACAAAGCCCACATCGTTTGCTGGACACCACCTCGACAACCAGTGGCAGAATGATGTCATCACTGGTCAGATTTGGCAGGGGTCCAGAGAAAATGAGGTGTGAAAGTGAGAGCATGAGGAATCATTTGTGCAGCAATTTGTCTCATAGCAGCAGATTTAAGCAGCTGTAGTTACTGACTTGTGTTTGTGCAACTCTCACTCCAAGAATCCACATACTGATTTCCATCCTGATGAAGTGGAGAAGAGCGAGCATACTTCACTGGATGCTGAGCTTTTCCTTTAACTCTATATCAACCAGTCTGCTGGCTGCTGTTCTGTGTATCCACATGTTCATCTCACCTACAGTAAACTGGTAAAATGACTGAGGAGTTCACTGAGAGGTTTCTGAGCTGATGGAAAGTTCTTTACAAAACAACCTGAGTGTTTTTTCTGTCCACGGCTGTGCTCCAATCACAGGACTCCAGGCTGAAGGACAAAACACCTCAACAGGTAAAGACAGAAAGAATCACAGAAGCAGAATCAGCAGCCAAGTTTTAGTTTAGTCTCTTGAATTCACTTCTTTACTGATGACTCACTGGTTTCTGTTCAGAGCCTGATGATGTCAGGTTGGTGGGAGGAGCCAGTCGCTGTGCAGGAACACTGGAGCTGAAACATCAGGGAGACTGGAGACCAGTGGCTTACTCAAGCTGGACCCTGAAGACAGCAGCTGTGGTCTGTAGAGAGCTGGACTGTGGCTCTGCTGTTTCTGTAGGACAGAAAGAGGAGTCCTCAATCAGACCTGTGTGGTGGATCTGGTCTCACTGTGTTCCGTCTGGATCTGCTCTGATGGACTGTGTAAAATCATCTTCCTCTTCCACCATCCTGGATCTCACCTGTTCTGGTAAGCACTTCAATGACATCATCTATGACATCATCAATGACAGTAATATCTCCAGGCAACACATTCTCGCTCCAAGTTCATCACATATAGACACTTGGTCAATGGCTTTTAACTCCCTGGTTGCCCCTGAGCGTTTTTGGATGCGTAGGGCTCAGAGGTTAGGTTAGCAACAATAAATATGCAACGTCTGGGTAGACTTTCAAAATAAAACACATGGTTAATGTTGTGAAATGTCGCAGTTTGGTTAGGTTTAAAAGACATCATGGTTTGGGTTAAAATAACGTTACTTGCATAACTTATACAACCCACATATCTTAATTAAAACTTTCAGTATTGAGATATAAAGATATAATCAAATATTTACAAAAATGTGAGGGGTGTACTCACTTTTGTGAGATACTGTGTGTGTATATATGAAACATACATGTCTGCTGCTTCAGAGGTCCCCGGGGCCAACCACCAACCAGCCTGAAGGGACTCCTTCTTCAGCTTGAAGGCTTTCTTAGCCGCTGGTTTCCACCAGCAGGGTCTTTGGTTGCCTCCATAACAGGCACCAATGACCTACTGGACACAACTTTGGGGAGCTCTGCTCAGCCGGGGGCTCGTCAGTATCTCCACACCCACGTGGCGTCCTCCACCCTGTTAGCTCCTTCAAAGGAGAAAGTCCAGCCCCTATCCCAGTTAGAGTTGTTGGAGCATTTTCTAAACAGGTTTTTATTCTGGGTTACAGATCTTCTTAGAACATTAAGAAAAGTGTTGAACTTGTTTGTGGAGAACCTGAGCAGAAGGAACATTTACTCATTTAACGGACACTTTTAACCAAAGCGCCTTACATTTGCTATACATGTCAGAGATCGCACGCCTCTGGAGTAACGAGGGGTTAAGTGTTTTGCTCAAGGACACAATGGTGGGTCATAGTGGGGGATTGAACCCGGGTCTCTCACACCAAAGGCATAGTCTTATCCATTGCACCATCGCCAGGAACAGAGGAGAGAAATCTGCAGATGATGATGTTGTGCTGTTGTTTGGAAACATGTTGAAAGTGTTCAGACGTGGAGAACAAGTGTGACAGAGTATTAAATGTTAATGTGCTGGTGAACTTGCTGCAGTCTGTGCTGTTAGAAAGATGTGTTCTGTTGTTAATGATGAACTGATGTTGGAGTTGTGCTGAGTCCACTTTGAATCACTCAGTTGTTGTTTCATGACATGTTTTTCTTTTGTGTCTGGTGTCTTTATCTCTATTTCATCTTCTATTATCTCTCCAGACTCTGTCAGGCTGCTGGACGGGACTAGTCTGTGCTCAGGCAGACTGGAGGTGAAGTCTAACCAGTCTAACCAGTCTAACCAGAGGTGGTCCTCAGTGTGTGAAGCTGACTTTGACCAGCAGGATGCAGAGGTGGTCTGTAGGGAGCTCGGCTGTGGGGCTCCTTCAGGTCTCCAGGGGGTGCTCTATGGAGAAGTGGAGGCTCCGATGTGGACCAAAGAGTTCCAGTGTGGAGGCCATGAGTCTGCTCTCCTGGACTGTAGAAGCTCAGGCTCAGCTAGAAACACCTGCTCACCTGGAAAAGCTGTTGGACTCACCTGCTCAGGTAGAAGAGGGATCTGTGTATGGTTCGTTCTTTCATTGTTTCGTTTCAAAATCAAATCGGAAAAACAAAGAAAATTAATCGTTTTGTTGGTTTTTCTGTTTTAAAACCAAAACAGAAAAATGCAAAACCAAATAACCAGACATCTGTTAGGTTTTTCCCATAACTGAAAACAAAGGAGCTGCGTTTTGTTCTACGTTTGACCGGTGTGGTATCCCTACAACCTGTTCTCACTCGTCACTTATGGCATGGTCAAGGCCTATCGGTGTCTGTAACGCACTGGGGCTCCCTATAGTGTTAGGTCAACGCAGTGTGGCACCACAGGCCTATTATAGCCACATGTGAAAAAAGAAATATTAGAATATAGGCTACTTGTTTTGCAAGATTGCGTCAAGCTGGAGGAGCCATTCCTAGTTTAAGTACGTCAGTGTGGTGCTGCTAGAGTGTTGTTTTAAACTGTAATGGTCAAATGCACATATGTTATACACCACATCAGCATCAAGGAAGCATTTTGTTTTGGGCTGGTCTGAAGCAGCTGGTTGTCAGGAGTGGCTCTGCCTTCTCCCCCATCCTTTAGTTTCTTGTGTTTCCCCCTCCCTGCTGTCTTTGCCTGTCTCTGTCAGTCTGTGTGTGTTGTGGGCGTGTCTTCCTTGCTCCCTCTCTCTGGCTCACCACCTGCAGCTCCACTCACCTGAGGCTCAGCAATCAACCCACTCTGCTAAAAGCCCGGCTCTTCAGTCACTCCCTGCCAGTTCGTCAGTTAACCTACCATGGTAACATGCGTTCCAGTCCTCTTAGTTTTTGCTTTTGCTCTAGTTACTCTTGCTTGCCTTTTTTGCTGACGCCTGTTTCCCTTTGCCTGCCTACAGTGTGTGAGTTTGGAGACACAGCCTGCCAGCCTGGAGAGAGCCCTGTCTTCGCTTCAACATCCTCAAAGAAGCCCGAGACTCCCGCTCCGCCCAGCCCGCTTGCTTTCCCCCAAGTCCAGGATTTGTTCGTGGTTAACTCGAGGTTCCCCTGCCGGTGGACTACACACCACATCTGTACTCAGTGTTAATGATGAAGTATTAATACACACCACTTCATAAAATATGTTTAGATTTCAGCCTGATTTGTTCCTCTGCGGCTGCACTGAAGTTCTGAACACAACAGCATCACGTTCAGACAGCGAGTCCTGCAGCCTCGGGGATTTAGAGAGGAATCTTAATTAATTAACAGGACAGTTTCTTAGATGGAGCCCATCTGTAGGCTATAATTGAGTTCTGCTGAGTGTTTTCACATATTTAGATTGACTATTTTACGTGGCAGAAATTACGGGGTGGGGGTTAATAAACCAAGAAAAAAAAATCCTAGATGCAGGTTTCAAATTTACAAGAAGAAAAATCTGAAAATTCCCTGAAATTAAAGTCACAAAAAAGCAAAACTCTAGTGTTTTCGTCTGAAGACGCCCAATCCACGGAAAGGTTTTTAAGGTGCATGATAGAGACTGTGGGCTAAACTCAGGAGTATTTCCTCACTACTGAATCCGATCGTGAAGTTTAATATAACTTTCCACTGCACATAATTGGCCTGCACGGCAGACGTGTGTGTGAGATGTTGCAGCTTTGCAAAGTGAAGCTGCTCTCATGAATGTGTGACTATAATGTCAGAGAATATTCAAGTTTTTTACTTGTAGATTAATCTTGGAAATTAAATTCTGTCTCAGATTATTCCCCCTCTCCTCTGGCTCCTTGTTTTTTTTTATTACAATGGACCTTATGTGCAGTTGTACCGTTACATCTTAATCATATTGCACATAAAAGAAGAGCCCATAAAATACATAATAAGAGATTAGAACTACAATAAGAACACTGTAAAGAGAATTAGGCTACAAATTTACTCAATGCGATGCCAACAAGCCTCCCTGGCTTTGTCGGCAACCACGATATTAGATTTAGCCGTTAACTTGTCTTTATATTCATAATTTCCTGGCACTACCAATGTGCGTTCCTTTGGAGAAATACGGAGCATGCTCCGTTGTGAAAAAACTCTGCCTGCACGGCCGAACACGCCACTTTTATGTGAACGCGCACCAACTCCAATGAAGTTAACTCGGACTCAACTAACCAACATCTTATCCCCCTTCGTAGTACCTTTTAACTCCAGTGTAGGCGGTCAGTTTGTCAACCCTGAGTTTCAAATTATTATTATTTTGATGGTGTAATATTTTAGTAATTGTTTTGTTTTTACATTTGACACTGATTTTTTAATTTTTTAATTTTATTATTAGTTTTTAATCAATTGATTTTTTTTTTTAATTTTGTCTATTAATATGTATACACACACGTTACTGTTTCATTTATTTATTTTATTTTTATATATTTTTATTAACACACACACACATGCTTACTGTTTTATTTACTTATTTTAATTTAAAAAAAATTGTAACACACACACACACAAACACACGTTTACTGTTTTATTTATTTATTTTATTTTTAATGTTTTTTAAATAATAATAATAATAATAAATTGAATTTGTACAGCGCTTTTCACGAACTCAAAGTCGCTTTACAGAGCAGATAAAGAAACAGCTAGGGATAGGCAGAGGAGAAGTGATCCGTTGCTCCTAACCCATGTGTTCCCAGAGGCTCTCCGCAACTTTCTAAATTCTTCCATCTCAGAAAATAAAGGTCAAGTCAAAACAGTGTAGCCAAAAGAGACGAAATTTACGAACGAAAATTACCCAAACCTTTCAATCAGTGTGATTCGTCAATAGGCTATACAGCTTGTCAAATTCACTAATTACAGTTCATGTTTGCTGTGTAGCCTACCATTTGATGTAGCCTAGTGACAATCATCAGTGAATTCATTTTAAGTTGAAGAAATCTTAAAAAGCAGAGGATTCTCAGGAAAGCGTTCCAGTTGCTAGTGAGTTATAAAACTGAATGTTGAGCCAATAGCAGCCTCCGGTACTGCAGCTATATAGCCTAATATTGTCCTGTTTTTCAAAAAACCCCGCTTATGTTGATGGTCAAGCTCATCTTAATTACATTTAATCAATCACCGCCATCGCCCATGTGCTGCTGCAGGTTTATCAAATGTAAAACACAAAGCTACAGAAATCTGACTCATGAGGCCTAAATAATTTTTTTCGCTGTCTTATTTTCTGATTCTGGTATTGAAATGAAATGATCAAAGAACGAACCATACATGGATTAAGAGGAGCTGCAGCTTTGATTTGTTTCATTTCTGTTCTGATGAAACTCACTTTCTTGTTTTACTGATGACTCTCTGGTTTCTGTTCAGAGCCTGATGATGTCAGGTTGGTGGGAGGAGCCAGTCGCTGTGCAGGAACACTGGAGTTGAAACATCAGGGAGTCTGGAGACCAGTGATTAACTCTGCCTCTATCTGGACCCGGAAGGAAGCAGCTGTTGTCTGTAGAAAGCTGGACTGTGGCTCTGCTGTTTCTGTAGGAGAGAGAAAGGAGTCCTCAGACAGACCTGTGTGGCGGATCAGGTCTGACTGTGTTCAGTCTGAATCTTCTCTGAGGGAGTGTGTAAAATCAGATTACTTTTCCTTCATCCTGGATCTCACGTGCTCAGGTAAGCCCATCAGACATCATCTATGCGATCATATGTGACAGTAATGTCTCCAGCGTGTCCTCTCCTCTGTCTCAGTGTCTCAGTGGTTTCCATTGGACTGAACTGTAAAGTTCTCCAGGACAGTGACGTCCTAAAGTGTAGAGAGGTGGGCTTGTTTCTGGAAGCTTCACCTGACAGGACACACCTGGAGGAACCTGTCTGTCTGTCTGTCTCTGTGTTTGGGGACGTCCCACCAGGTGGATCCAGTCCCTGCTTTCACAGTCTGTCATCGCTCTGCTCCATGTTTGTCAGACCTGTGACATCACTTCCTTTTTCAGGGGCCATTTTGTTGAACGGAGGGTGAATGTGACCTTTCATCATCTGTGTGTTGACAGACATCTCTGTGTCCTCCTCCGTGGACGGGGTCTCCGAGGCCCAGCAGCAGGGCTTTCAGGTGTCCAGGGGCTCCACCTTCAACATCAGCTGCTCCATCCAGCCACAGTACCCAGGAGGCTCCTTCCAGCTCGCCTTCACCTCCTCCAATGCATCACACAACTACACCCAGCCAGCTGTCAATCACTCTGCCCACTTCCTGTTTCCTGCTGCAGAGCCCGCCCACCAAGGAAGCTACATCTGTGTTTATCACTTCCATGTCTTTTCTCATGACTTCTCCTCTGAGAGCCGTCGGCTGTCTCTCACTGTCTCAGGTAAGCTGAAGCAGAGCAGCTGAAACGTCACACTGACTGTTTCCATGCAGGTTCTGGAAATGATGATCCGTCCAAACTGACGCAGGTGTTGTCTGTTATACTAATAAATACTAAATATTAAGTAATAATACTAAACTAAGTAATAATAATAAATACTACAGTTGTATGTTTCCCACATCACTTCAACAGCTAACGTGACCCATATTACTATCCTGTGTAACCGGTATTATATCAAGTGTTGATTTTAGCCAGCAAGAAATGATGTAACGACGGTACAAAGGAAATGTGAAGCCATGTGTTTACACTAGCCTATAGTGATGCAGGACAGCCAGCTAGATCCCAGATCTGGCGTTGTTAGCTTTGTAATGTTCAATTTAGATTTATTGTCATTTTACTGACTACACTCAGGTACACAGCTTTAACACCAATCTGAGTCACTGTAAGTTACAATACCCACATAGTATACAATAATGCGACATAAAGGTGCAAGACTAGCTAAATGACTAATGTACCCACTCAGTACAGTAATGTTACTCACCACGGTCTAGCTGTAGAAGTTGCCACACTTTATAAAGTGTTATGTTTACCACTTGGTTAGGTTTTTAAAAAACATCATGGTTTGGGTTAAAACAACAACATTACAAGAACGAATCCAGGAGAGAGCTGTCGATGGGATAGGCGGTCAAGGAGAATAGTATGGGAGATTGTGTCTAAGGCTGTGGAGATTGTGTCTAAGGCTGTTTTAGCCAATTCCAGAATTGTATTGAGGAACAGAAGGTTGGAGATCAGCCGGTAGTTGCTGGCATGCTCCGGATTCAAGCCTGGCCTCTTGAGAATAGAGGGAGTAGGAGGGATGTTGTGATAGGAGCTGCCGTTTGCGGATGTTAGAACACTTTTTACCACGCTCAGCTTGACCCAGTTCCACATTCTACTCCCTAACCTGCTTGTCTGCTCTTGTCTCCTGTGCTTTGTCTGCAGATTGCGCCGCACCAAGTGATTCTGACTCGACTGCAGGGGGTGGGGCTTCAGGTGAACCCAAACTGCCTGATGGCCGCTCCTCGGCCCGCTCGGCCAGCCGGCCCAAGTCAGCTCGTTCGCTGGCCTCTAGACAAGACCGAACCAAATGTCCTTCGGCCCCACAACCAAAACACGTCATTGTATCAGAAGTCACATACACCACATAACTGAAACCATCAACTTTAAAACTGAACGTCAGGTTTAAGTCATTCGTGCTGTCTTTTGGAATCATAAACACCTAACGACTATGACAGACAACATGTTTTAATTTCGACAATTTGCACCCTAGCAAAATCAATTTATTAGAAGACACCAGCTGCCTGTAGCGCGACAGTTCTTTGGCCAACTCGTCATTTTTTATGAAAGGAGGAGCGTTAGAAATCATGATCTTTTTGGCTGCATTAATCAGTGGGAGAACACCATTTTCAACTACTGTCTCAAATTTAGCCACATCATCCAGAAAAATGACAACTGTGCCGTTCATGTGAGTGTTAGATTTCACACTGTCAAACCCCACAACCTCTCCAACAGCACTGCGGACATCTTCCACTGAACAGCCAACACAAGGCATAATTTTATTATTATTATTGTGTTTTTCGAGATGTAAATGCATTCAGACATGTGCTTTGATATCAACAGTATGAATGAGGAAATGAAACTGTGTGTCAGACAGCCGCCTCAGGCTCCACAGGAGGGGAGGAGTTTCCCAAGTTATAGAACCACTAATGCCCTCAAAAGAGAAGGAGCCTAGTTCAATTTACCCTTCGCTAAGCCACGCCCCAAATACACAGCTAGCCAATCACAGCGCAGCATAGACTCTCTCTGAGGTCCGACACTTTCATGGCTGGACTCCACTCGTATGCAAAAGGAGTCGTTCTCTAGCTTGGTTTTGCTAGACCAGAGCCAACAGGTCTGGTTCAACCAGAGAGGTTGAAAGGAGAAGTACGATTAATTCCCTTTCCAAAACCTAAAACAAATCCAGAAAAATGTAGGCTGTGTATTGTTCCTAATGTAAAAAAATTAGACAATAGTGGCAGTAACAAAGGGGGGCGTTGCTTAGCGAAGGGTCAATTGGACCTTCTCATGCCAACAAGCTTTTGAAACCCTCAAGCATCATCTGGTTTCACCCCCCATCCTTGAACATCCTTATTTCCAGTTACCATTCATAACCTACACGGTTGCAAGCTACATTGGATTAGGAGCTGTCCTAGCCCAACAGACTGGCCTTGGTACAGAACAAGTCCTTGCCCTTGCCAGTAAAATACTGGATCAGGTTGAAAGAAAAGTACTCCACGACTGAGCAGGAATACCTTGAAGTTGTTTGGGAACTTGAACAATGGAGATATTATTTGGAAGGTTGCCAATTTACAATAGTAACTGATCATTCATCTCTGGTCTGGGTTTTCAAAACCCAAAAACCCAACACTAATGAGAGGGGCCTTCACCTTCGAATATGTAGGGGTGGTGATGGAACAGTAAATAAAACATGTACCTTTGGTGTGAGAGACCCAGGTTCAAGTCCACTGTGAAACACCAATGTGTCCCTGAGCAAGACACTTAACCCCTAGTTGTTCCAGAGGCGTGCGACCTGACATATCTGACAAATCTGACATATATAGCAATTGTAAGTCACTTTCGATAAAACCGTCAGCTGAATGAAGGAAATGAAAGAATATCAGAAAGTAAAATATCACACTGTACCAGATGCCTTGTCACGAGCACCACTTGTGCTATCCTCCTAGAAAGATATCACCAAAGACCTACAAATCCCTGACAATGAACTCTGGGAAGCTCAGCAGAAGGACTCCAACATCCAATGGCTCTATAACCAAATCATGGAAAAAGAAGCCACTGAAACCCAAACAACCAAATTCACTATTCATGAAGAAGTCAAACTGTCACAGTATGCAGAGAATAACAATATACACATTATGGTATAGCCTGTACTCTTTTGCTCCCCTCAAGACCCGGGCTGTCTCTTTCTCCCATCCTGCCCCCTGGTTCACTACTAAACTTAGCTCCATTAAGGCCACTGGTCGCCATCTGGAGAGGCTTCATAAAAAATCTGGCCTCACTGTCCACCTAGAGGCCTTGAAAGACCATGTGTGAGGTCTTTTGTGGACATCATAAACACTTCTATCTTATCTGGCTTGGTACCCTCCTGCTTCAAAACAGCTAGCGTTACCCCTATTTTCAAAAAGCCCAGTTTGGACCTGGATGACCTCGACAACTACCGTCCGATCTATAACCTTCCCTTTATGAGCAAAATCCTAGAAAGTGCAGTCGTTGCCCAACTTCATCAACACATGTCCCACTATGATCTCTATGAACCCCTTCAATCTGGCTTCAGAGCACTGAGACTGTCCTCATCAAAATCACTAATGACCTCCTCATCGTCGCTGATTCTGGACATATCAGCATCCTCATTCTTCTAGATCTCTAAGCAGCCTTTGACACAGTTTCTCATACCATCCTTCTCAACCGTCTATCTGAATGCGTTGGCCTTACCGGTTCAGCACTCTCCTGGTTCCAGTTATATCTCTCCAATGGGAAACAGTTCATCACCTTTAGAGGCTCCAGCTCCTGAGGGTAGGTGATCTACTTCTCAATGTGTTGCTCCGTCTCTCCATCCCAAGAAGTCCGCAACCTTGGTGTCATTTTGGACTCCACCCTTTCCTTCCAGTCACATGTCAAACTCATTACCAAATCTGCTTTCGACCACCTCAAAAACAATCTGCGGCAGAGTCATTCATCCATGCCTTCATCACCTCCTGCTTGGACTACTATAATGGTGTCCTGTATGGGGTACCCAGCAAGGTCCTGGACAGGCTACAATTTTTGCAGAACTCGGCTGCCAGGGTTCTCACACACACTAGTTTGTTGCAGCACATCACTCCAATCCTCACTCAGCTTCACTGGCTCCCATTCGCATAACCTACAAAATCCTACTCCTCACCTATACATCTTCCCATGCCACTGCCCCCGAGTACCTACTGGGCCTTCTCCACCACTATACCCCTACACAAAACCTGCAGTCCACTGACAAGGGCCTACTCTTTGTCCCCCACACCGCAGATGCAGATGCTGATGTGGATTTTTGGGGACGGAGCCTTCAGCGTCGCATGCCCCCCCCTCTGGAACTCCATCCCCACAGAGATCCGAAATGCTCCCTCTCTGGACTCTTTCAAAACCTTCTAAAAACCCACCTCTTCACAAAGGCATTTAACCCTATTGTTCCGTCTCTGCAATTCTGTGTAAATCGCCCATGGGTCTTGTGAAAGGCGCTATATAAATATAAGTTGTTGTTATTATTATTAGTTAGACAAAATTACCCAGAGCAAACGACCAGAATATCGTAACAACATGTTTGCACCATCATTCAGCACTGACTGTCAAATCAGATAATCTTTCAGTTTTCACATCAATCTCAAGGGACAATAATAACTACTCTACTAATAAATTCTAAATTTAAGTAAACTAAAATAACGTGCTAAATTTCAGGAAAAAAAAGAAATAAAAAGTGTAGCTTGAAGTGATTGAAGTGTAGTTTCAAACAATTTTACAATAAACGCTCAACACAACTTAACAAATTACCAGTTTTTATGCCTCGTCTACTCTTTTACAACCTCATATACACCACTTTCCTACTTTCTCTTGTAAGTAAGAAATGTGAGCTCTAGCGTGTCCTGCCATCTAGGATTGGAGATCTATGAGATATTCTGGTTTTGAACTGCCTGTGGAAAGAATATACATGTAAGAATCTGTACATTCTTAATTAAAAGCCATGTGAAATCTCTTTCCTCTTTTGTCTCCTCAATTCGTGTGTGGCTGGAAGCTTCACCTGTCCTTCGCGAGGTAGTAATTCTCAATAATACATTGGCTGTAGGTCAGCGGTCCGGAGAGAACGGCGGCTGGGTCCAGTCCGCCTATTAGTGACCTCTGGTCTAGGGGTTTGGTCTGTGCAAAATGATGGTCACTGCCTAAGTTACAGTCTTATTGGTTGCTAGAAAAAAGAAGTGTTCTGTTGTTAATGATGAACTGATGTTGGAGTTGTGCTGAGTCCAGTTTGAATCACTGAATTGTTGTTGACATGTTTTTATTTTGTGTCTGGTGTCTTTATCTCTATTTCATCTTCTGTCATCTCTCCAGACTCTGTCAGGCCGAAGAACGGGACTAGTATGTCTAACTCAGGTAAGCCCATCAGTGATATTATCTATGACATCATGTGTGACAGTAATGTCTCCAGTGTGTCCTCTCCTCTGTCTCAGTGTCAGTCAGTGGTTTCCATTGGACTGAACTGTAAAGTTCTCCAGGACAGTGACGTCCTAAAGTGTAGAGAGGTGGGCTTGTTTCTGGAAGCTTCACCTGACAGGACACACCTGGAGGAATCTGTCTCTCTGTCTGTCTCTGTGTTTGGGGACGTCCCACCAGGTGGATCCAGTCCCTCCTTTTACAGTCTGTCATCGCTCTGCTCCATGTTTGTCAGACCTGTGACATCACTTCCTTTTTCAGGGGCGCTTTTGTTGAACGGAGGGTGAATGTGACCTTTCATCATCTGTTTGTTATAAGAACGTCTCTGGTGAATCTCACTCGCGGACTCGACTCGCAGTTTTTATCGAAATGCACAGATTTGATTTGCTGAGCAGCATCACATGAAACGATTGGAACACATGCAGTGGGTCTTTGAGTTTCCTGGGCCGCCAAACCAGTACAGTAAATGGTAGAAAAGCAGTGCGGGTTCAAGTAGAAATGCTCCTTCAGAAGGTAGCAATTCCCAATAATAAATCGGCGGCGGTCCGGAGAGAACGGCGGCTGGGTCCGGACTGCGGTCCGCCTATTAGTGACCTCTGGTCTAGGGGTTTGGTCTGTGCAAAATGATGGTCACTGCATAAGTTACAGTCTTATTGGTTGCTAGAAAAAAGAAGTGTTCTGTTGTTAATGATGAACTGATGTTGGAGTTGTGCTGAGTCCAGTTAGAATCACTGAATTGTTGTTGACATGTTTTTATTTTGTGTCTGGTGCAGGGACGTGCACAGGGGGGTTGCTCTGGTTGCCCGGGCAACTGCCCGTTTGCCTTTCCTGACTCAAGTTGCCCTTCCGACTCGCCCTTCCGAGAAAAAAAATAAAATAAAAACATAATCGCGATCGCAAAGCCTCATTCACTTCCATTCGGGCACCGAAAGTGAAAGTCAGTAGGGGAAGGGCAAACTCTGTTTAAGTGGCTGCACTGCTGCAGCGCTGCCTGCACGTCAGTCGATTCTGTTCCCTACCGGAATTCCTGTTTCCTTCCTTTATGCAATCATACTACAACAAATCATGCGTAGTTTTGCCCAGTTACCATACGTGATACGTACCAACAGAAGTGAATACGAGCTAGAAGCGCAACTGAATGTACGGGAAGCCAAAAGGTTAAAAAAGGATTGTATTTTTTTCCGAAATCTAAGCGTTTTTTTATTTAATATTTTATTAGAAGCGAGTTTTCCCCATCTGTCAATTCAATCTAGATTATTTATTTTCAAATAAAAAAAAAAAGGAAAAAAAATAAAAAATAATAATGATTAAAAAAAACAATAAACAATAATATAAGGAACTCTTTTTCTCATATGTATTTTGGTGACATTTATATTGTTAATACATTTTGGATACTGTGTTTAGTGCCTTTTTTCAGGTCAGAGCAACTGCCCTTCAAAATTCCTGTGCACGTCCCTGGTCTGGTGTCTTTATCTCTATTTCATCTTCTGTCATCTCTCCAGACTCTGTCAGGCCAAAGAACGAGACTAGTCTGTCTAACTCAGGTAAGCCCATCAGTGATATTTTCTGTCTCACTGTTTTAACCACACCCTCGACCTTGTTTTGGTGTATGGTATTGAAATTGAACATTTAGTGGTGTTCCCACAGAATCCCTCTTTGTCCGACCACTGTTTGATAACTTTTGAGTTTGTATTGCTGAACTACTCGCCATTGGGCAAAAATTTCCATACAAGATGTCTGTCTGATAGTGCTATAGCTAAATTTAAGGATGCGATTCCATCAGCTCTAAATACATTATCTAGTCACAAAGTAACGGAGGACTCCTATGCTAGTTTCAGTCCCTCCCAAATCGATCATCTTGTTGATAGTGCTGCAGGCTCGCTGCGAATGACACTTGACTCTGTAGCCCCTCTAAAATAGAAAATAATAAAACAAAGACGGTTAGCTCCATGGTATAATACTGAAACTCGCAAATTAAATCAAATATTGCGGAAACTTGAGAGGAATTGGCGTTCCACCAAGTGGAAAATTCTCGTTTAATTTGGCAAGGTAGTCTTAAAACTTATAGGAAGGCCCTCCGTAATGCTAGAGCAGCGTACTACTCGTCATTAATAGAGGAAAATAGGAACAACCCCAAGTTTCTTTTCAGCACTGTAGCCAGGCTGACAGAGAGTCACAGCTCTATTGAGCCGAGTATTCCCATAGCTCTCAGTAGTTACGATTTCATGAGCTTCTTTAATGATAAAATTCTAGCTATTAGAGACAAAATTCACCAAGACCTGCCCTCAACTGGCACCAACTTATCTCTTAACTCAGTAACCTTAGAAACAGCTGTAGAACCAGATACATGTTTAGACTGTTTTGCTTCCCTCAATCTTTACCAACTAACTTCAACTTCAATTGCAGAGACTGGAATATTTCATTGGCATTAAAGGAACCGCTCTAAGCTGGTTTAAGTCCTATTTATCAGATCGATTTCAGTTTGTACATGTTAACGATGAGTCCTCCATTCATAACCTACACGGTTGCAAGCTACATTGGATTAGGAGCTGTCCTAGCCCAACAGACTGGCCTTGGTGCAGAACAAGTCCTTGCCCTTGCCAGTAAAATACTGGATCAGGTTGAAAGAAAAGTACTCCACGACTGAGCAGGAATACCTTGAAGTTGTTTGGGAACTTGAACAATGGAGATATTATTTGGAAGGTTGCCAATTTACAATAGTAACTGATCATTCATCTCTGGTCTGGGTTTTCAAAACCCAAAAACCCAACACTAATGAGAGGGGCCTTCACCTTCGAATATGTAGGGGTGGTGATGGAACAGTAAATAAAACATGTACCTTTGGTGTGAGAGACCCAGGTTCAAGTCCACTGTGAAACACCAATGTGTCCCTGAGCAAGACACTTAACCCCTAGTTGTTCCAGAGGCGTGCGACCTGACATATCTGACAAATCTGACATATATAGCAATTGTAAGTCACTTTCGATAAAACCGTCAGCTGAATGAAGGAAATGAAAGAATATCAGAAAGTAAAATATCACACTGTACCAGATGCCTTGTCACGAGCACCACTTGTGCTATCCTCCTAGAAAGATATCACCAAAGACCTACAAATCCCTGACAATGAACTCTGGGAAGCTCAGCAGAAGGACTCCAACATCCAATGGCTCTATAACCAAATCATGGAAAAAGAAGCCACTGAAACCCAAACAACCAAATTCACTATTCATGAAGAAGTCAAACTGTCACAGTATGCAGAGAATAACAATATACACATTATGGTATAGCCTGTACTCTTTTGCTCCCCTCAAGACCCGGGCTGTCTCTTTCTCCCATCCTGCCCCCTGGTTCACTACTAAACTTAGCTCCATTAAGGACACTGGTCGCCATCTGGAGAGGCTTCATAAAAAATCTGGCCTCACTGTCCACCTAGAGGCCTTGAAAGACCATGTGAGGTCTTTTGTGGACATCATAAACACTTCTATCTTATCTGGCTTGGTACCCTTCTGCTTCAAAACAGCTAGCGTTACCTCTATTTTCAAAAAGCCCAGTTTGGACCTGGATGACCTCGACAACTACCGTCCGATCTATAACCTTCCCTTTATGAGCAAAATCCTAGAAAGTGCAGTCGTTGCCCAACTTCATCAACACATGTCCCACTATGATCTCTATGAACCCCTTCAATCTGGCTTCAGAGCACTGAGACTGTCCTCATCAAAATCACTAATGACCTCCTCATCGTCGCTGATTCTGGACATATCAGCATCCTCATTCTTCTAGATCTCTAAGCAGCCTTTGACACAGTTTCTCATACCATCCTTCTCAACCGTCTATCTGAATGCGTTGGCCTTACCGGTTCAGCACTCTCCTGGTTCCAGTTATATCTCTCCAATGGGAAACAGTTCATCACCTTTAGAGGCTCCAGCTCCTGAGGGTAGGTGATCTACTTCTCAATGTGTTGCTCCGTCTCTCCATCCCAAGAAGTCCGCAACCTTGGTGTCATTTTGGACTCCACCCTTTCCTTCCAGTCACATTTCAAACTCATTACCAAATCTGCTTTCGACCACCTCAAAAACAATCTGTGGCAGAGTCATTCATCCATGCCTTCATCACCTCCTGCTTGGACTACTATAATGGTGTCCTGTATGGGGTACCCAGCAAGGTCCTGGACAGGCTACAATTTTTGCAGAACTCGGCTGCCAGGGTTCTCACACACACTAGTTTGTTGCAGCACATCACTCCAATCCTCACTCAGCTTCACTGGCTCCCATTCGCATAACCTACAAAATCCTACTCCTCACCTATACATCTTCCCATGCCACTGCCCCCGAGTACCTACTGGGCCTTCTCCACCACTATACCCCTACACAAAACCTGCAGTCCACTGACAAGGGCCTACTCTTTGTCCCCCACACCGCAGATGCAGATGCGGATTTTTGGGGACGGAGCCTTCAGCGTCGCATGCCCCCCCCTCTGGAACTCCATCCCCACAGAGATCCGAAATGCTCCCTCTCTGGACTCTTTCAAAACCTTCTAAAAACCCACCTCTTCACAAAGGCATTTAACCCTATTGTTCCGTCTCTGCAATTCTGTGTAAATCGCCCTTGGGTCTTGTGAAAGGCGCTATATAAATATAAGTTGTTGTTGTTATTATTATTATTGGTTAGACAAAATTTCCCGAAGCAAAGGACCAGAATATCGTAACGACATATTTGCGCTATCATTCAGCACTGACTGTCAAATCAGATAATCTTTCAGTTTTCACATCAAACTCAAGGGACAATAATAACTACTCTACTAATAAATTCTCAATTTAAGTAAACTAAAATAACGTGCTAAATTTCAGGGAAAAAAATGAAATAAAAAGTGTAGCTTGAAGTGATTGAAGTGTAGTTTCAAACAATTTTACAATAAACACTCAACACAACTAAACAAATTACCAGTTTTAACGCCTCGTCTACTCTTTTACAACCTCATATACACCACTTTCCTACTTTCTCTTGTAAGTAAGAAATGTGAGCTCTAGCGTGTCCTGCCATCTAGGATTGGAGATCTATGATATATTCTGGTTTTGAACTGCCTGTGGGAAGAATATACATGTAAGAATCTGTACATTCTTAATTAAAAGCCATGTGAAATCTCTTTCCTCTTTTGTCTCCTCAATTCGTGTGGCTGGAAGCTTCACCTGTCCTTCGCGAGGTAGTAATTCTCAATAATACATTGGCTGTAGGTCAGCGGTCCGGAGAGAACGGCGGCTGGGTCCAGTCCGCCTATTAGTGACCTCTGGTCTAGGGGTTTGGTCTGTGCAAAATGATGGTCACTGCATAAGTTACAGTCTTATTGGTTGCAAGAAAAAAGAAGTGTTCTGTTGTTAATGATGAACTGATGTTGGAGTTGTGCTGAGTCCAGTTTGAATCACTGAATTGTTATTGACATGTTTTTATTTTGTGTCTGGTGTCTTTATCTCTATTTCATCTTCTGTCATCTCTCCAGACTCTGTCAGGCCGAAGAACGAGACTAGTCTGTCTAATTCAGGTAAGCCCATCAGTGACATCATCTATGACATCATGTGTGACAGTAATGTCCTCTCCTCTGTCTCAGTGTCTCAGTGGTTTCCATTGGACTGAACTGTAAAGTTCTCCAGGACAGTGACGTCCTAAAGTGTAGAGAGGTGGGCTTGTTTCTGGAAGCTTCACCTGACAGGACACACCTGGAGGAATCTGTCTCTCTGTCTGTCTCTGTGTTTGGGGACGTCCCACCAGGTGGATCCAGTCCCTCCTTTTACAGTCTGTCATCGCTCTGCTCCATGTTTGTCAGACCTGTGACATCACTTCCTTTTTCAGGGGCGCTTTTGTTGAACGGAGGGTGAATGTGACCTTTCATCATCTGTTTGTTATAAGAACGTCTCTGGTGAATCTCACTCGCGGACTCGACTCGCAGTTTTTATCGAAATGCACAGATTTGATTTGCTGAGCAGCATCACATGAAACGATTGGAACACATGCAGTGGGTCTTTGAGTTTCCTGGGCTGCCAAACCAGTACAGTAAATGGTAGAAAAGCAGTGCGGGTTCAAGTAGAAATGCTCCTTCAGAAGGTAGCAATTCCCAATAATAAATCGGCGGCGGTCCGGACTGCGGTCCGCCTATTAGTGACCTCTGGTCTAGGGGTTTGGTCTGTGCAAAATGATGGTCGCTACCTAAGTTATAGTCTTATTGGTTGCAAGAAAAAAGAAGTGTTCTGTTGTTAATGATGAACTGATGTTGGAGTTGTGCTGAGTCCAGTTTGAATCACTGAATTGTTATTGACATGTTTTTATTTTGTGTCTGGTGTCTTTATCTCTATTTCATCTTCTGTTTCTCTCCAGACTCTGTCAGGCCGAAGAACGAGACTAGTCTGTCTAACTCAGGTAAGCCCATCAGTGACATCATCTATGACATCATGTGTGACAGTAATGTCTCCAGTGTGTCCTCTCTCTTATCTCTAAACTCAGGAACCTTAGGATTTAGAGTTCATCATAGGACAGAGACAGCACTGGTAAAAATTACTAATGACCTCCAAACTGCATCAGACAAAGGTCTTGTCTCTGTACTGGTTTCATTAGATCTTAGCGCTGCATTTAATAATGATAATGAATTACATTTATATAGCGCTTTATCATAGAAACAGAAGTCACTGAAACCCCAACAACCAAGTTCACTATTCTTGAAGAAGTCCAACTGTCACAGTATGAAGAGAATAACAACATACACATTATGCTATATGTGTGTGTGTGCGTGTAAATATATATATATAATCTATAATTGATTAATATACAGTAACATTATTTACAAACTAAGGCAGTGGTTCTCAAAGTGGGGTCCGGGGGTGGGGTCCTTCAGGGGGCTCCAGGGTGTTCCCAGCAAAAGGGAAACAAAATTTTTCACTATAATTCCATCCATAAGTAACACAATGACAGAATGTATGACTATTTTGTTCATGGGTTTTATACCCTTTCTGTGGGGTGGTGATGGAGCAGTGGATAAGACGCATGCCTTTGGTTTGAGAGACCCGGATTCAATTCCCCACTGTCCACCAATGTGTCTGTGAGCAAGACACTTAAACCCTTGCTGCTCCAGATGTTTGCGACCTCTGACATATATAGCAATTGTAAGTCGCTTTGGATAAAAGCGTCAGCTAATTGAATAAATGTAAATGTTTCTGTGATAAAACATCTAAAAGCGAAACACTATCAGATGGGCGACGCCAGACAAAATCTTATCAAATGGGGGTCCGTTGTCTAATTTGTGTCAGTTTAGGGGTCCTTGACGTGAAAAAGTTTGAGAACCACTGGTCTAGGGCAGGGGTATTGAATTAGAATTCAAAGAGGTCCAGACAACTAGGAAGTCGCCCCAGCTATGTACATAGGGGCTCCTGTTTACATGGACCATGCTATTCCCACTGTTCTGTCGGACAGGCGCTCTGTCGCAGTGAAACATCATCCCAACAGATCACATGTGCGTTCTGTCAGTCTGAGGCCCCTGGTCAGTGTTGATGTTGCTTCTACTACTCTGCCTGCCTCAGCACCAACTAACAGGAATGCAAAGTTCATGTTATTGAACACTCGTTCCCTAAATAACAAAGCACTACTCGTACATGACATCAGTACTGACAGGAAAATTAATTTTCTGTGCTTAACAGAAACTTTGCAAAATCAGAAGGATTTCATGACATTCAACCAAGCCAGCACCCCGGGCTATGTGTACAGACAGAAGCCTCACTCTACGGGCCGTGGTGGTGGTCTGGCTGTTATACATTGAGCTTACATCCCAGTGAAAGAACTTTCACTGCCTAACATTACCTCATTTGAGTGTCTTTGTTTCACATTGGCTGGGTCTGCACAGCTCCAGGTGGTCCTTGTTTATCACCCTCTAAAAACCTCCATCATCTTCATGGGCGAGCTATCAGAGCTACTCATCTCCGTCTGCCCCATGTCTCCATCCACACTCCTGCTCGGGGATTTAATATCCATGTGGACTCTAACAGCTGTCCCTTTGCTGCTGAATTCCTTTCACTATTGGACTGCCTCAACATCATTCAGCATGTCAAAGGTCCCACTCACACCAAAGGTCACACACTGGATCTGGTGTGCTCCACTGGTACCACTCCCTCCCAGCTGCAATGCTTCGACATAGCTGTATCTGACCACAGTGCCATCCTTTTTTATATTCCAGTCCTTCTGCCCAGGCAAACACTCAAACGCAGCATCACATTCAGGAACATCAAGTCTGTTAATACATCATCCCTAGCCAGCACTGTAAGGACCCACCTTGCTTTAGATCCCCCTGACCCCGGGGTGGATGGCCTAGTCGCCCACTACAAATACAGCTTTGTCTCTCAGCCTGGATTCTTTTGGTCCCCTCAAGACCCGGACTGTCTCTTTCTCCCGTCCTGCCCCTTGGTTCGCTACCAAACTTAGCTCCATTAAGGCCACTGGTCGCCAACTTGAGAGGCTTCATAAAAAATCTGGCCTTCAAAGACCATGTGAGGTCTTATAAAGAAGCTCTCTCCAAGGCCAAAACACACTACTATTCCACCCTCATTGGTAACAATCAAAAGCAACCCAGACTGCTCTTCTCCACCATAAACCGGCAGCTCTGCCCTCATGATGCCCCTTGCCCCTTTGACACTCCTAACTTCTGCTCCAAATTCCTGGCTTTCTTTCAGGCAAAAGTGGACTCTATCCATCAACAACTGCTGCCTCCTACTCGTGACCCTCTACCCACAACTCACCCTCACGATGGTGCGACCCCCTCCGCTGCATACTTGCCTCTCCCCCTTCTCCCTTCTGGACATGGCTCAAGTCGTCAAGTTGGTTACCAGAGCCAAGATTTCCACCTGATCACTGGACCCCATGCCTACAATCTTGGTCAAGACGTGCCTCCCTACCCTCTGTCCCATCATGGTGGACATCATAAACACTTCTATCTTATCTGGCTTGGTACCCTCCTGCTTCAAAACAGCTAGCGTTACCCCTATTTTCAAAAAGCCCAGTTTGGACCTGGATGACCTCGACAACTACCGTCCGATCTATAACCTTCCCTTTATGAGCAAAATCCTAGAAAGTGCAGTCGCTGCCCAACTTCATCAACACATGTCCCACTATGATCTCTATGAACCCCTTCAATCTGGCTTCAGAGCACTGAGACTGCCCTCATCAAAATCACTAATGACCTCCTCATCGTCGCTGATTCTGGACATATCAGCATCCTCATTCTTCTAGATCTCTAAGCAGCCTTTGACACAGTTTCTCATACCATCCTTCTCAACCGTCTATCTGAATGCGTTGGCCTTACCGGTTCAGCACTCTCCTGGTTCCAGTTATATCTCTCCAATGGGGAACAGTTTGTCACCTTTAGAGGCTCCAGCTCCCCCCCCCCGGCCCCAGTCAAACAAGGTGTGCCTCAAGGCTCAGTGCTTGGACCCCTCCTTTTCACCATTTACATCCTCCCCCTCGGCCAGATAATAAGTCACCATGGTCTCAGTTTCCACTGTTATGCTGATGACACACAGCTGTATATCAGCACCAAACCATCCACTCAGCTTCCCCCTCTGTCCCTTAACTTTAACTGTCTGTATGAAATAAAAACTTGGATGTCATCCAATCTACTCAAGTTAAACAGCAGCAAAATGGAGCTAATGGTCATGGCTCCCAAGCCGCTGCTCCTGAGGGTAGGTGATCCACTTCTCAATGTGTTGCTCCGTCTCTCCATCCCAAGAAGTCCGCAACCTTGGTGTCATTTTGGACTCCACCCTTTCCTTCCAGTCACATGTCAAACAAATCTGCTTTCGACCACCTCAAAAACATCTCCAGACTTTGACCAGAATCTGCGGCAGAGTCATTCATCCATGCCTTCATCACTTCCTGCTTGGACTACTGTAATGGTGTCCTGTATGGGGTACCCAGCAAGGTCCTGGACAGGCTACAATTTTTGCAGAACTCGGCTGCCAGGGCTCTCACACACACTAGTTTGTGGCAGCACATCACTCCAATCCTCACTCAGCTTCACTGGCTCCCGGTCACATTTGCATAACCTACAAAATCCTACTCCTCACCTATACATCTTTCCATGCCACTGCCCCCGAGTACCTACTGGGCCTTCTCCACCCCTATACCCCCTCACGGAACCTGCAGTCCACCGACAAGGGCCTACTCTTTGTCCCCCACACCAGACTGCAGATTTTTGGGGACGGAGCCTTCAGCATCGCAGCCCCCCCCCCCCCCCCTCTGGAACTCCATCCCCACAGAGATCCGAAATGCTCCCTCTCTGGACTCTTTCAAAAACCTTCTAAAAACCCACCTCTTCACAAAGGCATTTAACCCTAAGTTACTTTTTTATTGTTCTGTCTCTGCAATTCTGTGTAAATCGCCCTTGGGTCTTGTGAAAGGCGCTATATAAATATAAGTTGTTGTTGTTATTATTATTATTATTGGTTAGACAAAATTTCCCGAAGCAAAGGACCAGAATATCGTAACGACATATTTGCGCTATCATTCAGCACTGACTGTCAAATCAGATAATCTTTCAGTTTTCACATCAAACTCAAGGGACAATAATAACTACTCTACTAATAAATTCTCAAATTAAGTAAACTAAAATAACGTGCTAAATTTCAGGGAAAAAAATGAAATAAAAAGTGTAGCTTGAAGTGATTGAAGTGTAGTTTCAAACAATTTTACAATAAACACTCAAAACAACTAAACAAATTACCAGTTTTAACGCCTCGTCTACTCTTTTACAACCTCATATACACCACTTTCCTACTTTCTCTTGTAAGTAAGAAATGTGAACTCTAGCGTGTCCTGCCATCTAGGATTGGAGATCTATGATATATTCTGGTTTTGAACTGCCTGTGGGAAGAATATACATGTAAGAATCTGTACATTCTTAATTAAAAGCCATGTGAAATCTCTTTCCTCTTTTGTCTCCTCAATTCGTGTGGCTGGAAGCTTCACCTGTCCTTCGCGAGGTAGTAATTCTCAATAATACATTGGCTGTAGGTCAGCGGTCCGGAGAGAACGGCGGCTGGGTCCAGTCCGCCTATTAGTGACCTCTGGTCTAGGGGTTTGGTCTGTGCAAAATGATGGTCACTGCATAAGTTACAGTCTTATTGGTTGCAAGAAAAAAGAAGTGTTCTGTTGTTAATGATGAACTGATGTTGGAGTTGTGCTGAGTCCAGTTTGAATCACTGAATTGTTATTGACATGTTTTTATTTTGTGTCTGGTGTCTTTATCTCTATTTCATCTTCTGTTTCTCTCCAGGCTCTGTCAGGCCGAAGAACGAGACTAGTCTGTCTAACTCAGGTAAGCCCATCAGTGACATCATCTATGACATCATGTGTGACAGTAATGTCTCCAGCGTGTCCTCTCTCTTATCTCTAAACTCAGGAACCTTAGGATTTAGAGTTCATCATAGGACAGAGACAGCACTGGTAAAAATTACTAATGACCTCCAAACTGCATCAGACAAAGGTCTTGTCTCTGTACTGGTTTCATTAGATCTTAGCGCTGCATTTAATAATGATAATGAATTACATTTATATAGCGCTTTATCATAGAAACAGAAGTCACTGAAACCCCAACAACCAAGTTCACTATTCTTGAAGAAGTCCAACTGTCACAGTATGAAGAGAATAACAACATACACATTATGCTATATGTGTGTGTGCATGTAAATATATATATAATCTATAATTGATTAATATACAGTAACATTATTTACAAACTAAGGCAGTGGTTCTCAAAGTGGGGTCCGGGGGTGGGGTCCTTCAGGGGGCTCCAGGGTGTTCCCAGCAAAAGGGAAACAAAATTTTTCACTATAATTCCATCCATAAGTAACACAATGACAGAATGTATGACTATTTTGTTCATGGGTTTTATACCCTTTCTGTGGGGTGGTGATGGAGCAGTGGATAAGACGCATGCCTTTGGTTTGAGAGACCCGGATTCAATTCCCCACTGTCCACCAATGTGTCTGTGAGCAAGACACTTAAACCCTTGCTGCTCCAGATGTTTGCGACCTCTGACATATATAGCAATTGTAAGTCGCTTTGGATAAAAGCGTCAGCTAATTGAATAAATGTAAATGTTTCTGTGATAAAACATCTAAAAGCGAAACACTATCAGATGGGCGACGCCAGACAAAATCTTATCAAATGGGGGTCCGTTGTCTAATTTGTGTCAGTTTAGGGGTCCTTGACGTGAAAAAGTTTGAGAACCACTGGTCTAGGGCAGGGGTATTCAATTAGAATTCAAAGAGGTCCAGACAACTAGGATGTCGCCCCAGCTATGTACATAGGGGCTCCTGTTTACATGGACCATGCTATTCCCACTGTTCTGTCGGACAGGCGCTCTGTCGCAGTGAAACATCATCCCAACAGATCACATGTGCGTTCTGTCAGTCTGAGGCCCCTGGTCAGTGTTGATGTTGCTTCTACTACTCTGCCTGCCTCAGCACCAACTAACAGGAATGCAAAGTTCATGTTATTGAACACTCGTTCCCTAAATAACAAAGCACTACTCGTACATGACATCAGTACTGACAGGAAAATTAATTTTCTGTGCTTAACAGAAACTTTGCAAAATCAGAAGGATTTCATGACATTCAACCAAGCCAGCACCCCGGGCTATGTGTACAGACAGAAGCCTCACTCGTGGTGGTGGTCTGGCTGTTATACATTGAGCTTACATCCCAGTGAAAGAACTTTCACTGCCTAACATTACCTCATTTGAGTGTCTTTGTTTCACATTGGCTGGGTCTGCACAGCTCCAGGTGGTCCTTGTTTATCACCCTCTAAAAACCTCCATCATCTTCATGGGCGAGCTATCAGAGCTACTCATCTCCGTCTGCCCCATGTCTCCATCCACACTCCTGCTCGGGGATTTAATATCCATGTGGACTCTAACAGCTGTCCCTTTGCTGCTGAATTCCTTTCACTATTGGACTGCCTCAACATCATTCAGCATGTCAAAGGTCCCACTCACACCAAAGGTCACACACTGGATCTGGTGTGCTCCACTGGTACCACTCCCTCCCAGCTGCAATGCTTCGACATAGCTGTATCTGACCACAGTGCCATCCTTTTTTATATTCCAGTCCTTCTGCCCAGGCAAACACTCAAACGCAGCATCACATTCAGGAACATCAAGTCTGTTAATACATCATCCCTAGCCAGCACTGTAAGGACCCACCTTGCTTTAGATCCCCCTGACCCCGGGGTGGATGGCCTAGTCGCCCACTACAAATACAGCTTTGTCTCTCAGCCTGGATTCTTTTGGTCCCCTCAAGACCCGGACTGTCTCTTTCTCCCGTCCTGCCCCTTGGTTCGCTACCAAACTTAGCTCCATTAAGGCCACTGGTCGCCAACTTGAGAGGCTTCATAAAAAATCTGGCCTTCAAAGACCATGTGAGGTCTTATAAAGAAGCTCTCTCCAAGGCCAAAACACACTACTATTCCACCCTCATTGGTAACAATCAAAAGCAACCCAGACTGCTCTTCTCCACCATAAACCGGCAGCTCTGCCCTCATGATGCCCCTTGCCCCTTTGACACTCCTAACTTCTGCTCCAAATTCCTGGCTTTCTTTCAGGCAAAAGTGGACTCTATCCATCAACAACTGCTGCCTCCTACTCGTGACCCTCTACCCACAACTCACCCTCACGATGGTGCGACCCCCTCCGCTGCATACTTGCCTCTCCCCCTTCTCCCTTCTGGACATGGCTCAAGTCGTCAAGTTGGTTACCAGAGCCAAGATTTCCACCTGATCACTGGACCCCATGCCTACAATCTTGGTCAAGACGTGCCTCCCTACCCTCTGTCCCATCATGGTGGACATCATAAACACTTCTATCTTATCTGGCTTGGTACCCTCCTGCTTCAAAACAGCTAGCGTTACCCCTATTTTCAAAAAGCCCAGTTTGGACCTGGATGACCTCGACAACTACCGTCCGATCTATAACCTTCCCTTTATGAGCAAAATCCTAGAAAGTGCAGTCGCTGCCCAACTTCATCAACACATGTCCCACTATGATCTCTATGAACCCCTTCAATCTGGCTTCAGAGCACTGAGACTGCCCTCATCAAAATCACTAATGACCTCCTCATCGTCGCTGATTCTGGACATATCAGCATCCTCATTCTTCTAGATCTCTAAGCAGCCTTTGACACAGTTTCTCATACCATCCTTCTCAACCATCTATCTGAATGCGTTGGCCTTACCGGTTCAGCACTCTCCTGGTTCCAGTTATATCTCTCCAATGGGGAACAGTTCGTCACCTTTAGAGGCTCCAGCTCCCCCCCCCCGGCCCCAGTCAAACAAGGTGTGCCTCAAGGCTCAGTGCTTGGACCCCTCCTTTTCACCATTTACATCCTCCCCCTCGGCCAGATAATAAGTCACCATGGTCTCAGTTTCCACTGTTATGCTGATGACACACAGCTGTATATCAGCACCAAACCATCCACTCAGCTTCCCCCTCTGTCCCTTAACTTTAACTGTCTGTATGAAATAAAAACCTGGATGTCATCCAATCTACTCAAGTTAAACCGCAGCAAAATGGAGCTAATGGTCATGGCTCCCAAGCCGCTGCTCCTGAGGGTAGGTGATCTACTTCTCAATGTGTTGCTCCGTCTCTCCATCCCAAGAAGTCCGCAACCTTGGTGTCATTTTGGACTCCACCCTTTCCTTCCAGTCACATGTCAAACAAATCTGCTTTCGACCACCTCAAAAACATCTCCAGACTTTGACCAGAATCTGCGGCAGAGTCATTCATCCATGCCTTCATCACTTCCTGCTTGGACTACTTTAATGGTGTCCTGTATGGGGTACCCAGCAAGGTCCTGGACAGGCTACAATTTTTGCAGAACTTGGCTGCCAGGGTTCTCACACACACTAGTTTGTTGCAGCACATCACTCCAATCCTCACTCAGCTTCACTGGCTCCCATTCGCATAACCTACAAAATCCTACTCCTCACCTATACATCTTCCCATGCCACTGCCCCCGAGTACCTACTGGGCCTTCTCCACCCCTATACCCCTTCACAAAACCTGCAGTCCACTGACAAGGGCCTACTCTTTGTCCCCCACACCGCAGATGCAGATACCCCCCCCTCTGGAACTCCATCCCCACAGAGATCTGAAATGCTCCCTCTCTGGACTCTTTCAAAAACCTTCTAAAAACCCACCTCTTCACAAAGGCATTTAACCCTAAGTTACTTTTTTATTGTTCTGTCTCTGCAATTCTGTGTAAATCGCCCTTGGGTCTTGTGAAAGGCGCTATATAAATATAAGTTGTTGTTATTATTATTATTATTGGTTAGACAAAATTTCCCGAAGCAAAGGACCAGAATATCGTAACAACATGTTTGCGCCATCATTCAGCACTGACTGTCAAATCAGATAATCTTTCAGTTTTCACATCAAACTCAAGGGACAATAATAACTACTCTACTAATAAATTCTCAATTTAAGTAAACTAAAATAACGTGCTAAATTTCAGGGAAAAAAATGAAATAAAAAGTGTAGCTTGAAGTGATTGAAGTGTAGTTTCAAACAATTTTACAATAAACACTCAACACAACTAAACAAATTACCAGTTTTAACGCCTCGTCTACTCTTTTACAACCTCATATACACCACTTTCCTACTTTCTCTTGTAAGTAAGAAATGTGAGCTCTAGCGTGTCCTGCCATCTAGGATTGGAGATCTATGATATATTCTGGTTTTGAACTGCCTGTGGGAAGAATATACATGTAAGAATCTGTACATTCTTAATTAAAAGCCATGTGAAATCTCTTTCCTCTTTTGTCTCCTCAATTCGTGTGGCTGGAAGCTTCACCTGTCCTTCGCGAGGTAGTAATTCTCAATAATACATTGGCTGTAGGTCAGCGGTCCGGAGAGAACGGCGGCTGGGTCCAGTCCGCCTATTAGTGACCTCTGGTCTAGGGGTTTGGTCTGTGCAAAATGATGGTCACTGCATAAGTTACAGTCTTATTGGTTGCAAGAAAAAAGAAGTGTTCTGTTGTTAATGATGAACTGATGTTGGAGTTGTGCTGAGTCCAGTTTGAATCACTGAATTGTTATTGACATGTTTTTATTTTGTGTCTGGTGTCTTTATCTCTATTTCATCTTCTGTCATCTCTCCAGACTCTGTCAGGCCGAAGAACGAGACTAGTCTGTCTAATTCAGGTAAGCCCATCAGTGATATTGTCTACGACATCATGTGTGACATGATGTAATGTCCTCTCCTCTGTCTCAGTGTCTCAGTGGTTTCCATTGGACTGAACTGTAAAGTTCTCCAGGACAGTGACGTCCTAAAGTGTAGAGAGGTGGGCTTGTTTCTGGAAGCTTCACCTGACAGGACACACCTGGAGGAATCTGTCTCTCTGTCTGTCTCTGTGTTTGGGGACGTCCCACCAGGTGGATCCAGTCCCTCCTTTTACAGTCTGTCATCGCTCTGCTCCATGTTTGTCAGACCTGTGACATCACTTCCTTTTTCAGGGGCCATTTTGTTGAACGGAGGGTGAATGTGACCTTTCATCATCTGTTTGTTATAAGAACGTCTCTGGTGAATCTCACTCACGGACTCGACTCGCAGTTTTTATCGAAATGCACAGATTTGATTTGCTGAGCAGCATCACATGACACGATTGGAACACATGCAGTGGGTCTTTGAGTTTCCTGGGCTGCCAAACCAGTACAGTAAATGGTAGAAAAGCAGTGCGGGTTCAAGTAGAAATGCTCCTTCAGAAGGTAGCAATTCCCAATAATAAATCGGCGGCGGTCCGGACTGCGGTCCGCCTATTAGTGACCTCTGGTCTAGGGGTTTGGTCTGTGCAAAATGATGGTCGCTGCATAAGTTACAGTCTTATTGGTTGCAAGAAAAAAGAAGTGTTCTGTTGTTAATGATGAACTGATGTTGGAGTTGTGCTGAGTCCAGTTTGAATCACTGAATTGTTGTTGACATGTTTTTATTTTGTGTCTGATGTCTTTATCTCTATTTCATCTTCTGTCATCTCTCCAGACTCTGTCAGGCCGAAGAACGAGACTAGTCTGTCTAATTCAGGTAAGCCCATCAGTGACATCATCTATGACATCATGTGTGACAGTAATGTCCTCTCCTCTGTCTCAGTGTCTCAGTGGTTTCCATTGGACTGAACTGTAAAGTTCTCCAGGACAGTGACGTCCTAAAGTGTAGAGAGGTGGGCTTGTTTCTGGAAGCTTCACCTGACAGGACACACCTGGAGGAACCTGTCTGTCTGTCTGTCTGTCTGTCTCTGTGTTTGGGGACGTCCCACCAGGTGGATCCAGTCCCTCCTTTTACAGTCTGTCATCACTCTGCTCCATGTTTGTCAGACCTGTGACATCACTTCCTTTTTCAGGGGCCATTTTGTTGAACGGAGGGGGAATGTGACCTTTCATCATCTGTGTGTTATAAGAACGTCTCTGGTGAATCTCACTCGCGGACTCGACTCGCAGTTTTTATCGAAATGCACAGATTTGATTTGCTGAGCAGCATCACATGAAACGATTGGAACACATGCAGTGGGTCTTTGAGTTTCCTGGGCCGCCAAACCAGTACAGTAAATGGTAGAAAAGCAGTGCGGGTTCAAGTAGAAATGCTCCTTCAGAAGGTAGCAATTCCCAATAATAAATCGGCGGCGGTCCGGAGAGAACGGCGGCTGGGTCCGGACTGCGGTCCGCCTATTAGTGACCTCTGGTCTAGGGGTTTGGTCTGTGCAAAATGATGGTCACTGCCTAAGTTACAGTCTTATTGGTTGCAAGAAAAAATAAGTGTTCTGTTGTTAATGATGAACTGATGTTGGTATGTATATAATACAACTGTTGTTTATTTGATACACATATTAAAGCAGTGAGTGCAGCGGTAACGTCAGATCATATTTACGCTGGGGAGAGGGTAGTTCGTCCAAAAGTTGGCTGCTATATTAAAACCACACGTGGCTTTGGGAGCTCGATTTGGCTGTGAGGGTGACTCCAGAGTGAAAGTGGCGAAGGTCTAGTTTCGGAAAGGCTTTATAAATAACTTTATTCATTCAGTCTCTACCAACATTTCCTTTACTGTCTGTCCCTCTGTGTGGATATTGTGTAGGCTGCCCCCCCCCCAGACCTGCTCTTTATGAAAAGCGCTATGAGATAACTGTTGTTGTGATTTATATATATGATCTATATAGATATATAGATGCGATTGGTTGGAACAAACGTTCAGATAGAGATTATTGACGGACAGAATCCCACAGCTCCATGTTGAAGTGGTTTTGGGAGATTTCAGGTCACTACAGTTTGTGTTTGATGGGAGCTGATGGACTCATGATGGTGTGTGATGTGATGACGATGATGATGTCCTTGTGTTTGATCAGATCCAACAGTTCATCTCATCATAGTACTCGTCAGGCCGCTGACTCTGCAGTTGGTGTTGCTGTTCGTGTTGGTGTGGATGTTGATGACTGCTGCCCTTTGTTTCTACTATAAGGTACTGACACATGTCTGTTGTTTAGAGGCAGGGCTTGACATTAACTTTTTTGCTCACTAGCCAATATGGCTAGTGGTTTTCCAAAGTTACTACCCACGCAGCATTTTCACTAGCCATATTTTTGTTGTTGGAAAATCACGTTTTATATGACAAAAGTTGACAATGACATGCTTAAATTTACTAGTATTAACATTAGCTCTGATAAGGTTGGATGTGAAGCTCCTTTTTTTTGAAAACATGTAGTTTGAAAACATGTAGTCTATTAAGAACAATTAAAAAGAGTATTAGAGTATATTCTAATTGTGATGTATGGGTGTAAAAGATTAATTGAAAAGAAAACAGAAACACTGTTTATTTATTTTAACAGCAGTAAATACTGTAATACAGAGTAGGAAAAGTATCTGCATTAGAGACAAGCACAGAATAAATTATTTTATCTTAGAAAAAACTACAATTAAGGCAACAGGATTATAATGTTATGTGTGTAGGCCTATATCAGTTTTGGGTACTTAAGATGGTTTGTTTAGCATCTGCATTTCCTCAGAGCTCTGACTGGATTTAAGTTTCTCATCATCAAGCTCTGGTAGCTCTGAGTACCTGGAGATACGTCCACCTGAAACAAGTATACAGGTCTTTATTTACCAGATTATTTCCATACAAACACATCTCCTGCTGTCCTGCGGGGATTAGTTTTATTAAAAAATAGAATTAACTCTGGAAAGGTAGTTGTGATATGAGGTGTGATGTGACATAAGGGTAGTCCTGCTAACACCATATATTCTCCACACTGCTCATCCACGCACACTCACATGCACTGACTTAACGCTGTGTTGATGTGTGTGTGTGCGTGACCATGTGATGACAGAGATCATACCATCAGGTTGAAGGCAGGCTGGAGGCTGACTGTCTAAAGGTGTGAGGGACTGTGGCTGCCCTGTGACAGATTCAACTGTTATATTCTCGTTTGACAAAAGCCTGGATGTCATATTTGGTGTGTGCACCCTGGCGGCAGGAGAGAGTGAGACGATTCTTCTGCTATTTAAAAGATCGCTAGGCTACGTCATCGCTGCCGCTGGTTACATTGATAATTAACAGCAGGCTAAAACAGCACTCGGACCAATGGCCAGTCTGCTAGTTTAATTTCCACAGCGTCTTCTTGTTTACAGTGTTGAGCAAACACTGTGTGCAGGTAGCACTCATGGGAGTTGTAGTGCAAAATTCATTTATTTCAGATGCCTTTTGTCAGCACGCCAAAGTGGCTAGTGGGAGTGACTGTGTTACCCACCATGGCTGAAATCCACCCGCATTTGGCAGGTATTAATGTCAAGCCCTGTTCAGAGGACTGAGATGAAGCACTCGGTTTACTGAAGAAGAGGAGGAGTGATGCACTAACTCACATGTGCTGTCATGTCTCTTCAGGCCTGCAGGGGGCAGAAGCTGGGCAGTCAGGAGAACATTGTGCTGGATCAGTATACCCAGCGTGTTTCTGCAGCTGACTGAGGAGGAAGGAGCTCAGGGAGCAGAGTAGGACCTCCAAGGAGCTCATCTCAGCTGCCACACAACCCACCATCAGCTCAGACAAGGATTTTACACTTTTATACTGATGTTCCCTTTAAACAATCCATCTGGAATTATTAGATTATATTAGAATCTCTATTTTTATTACTCTCAACATGAAAAGAGCAAAACCAACAGCATGTTAGTCTTTTCAGACTTCCTGTCTGTGGCTCTCAGCTCCAAGCCCATTGGTTCCTACTGAAGACGTCAATCTTTAAAAAGTCCTCACAAATATATAGTTTCATTTTAAAACTGAGTATCGGGGTCCAAACACCCGGCACAATTCAGAACCAAAGCCACGCCGACCCAGGAGGATCTGGAAGTCCTTCTGGAACCATGTTGGCCGAGTCCTGTTAGATATTAAATTAAAATAAAAGTGAAGCGTTGGCGCAGATCCTCTGAATTTTGTTTCACAACACTCGATGTGCAAATCACATTTGGTGACTCGTGAACAACTGAATCCTGAGACCAGAGAAGAAACATGTCCAAGAGCCTCCTGCTGCTGATCTGGAGATCTGGAGGCATCGAGGGCCGGAGACACTAATTTGAGAAAAATACAGAAACACAGAGATCAGAGTCATTTAGCGAGCAGACAAAGTACAACATTAAAAATAATTTTCATCTCGTTAGTGAGATATAAACTTTAAGACTTTTACCGCCCCCTTGTTGCTGACATGGGTCATTTTCTGTTGAGCGACAGATCTCCTCCTCCATGACGTTTTGTTCCTTCGATGGCAGCAGGAGCACATTTAGCTCAAGTCTGACTAAAAGCTGAATTATACAAATCAGAGCAAAACTAATTTTTGTAATTCATTTTGTGTATTTCATTTCATTTTGCTTAACTTGGTAACAAAAGAATTTACTTCACTTTTTAGCTTATTTGATAATCATATCGAATCATTTAGTAATTAATCAGTTAAAGACAGTATGAGGGCACTTTTATGATAAAATGAAGTCGGTGTCCAGGTGGATCATTGTTGGACGTGGAAAGTACGACACTACGTGACTGTCTGCTCATAGCCATTTAAAAACCAAAACCTGCATAAATCTGTATTCAAAGAAAAAGCAGTTTAATAAAATATAAGACTGTGTTTTCAGTTTGTCTGTCTGTTCTTCTGTCTTTAGCACAGATGTCCACTTGGACTCGAAGATGAACTGATTAGAGTTTGGGGGGTCAAAGTTCACTCTGACCTCAAAATGACCTCGAAAAACTTCAGTTGCCTCCCCAAGTTGACTTTTTGCTCCCAGTCTTGTGTTATTGCTAGCAGGTCAGAGGAGGTGGTCTTGGCAGCTGATGTTAGCTTCTCCCCAGCCCTGACTTTTAAGGGGCTATATGTAAGTTTTTCAAAGAAATGAATCAAATTTTCATTGCCTTATTGTCAATGGGCTCAAAACTCACTTATAAATGAAGCACACGCCTGTTTTCTCCGTTGCTTGCATCAGCCACTATTCTGCTTTTAATAGCAGCGACGTTAGCAGCGTACTACAGCGACCACACGGCAGCTAACGACATGCAGTCCACTAACACTATAAAACAACCGGCTCACAGCAAAACACAGACTCCATGTAAGGATATAAAACACCAACAAAGGTTTATGTGCTGAAGCCTGTCAGACCAAACAGGTTCAGATGATGTGGAGTAAGAACAAAGTCAGCATTAGTAAAGCTGGAGAAACACAGAGAAAGTCACGTTAGCTCGCCGGCTAACCCTGAGCAGTTGCTAACGTTATCTGGTGAAAAAGTTATATCACTTTCCACATTACTTCACCAACTGACGCGACCCAAATGTTACCATCCTGTGTACCACTGTTGATTTAGCCTGAAAGGATGTAACGGTAAAAAGCAAATGAGGAGCGATTTCTTTACTAACTAACGTTACGGTACAGTAGCTCAGACCTGCCGCTGTTTGCTTCGTAACGTTCAGTTTAGGTTTATTGTGGTTTTCCCAATACTCAGGTACACAGCTTCTCCACCTCTCAGTCGCTGTAACTAACGTGACCCACATATATATACAACCCTGCAATAAAACGGTCACAACAACACAGAAGAAGAGCTACCCACTAACACTAGTTACAGTAAAGTTACTTACTGCGGTCTAACTGTTATAAAGTGTGACACAGTCTTATAATATTCAGTCCAGCTCACTAACCGTTTCATGATCATCCAATACAATTAGCTGTGCTGACGTTGCTGAGCCTCCGGTGACAGATACAGATACTGCTGAGCTCATGTTACTTTATCTTCACAAACATTGGTTACATTTATTTGGTTTAGCCTAAATACAGGTTTGACTTGCACTGTTGTTCATTAACGTAGTTACATTGCTAGCGACTGCATGTGGATGTAGCTACAAGCCAAGGAACTGACTCAAGGTTATTTGTGTTGCCTCAGAGAGCATAACAGGCCCACATCAGCAGACATCCCTAACCTGGCCCAAATTCAAAAAAGATAAGCACACCTGTTGTAAACAGCTGGAGGGCAGAATATAGATGTACTCACTAAATAGACCCAATCTTGGAAAATGGTGTCGTGAAGTTTTAATGTGTGGCTCAAAGAACAGACAAAATGAAAACAAACAAGAACTAAAATAGATTCCTATTCTTCAATGTCAATATGTCACATTCAAAATACGAATAAAAGACATGGATGTCTCGACCACAGCTAACGCACAGTGTGCCCACTCCAGGGTAGGGACCTGCTAACAGAATAGTTCTGGATGCAAGGATCTGGTCCACCTTCATACCAAACGCTACCCCCGGGTATCTGCCTAAACCTCCTTGATCTGAGCCTGGCGTGAACTGTTTTAAAGAAGATCCAAGTTTTCATCAGTGGGAGGTGTGGTCCTGAGCTACTGGAGGGCTGTGTGGAAACACTCACCGAGTTAAAGAAATAATAGTCCTTGAAGACTTACTCTGTTGTACCTTGAGCTTTTCACTCAAAGGACATTTTTATTACGTTACATTTATTCATTCAGCGACTTACAATTGCTATACATGTCAGAGGTCGCACGCCTCTGGAGCAACTCGAGGTTAAGTGTAACAGTAAACAGGATGTAACAGTACTTTGCACGATCTTGCTGGCATCGGTCGATCTCTCTCACGCAAGAGGCCCTTTTGTGGTTGGATGGTTTCTGGCGTTCATTCAGTCTGAGCGTGTGTGATACATGCATGGCAGTCTTCCTGCCTCTTCACAGAGCACACCATATATGGCTTCTTTTTGACATTCAACAACAGCTCACAGCTCACACATATACCCACAATGCACTCTCTATTTAGTCCAAGTTTTACAGTGAGCTCAGCAATATATCATCATAAAGTGATCAAATCAAGCAGCTGAGCACAGCGGATCAAATTACAATACATCAATTAATCAATCCATTTATTATAAGTAATAGACTTGTTAGGGGCAACACACTATGATACGGTCACATTTTAACTTCCTTGAAACTCCATAAATCAACTGTGTAATAAATCAGTAAATTATATATATATATATTTAATTTAGCATCCTCTGTCATTTTCAATTATTTATTATCCACATTATATTCTTCAAAACATCATCTTCATCACTTGTTAACATATCTAAGACGTTTTCATCATAAGCAAAAACACCACTCGCTGCCATCTGCAGAGTTTCACCTCCTGTGAGTCTTCGGATGAAGGCTCTTGTGCCTCGGCAGCAAACTGCTGTCAGACTTTCCATCACGTCTCCAGGTGATAAAACTAAAGATCTTCTTCTATCATTCTAAATGTTTTTGTAACAAAAAACGGTTCCACAACATTTTCACATGTCCAGTTATTTCAGTAGATTAAGGTTTACACTTTATAACACATTATAAATTCATATAGCAACGCATAGAAGCAATTACACTCAAGGAATATATTTTGGTATATAGTGACTGTCAGAGTAAAGAGTAAGAATAAAATACTTTTCTACTGTCAATACTGAAACATACGCTCACGATACATCCTGATTACACGGCATTATTATAATGGTGGTTAAATTTTACACAGCAACTTTAGCAAGGCAGCAATTTTACTTCAAGCAATGTTATCTTAGCAGAGCAGATGATTCGTTAAGGGGTAAAAAATAAAAAGCAAAGAACAATCAAAAGCAGATTTCTCTTGCCAATTCTCTTGCCAATTCTATCAACTTGAAATAATTCTTTATGTGCCAACTTTGTGATACATGGATGGATGGATGCACCCGGGCTCATTCAGTAATCAATGCATAGCTTTTATCTTTTTATCATGTAGCGCCTGAGAAAAGCGTTGCAACCTCTGTTTGCTGTCTCAGATACCTGGAAAGAAGTAGAAACGCTTCAGCAGAGTGCATCTGTCTTTGGTTGGCATCTGTAAAGGAAAGGCTTCGAAGCTCTGCAGGACCTGAAAAACAACATGAAACCAGAGTTTTCATCATGACTACTTGCTATTTGGTGTTGTTCCCTCACAAATGATATTACTTTTCACCAGGTCATTGTAATTAGTGTCAGTTCTTATTCTGTGTCCTATTATACATGCATACTTCACACCCAGAAGACAGTTTGAACTTGCAAAACTTACTTTTCTGAAAAGTTCCTCGATGTCATTCTCACATGCAAAGGTGTTAAAGACCTTAACCACAAACTGGATCACTAAAGACCCACTACATGTGTGTCTATATGAGACCGTATCTGGGGGAAAAAAACACAGAAAATATATTTAGTTTCTATTTCATAATGTAACTATTGCCAGCTGTTTGCGATGTAAATTATTGATCGTTGTGTTATGATCTGCAGAAACAGATCTGATCATATTGAAGGTGACTGACCAGGGGTGCAGGAAAGAAGAGAAATGAAGTCTTTTTCTTTGTGTGCAAGTCGTAAAGCATCATCCTCTATGTTTTCTCCACCAGCAAACAGGAATGAACCTGGCTGATTCACATCATCACAGTCCAGAGCTGAGTTTGCACTGTCGATCACAAGTACTGATCCTTCCTCGCCTGAAACACATGCGGCATCATTTTATTACAGTGCACGAGAGCCTTGCTGACATTAGCAGACTCCTAAACTAATTTCTGTTGATGTTTGGTGTATCTGTGAGAACCGATCATCACCTCCTCTGCAGGCCTGGATGATAATGATCTTGGGTTTGTCCAGCAGCGCTGGACATTCCTTTGAGCCCAAGTGTGTGTAAATGTTGTTGATGGGGAACTCATCACTAGATGTCTCAGTGTGGTTGACACCGATGACGACATCCTGTTTCCCGTGAGACATAATGACGACCGCCACGCTGTCTGTCTCTTTGAGTTTCGGAAGTTTAGAGAACTTAATTATAGAGTCATCAATCGCCTGTGAGAACACAGAAGTCAGATATTCAGGTATAACTTACTGTGTCACTAAATGAACCAGACAAAAGTGTTTGTGTTAAATCTCCCCTTTTTACAAAGTACCTTTCCTGTGAGGTTTGTGTGTTTCACCACCTCGTATCCCAGACATGTGAGCAGCTTCTCCATGTTCTTCTCATCTGTCTCAGCTCCACTTCTGTTCCATTTCTTATCAGTAAACTTTATATTAGTGATTAGCAAGGCCACACGATTCCTAATGGAACTTTTGGCTGCAGGGTAAACCTGAAAAACAAATTCACAGGAAGAAAGCTGAACAAATATTTGACACATTTGAGTACGTTGTAGACTTTATTTTAAAAACAGCTGCATTCCTGTTCGTCAAACAACACCTTCCTGTCGAGGAGAAGTAAGCTAAGTTGCACAGGAACCAATGTAATAATGACTTTAATAAAGGATTTACATCTTTATCCTTCTGCTTCTCGATCCAAAACTCCTCAGTGGTCTTGATGACTGTCTCAGACCATTTCTGCTCCACCGGGGTTTCTGCAGTTAATTAAAAGGGAAAACATTTCTGTTCAAAACCATGTACTTATTTGCGCATATACACCTGTATTCACGGTAGTGTCAAAGTATATGAAGGTCTTTTCAGCTTAAATATGTCAGCTGACCTGGAGGAGCAGGCTGACCGGAGGACAGACCCAGGGTGGAGTAAAGTGCAGGATCTCTAATTTGAATGTGAGCGATCAGCTTCCTGCTGGCGTCATTTCCTTTGTTCCTCACTGTGTCAATGAGACAGCGAGCCCTGTCTGCTTTGCTCTGGTTTTCCTCAATTATTGAGTCCTTCTCCCCAACGTTCACGATACGATCCCCTAAAATGTCATCCAGCAGCTGATTGATGAGTTCTTTGGATGCCTTTTCCACAAACTTACTCCTCACGTTGAAAAGCTCTTGTTCTAGAAGAGGGAATGAACGAAAAAACGTACATGATTCAAACTTCTGCCTCTTATGGGGATTTCAACAGAGGTAACATTTAATAAGTCATTAGGAGTGTTTACAAATCAGAGCTGTCCTGTGAAAATCACGTATCTCCAAAATATCAACTCTTTACAAGCAAAGAAAAACAGTGTGCTTTTCATCCAATCCACTGGGTTTCTGAATGGTTTGCTTCGGGCAAGAAGTAGGAAAGTATTTTCCAACAGCTTCAAGAAGACTTAATCCTTTAGCTTATCTGTAAAATTCAAAATGGTTTTCACTCATCCGGACAGCGATGATAAGATGCTTGAATATTTAGATGCAAGGTCCCTACTGGAACTGAAGGAACATAGCTAACATGCTCAAAAACTCACCAAACTGATGCACATAATTCAGACGGGGCAAAAAAACAACCTTTTTTATGGGTCTCAATCATGGGCGTGGCAAAATGGCTCAGTAGTGCCCCCTACAGAGCAGCCGCCAGCCAAAGTTTCACCTGCCGCTTGCAGCTTTAATTACAAGTTGAAATCAGAAAATCCTGTGGAATCAATTTGTGATGCCGTTTCTGGTGCTTCTGAAAGCTATTGTGTTAAACTGAGAGGTGTTTCTGTTATTCAGCCTACCCTCTGTGATACAAATGGGGCCGACAAAATAATAGAAACACCTGTCAGGTGTATGGACGCAATGCTAGGATCTGCAACAACAGCACAAAATCCAGCCTCCAAAATGTTCATAAAGTTTCAACAAAAGTTGGTTTAGCTAGGTGTAAGGTTAGCACATGTTTAAGTAATGCATACAAATGAATGTGAAGTAAGTATAAGTTAACAATTATTAAATGATGACCCATTGAGCGACTTGGTAATCTCTTACTGAGCAACAAGAAAAGTATGAAACATCCTGCATTCATTTATACATTAAATCAGCATTTGTTGAGACCCTTTTCCAAAGTTCTGTATGATTTCTTTGACAGACAAAGGAAGAGTAAGAAATCAAAAGTCAAACCCCATCACCCTCCTCACCGTCTTCAGAACACAGACCACTTACAGAAAATAGAGCTTGACCTATGTTTGATCGCTGATCGCCTGCATGTTGCCGCTAACACACACCAAAGTCAAGGTTACTTGCAAAGTGAAAGAACTCTTACCTGCCATTTCTCAAATGTTGTTAAAGTTACACACGAAAAAACTGCCCAACCACAGCCTGTGAGTAGAGACGGGTTCAACTAAACTGCAGAGTCGGCTGTTGCAAATCGTGGGGTGCAGATGGTTGATTGTGTAATGTGCACTTCCTCCTCTCAGTACAGAGAGGAAGTCTAACATCTAGAAGCAGAAACGTAAAAATGTGTAACTTCACACCATAGTATGAAATGTTAGACCTGTCATATTTAAATTTATAGGCTTTAGTTTAGTTTGATTAGAAATCAGATACTTCAGTAAAATCCATTATGGGCTGACCTGCACATTTGTTATTATGTAAGGCGTTTATACACCACTGGAAACATACTGAACTAAACAAACTGGCCTTCTAAATATTACACACTGAACCTTTAAAGTTTGTCACCTTTTTCTGTTGGCTACACTTCAAACGGCGGCCACTGAGACCACTGTGAACATAACGTAAAACGTGTGGCGGTCGCCATTACCATTTTATTATTAAATATTACTAACTATTAACTATTAAACTATTTAACTATTAGTAAACAACAGCACAAAGGACAGTCCAGGCATGAGCACCGGCAGAGTGAAACTAAAACGCGGCACGCACCACAAAAGGCAGAAATGTCCAGACTTGTCTTTGAGAGACTTTGTAAAACAAAGGAAGGGTAAAAAATCAAAAGTCAAACCCCATAGTCCGCCTCACCACAGACCCCTTACAGTATCCTCAATACAGCTTGTGCGTTTACACTGTGAACTCTTACCTGCCATTTCTCTAATCTTATAAGTTACACACAAAAAACTGTCCAACTTCCAACGTCACATCTGCACCATATTTGGTATAATAATGGTCCCGCCCCGAACACACCCACATGCCAACGTTCAAATGCAAATCAAATTTAGTTAAAATAATAAGCTAATTTAGCACTTAAATTTTTGTCATGTTTAGTGAATCCAAACAACACATTTTCCCACTGCAATGCAAACTGAGGGTAAATATGGACAATAAACAATAAATTGAGACACCAAAGTTTCTTGGTGTTTGGGCAAGACCAAAACAAATGCCCCAGCGTTTGGTTTAGTTCTTCACAGAAAGTACAGCTGAAGTCCTTTTTCAGTTTTTGCAGGTAATAGTTAGTGGGGTAAAACCTGTGAAGCATTTTGAATGAGATCTCTTCAACTTTGTTGGTTAAAAAAAAGTTGTGTGGCAAAAGCCAAACTTTTCCCAACAAATCTCTCCAACAAATGAGGACCAGTATGAAACAGCGGCAGGTGTCCTGGTGAAAAAGTTGACCAATGGCCTTATTCTTACTTTTAGGTTGCAGCAAAAAACAAATATTCCCAAAATTGTTTCCTTCACATCCAACAATGTTGGGGGATCATCAAATCCATTAACACCTTTAAAAAGTGAGATGACAGCTGAAGGTATTGCTTCGAAGACGATGGAGAAGTCCTTTGGTGAAATAGGGAAACCATAGTGATGAATAAATTCAGTGTAGTTATAGAGTTGACCACGTTGGTTGAATAATTGATGTACAAGCAAAATGTTATTGTCAAACCACTGTTGAGAGAAAACGGATTTGTTTTTATACAAAATATATCTGTTGCTCCAAATGTAAAACCTGTGAGGAGTGAAGTTGAGACCAAGTCAGTAGCATTTGTTTATGAAACGAAGAAAGTTTTCAGCATTATAAGTTCATACCAACAATAACTGGAGCCCACCAACTGAAGAGAAGACGTGATGAGAGTGAAGCGAATGACGTGAATGAGGAGAAAAACTAAGGCCGCCTTTACTGTACGCATTAAAACAGACTTTTTCAGATAATAATTGCAGACAAAATCATAAAGGAACTCAAAGCCATAGCGCCACCCTGCTGGGAACAGGAAATGACAAATTTTACGCTATGAATGTTATCTCGCGTTCCAGACTGCTTGAAACTGGGAAATTTCCCAGTTGAAATACGCCATGACGCCAAAAGTGAACAAAAGCCATGAGTGACTGTGACAAAGTGTGCACACAGTTGCACCCTCTGCAGTGTTTTAAGTGTTAATTAAAAGGACGGCAGTTTAAATGCGAACAACTGACATAACCTGTACATTACTAGTTCTGTGTTTCTAGCTACATCAGTCAGTGACCCTCAAGTCAGTCAATGTTGCAGGTTACACTTCCTAATGTTTTGGCATTTTTAACATTAACTTTTATGCAGAAAAGATGACTTTATGAGATTCTTTCCTGTCGCCTGCTACCTAATAACATATTTCTACATCAGTGTACATGCAGAACAGGTTCTAACATATGACCGTATGTATTATTTTAATTTAAATACATGCAAATATACTTTCTGTTGCCTTTTAGTTCATGGTTTCCCATTTACATTATTTTTGACAATTTGCACACTTTGTACTTTAATGAACTCCTTCTAGAGAATTCTTGTGGTGCAACATCGATGGTTAACCATGAAACAGGAAGGTGTTATAACTTCAGTATACATACCCCAATATTCACTTGAAGTCATAGCGCCACCTGCTGGCAACAGGACGTAAGGTCTGGGTGGATCATATAGTTACCGGGTGATCTGCAGCGCCACCTGGGGGACACATTAATAGAGTAACACAGACTCTCCCTTTAACCTCTGACACCATGTGTGCTTGTAGTTACATCCCAGGTTTAAGTCCAGCCTACAGCTTAGCTAACAGCATCTAAACCCTGCTGAGTCTAAAGGCCAGAAATCATGTTCTTATTCAATGTATGATGCTGTATGATGAAGATTTCTGGTAACGGAGGTTTTGGAAGTGTTTAAACTGAATGTTTGCTGCTCTGTCACTTGTGTAGTTTTAGTTTCTCTGCTAGTGAAACTCATTCGTCCGAGAAGATGGAATTTAAACTTCGGGAATCTGCTTCGTCTCTTCACAAAAGACAAATGAGAGAGAAGCTGAGTGAGAGATCGTGTTGAGTTAGAGAACAGTTGGAAGAAATCAAGGTGAGACAGGAGTTTAGCAGGTGATATTACAGCAGGGCTGTAAAATGAGATGCAGGTTGTAGTCTCCTTATTAAAAGGATTTGCAGAAATAAATTATTTTGCATGGTGCAGAAATATTCAGTGCACATACTAATAACATTACAGGAGAGTAAGGAAGCCTAAAAGGTCCATTTCTTCTTGAAACAAATAAAAAAAATTACAGTATTACTCATAAAAAAACAGCACAAATAATGAACTTTATATTTTTCCAATTTTAATCATAACTAATTACCATGATAGTTAGATACAAATACACAGAGAGCAAAATATAATATCACATAAAACAGGCGACAGAGAAAAAACAATGCAGCACAAATAATAAACAGGTGACGTCATCACGTCTTCGGCTCAGCTGTGCACGCTGTTACTAGGCAACAGCAGGTTTGTAGTTGTTTTGGGGCGGCTAACTGAGCAGGTGAGCTCGTGAGATCAGACCCGGTTTTTAAAGTAATTAAAGAGTCCGGTGATGGCCGCGGTTCTCGCGGACCCGTCCCGGGCTCCGGTGGCCTTCGGGCTGCGGGCCGTACCGCAGCTGTTCGCCGAGCTGCAGCAGCCGGAGTCCGGCAGGAGGCAGCGGGCTCTGGCTTCACTCTGCGACCTGATGCACGACCCGGAGCGGCTCTACCAGACCGTGACCGGGGGTAAGTCCGAGTCCAGCACCGCAGCCTAATAATAATATATTAACACGCAGCCTGACAGAAACCGCAGCAGTCTGCAGCTGGAGGAAGGTTTACTTGGAGGAGTATTTCCATTTTAGCCAATATTGTAGTTTTTACTTCCTTACATGTATCTGCCAGCTTCAGCTCGTTAGGCTTCTTTACACGATGATTTTACACAAAACACACAAATAGTTTATAAAATCTGATGTTTTTTTAAATAAATTAAACTAAGAAAAAAAGTGTGAGGAATAGTAGTAATCAGATGATACAGTTACAGGAACATTTTACTGCTTTGATAAGTACACTTTCCTGATTATACTTTTACTTTAGTAGGATTGTGAATGCAGAGCCTCTTTTATCTGCATGTATAGTTTTGGTACTTTCACTTAAATACAGCAACACCAACATTTTTTCTCTGGGTTTGAAGGATTTGTATGTTTATATAACATTATTTCAGGTATTCAGTCAGCAGGTTTGTGTGGAGAACTATTAAGTAAATAATAACATATACATCATAGAAAATGTGTCGTCCACTTCAGGCTCCTCTCCTCCAGAACGATGACGTCTTTGTTGGACTTCTTCTTCTGCAGGTTTTCTGGAGCAGCTGAAGGTTTTGTTTAAGGATGAAGATCCTTCAGTCAGAACTCAAACCTGCGAGCTGCTTCACCTGCTGACCGCCCACAGCATCGGCAGGTAAACACACAGACTCAAACAGCTGCTCGCTCTAGTTTCTTTCAGACAAACAGAAAATAGTTTCTTTGTTGGGGACTATTTCCAGCGGCGGATGAATCCACATGTGGTGCTGTAGTGAGTATTTGGGGCAGCAGGACGGTGTATGTGGGTCTGAATAAAGGTTCATGGTGCAGCAGAGAGGCTACCTGATGGTTTAGTCTCCAGCAGGTGGCGGTATAACACAGCAGCTGCGACCCTTTGTGCTGTCTCTCCTCCTGCAGACAGGCGCTGCTCTCCTCCTCCCTCCTCCCTCCTCTCTCTCAGCTGTTGGACGACAACTCGTCCTCCTGCAGGAAGAACGTCCTCCGAGTCATGAACCGCCTCGCGCTGCTGCCTGCAGGTACGTACGTCCCGTCTGAATCCAGCGCACTCTCAGGAGAAGCAACAGATTCAGTAAAAGCAGCAGTGACGAGATGTTTAGATTCAATAACTGCAACACAGAGAATTTTTATAAAATAAAATCAAACTGATTCAGTATTTCTTTGAACAGGCTGATGCTCTGAATCTTCAGTTTGGGTCTCACTCTGGTTTCTGTTCTGTAATAAGCTTTTAACACATGACGCAGAATAGAAACTGCTCCTCGAGATAATTAAACCCTCAGACTGGAGGCGAGCACACCTGGAGAGTCGCTGTGAACAGGAACGTGAGTGCAGGAGGTCAAAGGTGCAGCAGGAAGTCGGTCGGCTCACTGCGATGGTTGTTAACAGGATAATAACTTTACTAATGGGATCATATATCTGCAGGCGCTGAAGCTCTGCTGACTCTGGTTCCTAAACTGATGCTGAAGCTCAGACCGGAGGAGGAGGAGGAAGAGGAGGAGGAAGAGGTGCAGGTGCTGCTCCTCTCCACCCTCAGCCGCTGCTCCAGGCTGGACGCCCTGCCGGCTCTGGCCTCTGACGGCGTCTCGCTGCTGGGCCACAAACTCTCCCACCGCTCCCCGAACATCCGCAGGGAGGCGGCCGCAGCCATGATGGCGCTCAGGTTAAACACACTCACAGGTTTTATAGGCTGCGTTCAGGCTGCGGGCCGAAGGGCCCACAATCTGATGTGTTTATAACAGTGGGAACTAGTCACTGATTAGTTCGGATTTGAGCCACTTTCAGTTACAGTGAGGAAGTATTTGAACACGCTGCTATTTTGCAAGTTCTCCCACTTAGAAATCATGGAGGGGTCTGAAATTGTCATCGTAGGTGCATGTCCACTGTGAGAGACATAATCTAAAAAAAAAATCCAGAAATCACAATGTATGATTTTTTAACTATTTATTTGTATGATACAGCTGCAAATAAGTATTTGAACACCTGTCTATCAGCTAGAATTGTGACTCTCAAAGACCTGTTAGTCTGCCTTCAAAATGTCCACCTCCACTCCATTTATTATCCTACATTAGATGCACCTGTTTGAGGTCGTTAGCTGCATAAAGACACCTGTCCACCCCATACAATCAGTAAGAATCCAACTACTAACATGGCCAAGACCAAAGAGCTGTCCAAAGACACTAGAGACAAAATTGTACACCTCCACAAGGCTGGAAAGGGCTACGGGGAAATTGCCAAGCAGCTTGGTGAAAAAAGGTCCACTGTTGGAGCAATCATTAGAAAATGGAAGAAGCTAAACATGACTGTGAAGCATGGGGGGGTAGCATCATGCTTTGGGGGTGTTTTTCTGCACATGGGACAGGGCGACTGCACTGTATTAAGGAGAGGATGACCGGGGCCATGTATTGCTCAGTTAGAGCATTGAAGATGGGTCGAGGCCGGGTCTTCCAACATGACAATGACCCGAAGCACACAGCCAGGATTACCAAGGAGTGGCTCTGTAAGAAGCATATCAAGGTTCTGGCGTGGCCTAGCCAGTCTCCAGACCTAAACCCAATAGAGAATCTTTGGAGGGAGCTCAAACTTTCTCATCGACAGCCCAGGAACCTGACTGATCTAGAGAAGATCTGTGTGGAGGAGTGGGCCAAAATCCCTCCTGCAGTGCAAACCTGCTGAAAAACTACAGGAAATGTTTGACCAAACAAAGGCTACTGTACCAAATATTAACATTGATTTTCTCAGGTGTTCAAATACTTATTTGCAGCTGTATCATACAAATAAATAGTTAAAAAATCATACATTGTGATTTCCTGATTTTTTTTTTTAGATTATGTCTCTCACAGTGGACATGCACCTACGATGACAATTTCAGACCCTCCATGATTTCTAAGTGGGAGAACTTGCAGAATAGCAGGGTGTTCAAATACTTATTTTCCTCACTGTATATGGTCCAATTCAGATCTAGGTCAGACTGTTTAAATGAAGACCTCAGTCTGGACGTCCTTTTACTCTCCTGCTCACATTCAGGCTGAGGACAGTTCTCGCTTCAGTCTGATCTGGGCCACATTTAAACTATAACTGTCAAACCAAAACATTGAGCTTTAAGGCCTGCAGCCTTAGTAAAAGAGCTGCAGCTGCCACCTGCAGGAAAAGAGAAAACAACTCGCCTAAATTAAACGACCGGAGCCGATAATATGAAGGAGTTGCTTTTACGTGTTCCTCAATTTCAGCCTTTATTCTTTCAGCTCAGCTGGTCGTTCAACACACTTTTAAGAACTTCTCAAATCAGATTCATTCATTTAACACACTCAAAAGCAAATTAACCCTTTCCATACATAATGTTTAAATCACAAAGTAATAATTAAGTTTGTTTTTACTTTAGTCTAAAACTATAACTTTCTCTCTATATATTTAATTTTGAAATACGTCCTCTGCAGTGGACACAATGCATCAACAACATCAAAAGTGATTCAGTGGAACTCAGTCCAAAATAGGTGGTATAAAAACACATCAAGTTATTCAAGTGCAAATAATTTCATCCTTTTAAATAAAACATACAAAATAAAGCAGAACGTCCAAGATGTAAAAGATAAAAACACTCTTTGGGGTTCGGCCACGTGGTGTTTGGGACACGGTACTATAACTTATATGGTTCAAAATGGCTTCCACATATCTGCCGCTGTAGTGGACGTCATGCGTGAAAGGGTTAACTTCAGAAAGCAACAAAATCCATTTGTGTCTGAATCTCAACATTTACTGTAAACTCCCCACATCACAACGCAAAACGTGGCGCTGCACGACCTGTTTCTGTGATACAAGACAGCTTCTAACCAGGGAGGCACCGAAAGGAAAATGATGAAGGTGAAACCGAATATAACGGAAAACTTTCCCGAATACTAAACAAGGTTTCTCACATTTCTTTTTATTTCTTTTGCCTTTTTTCCCCCAATGCATAAATTCAATAATCCAAATGTGTTTCCTCCTCACGCTAAATGGTTTGATAAATAATGTTGTAACGTGAAGACTTCACAGCCTCTCTTCATACTAAAGAGACACACTGACAGGATAAAGTCTCTAACCTGCCCGTCAGCTCGCTCTGGGCCGCTTCACTTACCGTAAAGGCTTGAATACGTGCGCACTCCAAATGTAGGCGCGGCTAGTTTAATCTCATTCTCACAGACGAGAGACAGAAACACTCAAAGCGTTTCTTTTCTAAGAAGTCAGCCGCAGATGGAGCTGATTTGCTGGGACATGCTGCCGAACATTCGGTGCATCACTAGAACTAAATTAATATAAATTCACATTAAGCTTAATTTCAAAAGTCTAGGCTCGTAATCTTCAGCCTCACGTAAGAGAAGTGAGACTCATTTATTTGTAACAGGCCGTGTGAAGTACAACAGTGCTGTAGTGTCAGTCAGTCACAGCAAACGTGAAACAGTCTGTGTCCTGTTGTCCGCCGGTTTCAGTGTTTGTGAGGACGGGAAGCGGCAGGTGTGCGAGGAGGCGGTACTTCCTGTCCTAGTCGACCTGCTGCGGGACGAAGACATCGAGGTTCAGGCCAACGCTGCGGGAGTCATCATGAACACCGTGATCATCACCACGGGTACAAACACACGCCTGTTTCAGCCTCACAGCTTCTGTCGAGCTGAACGTCAAAGTGTAATCAGCTCTGTGATTGGATGTTTGTTGGTGAAATGCACCCTGGGAGGTTTTGTATCCACAGACTTCTTGTCCCTTTGAGTTTTCATCAAAGAAGCAGATGTTTTTAAGACATTTGTTCGTCTTCTGTATTGATGATTGAGCCGGGGGAGGTTGTCTCTGTCAGTCCGACTGAGTCTTCTTCTTCTCCTGCAGGGAAGCGGCGGTGTCTGGATCTGGGCGTCCTCCCCGTCCTCCTCGACCGGGCGTCCAAGCGCAAAGAGGACGAGGAGGAGAAGGACGAGGAGAGGAGGAGGAGGAGGAAGGCCCTCGTCATGTACTCCCTGCGGGCTCTCACCTCGCTGGCCGAAGCTCCAGACGGACGCCGCCGCCTGCTGGAGCAGCTCCCCCTGCTGGAGAGGAGGAGCGAGGCTGCAGGGGAGGACCAGGACGTCCGACGGGCCGCTCAGACCGCCATCAGGGTCATCACCTGGACTCCCTGAGACACTTCTGAACTCCACAACAGACCTCCGTTAATAAGATGACAAATAAATAATAACTCATTATGTTTTACTATTTTATTTATTGTTATTAATTTGTTATAAATCACTCAGCAAATCTGCACGATTCATTCTGTAAACCGCTCTGCAGGTCAGAAGTGATCAGAAGTGGTCCAAGGAAGGGAACAGGTTGGCCCGTGTGGTCCGGTCCTACAGACCAGCTGCTGCAGGTCGAACAGCTGAAGAAGCTGATGCTGGTTCTGATGGAAAGGAACCAGCAGGTGGTCATAATGTTGTGGCTGAAAGGTGAAGCGAAAGAATCCCAGAAACTGTCGAGCTGTCAGTTTTTGTCAACCTCACACACCCCTAATATGAAATAACGTTTCTGCCAGATGCCGTGGGGGTTTTGGTGTCTTCGCTCTCCTTCTTCTTCTTGCTCTTTCGACCGCGCAGCCTAACTCTCTTTTCCAACTCTGTTATTATCACGAGACACAAAAGGACACGCAGCTCCGGCTGAGGCGTCCTCCACCTTCTTAACATTTGTTTGGTGTTGTTGTCAACGTGACTTCAGCGTTTCCAAAGGAGGACATGTAGTTCTCGGGGAGCTCCCCAGAACGGTTTGGTTACCAAAACGCCTCTGGGGCCTCTCAGGGACCCCACAGCAGGGCCACAGAGAGATCACCTGCAGCTGTGTGTCTGAACAGTTTCCTCTCTGACCTGCTGCTCTGAAAGACGCAAATTAAGGCCGGCCGCTCTGCAGCAGCTCAGATCCATGAATCCTTTATCTGGAGCTGACGGCGAGCTGACGCTGCGGGCGCCGACATGAAGACCAGAGTCCAGCTACAACCACAGGAAGCCGAGGTGAGGAATATCAGTGCTGAGCCTTCAGTAGTAACGGTTACTTTAAAAGAAGATGTTTTTTCTACAAAAACACAAAAAGCTGCTGATGTTTGATGTAAAGAACTTTGTCTAAATGATGAATTTCCTGCATTCTGGAGAAAGTTTCTCCACCAATTTATGGTGGAAATGTTTTTATTTATGTAAAAGGAAACGCAGAATTCAGGCAGCACGTGACAAAATATCTGAAATTTAACAGAATCTAAGTCTGTGCAGCTCTCAGATCTGTTTCTCCTGTAAGATCATCCCTGCTGAGGCCTGGTTTAGTCTTCCCTCCTATTTTCATGTTCGCAGAGGGTGTTAAAGTTACTGATTTCTGCTGCTCGTTTTCAGTAGCTTGATATTTTTTTGGACAATGCACATTTTTGTTTGTCTGTAATTTAATCGCATTGCACGTTTTCTTAATGTGCAAATAAATGTGTACATGTTTCAGACAAACAACAATAATGATTCTGAGATTTAAAAAGTAAAACTGAAAAATATTACAGGCTGATACTTCAGGGTTAAACTCTGAAGTATTTACAGGAATATATTCCTCAGACTGATCCAGAAATTACTAACAGACACAGTGTGTAACAAAACACACACACACGCACACACACACACGCACTTCTTATCACCAACATGCTGCACTGTCATGTTTAACCCCCCCGCTGCTGCAAATGGACTGGTCCAGAGAGAGAGAGAGACATAGACAGGTAATAGGCTGAACCAGCAGAGAGAGAGAGAGAGGCACACTGCTGCTGATATCACACACACACACACACACACACACACACACACACACACAGGGTTTCACAGACAAACGCGCGCACACGGACTATATTTGGGGCTGAGCGCAGTGAGAAACATTAGTTGACGGAGCTGCTGGATGTTTCTGACAAACAGCGGTAACATCTGACTCAGGTAAGACTGCTGCTGAGGCTTTACATGGAACATGAGACGCTGATATCAGCTGGAATAATCCTTCCTTATAAATAATACAGCCTGTGTGTGGATATACATGGTGAATGGGATAATATAAAATACGCTGTGGGGTTATTAGGAATGTTCTGGAGGTTTGTGTCCAGCACAGCAAAGTGAAGTTTGGATGAAAAACAGACGATACAGATGCCGTTAAGATATTGTAGGAATAAAATGCCGGTGGTTTTAGCGGGACTTCGGCCCTTCTCTCCCCGGTTATGCTCGACCTTGTCCGGGGGGAGCCGGCGCAGTGACACGCCGGGCTGCGGTGCGCCACAGCGGGGCAGAGACGCTCCGAGGCCCCCTCCCTCCCGAGGGGCCTCTCAGTCTCTCCGTGTGACATTAAAACACATAAAAGCGCGCTGTGTTTAATGATCAACGTCTGGAGGTTTAATCTGAGGTGATTCAGCTCCTGTGTGATGGTCCGGAGTTATGTAACTCTCTGCCGGAGAGTGAGCACGCCGCGGAGAGAGGAGGGATGGAGGGAGGATTAAGAAGGAGAGGATGGGTTTATGTAACAACCAGCATCACAACATCTGCTGGCCCGCCTCCACTCTCAAATCCTCCTCATGAGAGTCCCATAATATCTATCTATCTATCTGAATCAGAAATACTGCACTGAGTTAATTGCTCACTTTGCATGTCGAGATATTTAGGAATAGAAATAATAATAAAGTATTATGGGTGTGTAGGCTACAGTATTACAGTATTAAAAGAAATGTAATGATAAATAAATACTAGTGAATTAGATAATAATAATACTAATGAGTTTACTGGTAGAGTTGACCTTAAATACACATTTAAATGTAAATATACAGGAGTATGTGGGGTGAAGTCGTGTACACACAGGCCTACTGAAAATTTACTGAAAATTACTTTACGCACAAACACACCACTGTGCAGAAACACACACAATCAGTTCACTTGTTAATGCATTTTTCAATTAAATATTTGCTCAACTGCATGAAATGTATTTTAAGATGTTGTTACTGTGGCAACCCAAAGACAACAATGTCAGTTTCCTGCAAACATTTAAATGATTTCAGCTAAAATCTCTGTGTTGTTCTGTCTTTACATTTAACCTAAACAGCTGGCAACATGCTGACACTCAAACTCTCACAATTACAAAACAATTGTACTTTTTCAAAACAAGATATATTTAAGAGTCCCATGCCAATTTATAAAAGAATAATTCATTTTCATGCAAAGCTTATTAGATGGTCTAATTAGTCATTTACCAAAAGGTGGCCCATTTCAGCGGACTTCACCCTACAGTGTTAACAGAAGTGTCATAATAAATAGTAGCATTCAGTTCAGTTCAATAGTAGTAGTGAATTAAATACATTACTATTAAAGCACATAACAGGATATATTATTAATATCTATCTGTGGAACCTGCTCTATCTATCTAACATGAAGGATCAGGGAGATGTTGACATAAATGTGTATTAACCTTATTTTTTAAACATAATTCGTCTGGCGCCACCATCAGGTCAACATGTTATGGCGTCCAACAACTAGAGATGGTGAACATGGAGGTCTTTCTTGCTAAGTATTAGCATGTTAGCGTTGCCCCCGTGAGCTCATGTTAGCATTTAGCACATAGCGCTGTTAGCATGGCTGTAAGCACCAGTGGTGGATGAAGTATCCTTTACAAATTAGTAAAAAGTACTAATACCACACTGTAAAAAGAATACTCTGTTACAAGTAAAAGTACTGCATTGAAAATGTTACTTAAGTAAAAGTATGCAAATCTTTACAGTAAATGTTTTTGTATAAAAAATTTAATTAGTTGTCAATCAACCAGCTGTACTTCAATAAACTGTTTCTTTTATAACCAAACAAGCTCCATGTCCCTCTGAGATGGAGCAGAAGTAGAAAATGGCATGAAAAGAAAATACTCAAGTAAAGTACAAGTACCTCTGATTTGTACTTAAGTACAGTACTTTAGTAAATATACTTAGTTACGGTCTGGTAATCCCTGAGCGTTGTCTCAAAGGAGAGCAGAGGTCTTTTAGGTTGAAGACGTTTTTCTGTTCATGTAGCGACGTGGGAGGGAGAGAGAGAGAGAGAGAGAGGCGTCGTCATGGAAACACCGGGTCTCTGCTCACGGATGATGATTCGTTCAGTTTTCAAAATACCACACGTTTGGATCTTTTGATTGAAGTCATAAGGTCAAAAGGTCGAGAGAGGTGAGAATGTGATGTAACTGACTCTGGAGCCGTGAGTAACGGGTCTGCAGTCAGCTGTGTGAGTCTCTTCATGTCGAGGATTTTAATTTCAGCCTGGACACACATCAGGAGATTGTACCGTTTAGTTCCATGTGTGTGAAATACTCTGAAAACATAATTATACCCAGCACTGGACGAAGTATTCATATCATTTACTTTAGTAAAAGTACTAATACCACACCTGTTAAGTTCTTTTGGCTCACGGTGCGTTCAGGTGCTCCTCTGATTGTCTCATTTCCCGAGTTGTGAAGTCTGAATGTGAAATCAAAATGGACGCTACTAAAAAGACGTGTTGGATTAACATTATCAGAGTAATTTAATTTCTAACTCCAACAACAGACAGCCTGTGAAAACGTTCAACATGTGGTCCTCTTTTAATACCTTTATAAAATGTAGACTACCCCTGGCAAAGTCCTTATTATCTGTGTCTTCTTAAATATTTGTATACTGTTCTGTGCACTTCTTTATGTCCCATCTTCATTCCTCTTTCTGAAATTAAGATTTAAGGAGGGAAAAAAAATTCTGATTATTCCGAAAGCACTTGAATGCACCATCAGCCACCGTCTGCTGTGCTTTAATCATCAACACGTTCTCACATCTGAACGGCTAAACAGGTCGAACCGTAAGTAGTCACATGACGTTTAACACGCGGTAAACGCTGTGAACGGCGGCTAGGTTCGGGCAAAGGTCATTGTTTGGCTTAAAACAAGTTTGTTAAGTGACCGCCATTAAACACAAAAGAAGAAGAAGAAGGTCAGACTTGACAAAGGAGATTCATGGCGGGATGTTTACAGTAAAACTCCTGGAGCTACACTCACCTAAAGGATTATTAGGAACACCACACTAATACTGTGTTTGACCCCCTTTCGCCTTCAGAACTGCTTTAATTCTACGTGGCATTGATTCAACAAGGTGCTGAAAGCATTCTTTAGAAATGTTGGCCCATATTGATGGATAGCATCTTGCAGTTGATGGAGATTTGTGGGATGCACATCCAGGGCACGAAGCTCCCGTTCCACCACATCCCAAAGATGCTCTATTGGGTTGAGATCTGGTGACTGTGGGGGCCATTTTAGTACAGTGAACTCATTGTCATGTTCAAGAAACCAATTTGAAATGATTGGAGCTTTGTGACATGGTGCATTATCCTGCTGGAAGTAGCCATCAGAGGATGGGTACATGGTGGCCATAAAGGGATGGACATGGTCAGAAACAATGCTCAGGTAGGCCGTGGCATTTAAACGAGGCCCAATTGGCACTAAGGGGCCTAAAGTGTGCCAAGAAAACATCCCCCACACCATTACACCACCACCAGCAGCCTGCACAGTGGTAACAAGGCATGATGGATCCATGTTCTCATTCTGTTTACGCCAAATTCTGACTCTACCATCTGAATGTCTCAACAGAAATCGAGACTCATCAGACCAGGCAACATTTTTCCAGTCTTCAACTGTCCAATTTTGGTGAGCTCTTGCAAATTGTAGCCTCTTTTTCCTATTTGTAGTGGAGATGAGTGGTACCCGGTGGGGTCTTCTGCTGTTGTAGCCCATCCGCCTCAAGGTTGTGCGTGTTGTGGCTTCACAAATGCTTTGCCGCATACCTCGGTTGTAACGAGTGGTTATTTCAGTCAAAGTTGCTCTTCTATCAGCTTGAATCAGTCGGCCCATTCTCCTCTGACCTCTAGCATCAACAAGGCATTTTCGCCCACAGGACTGCCGCATACTGGATGTTTTTCCCTTTTCACACCATTCTTTGTAAATTGAAGGTGTTCCTAATAATCCTTTAGGTGAGTGTAGTCTGCAATAAGATCATTATGATGTCTCATTAACCTCCTCGAGTGTCGCTTTAGTTTGTTTACGATGTGCTAATTCGGAGGTTGTCAAAGAAGATGATCCGGTCCTGGTCTGCTGAAGTCTCGCTCTGAAATCACGCTCTGAAATCTCGTTAGAGCTGCAGTGATTAAAAAGTCCAATGACGTCCGGCTGCGGACTGTAGCACCGCTCACGCCACGCCCCTCGCTCACGCCACGCCCCCTCACGGTACAATATGTAATGATTGGCTGTAGCCGCTGCACCTTTCTGTACGGTCTGTTCTGCACATGTGCATACTGATTCCTGCCCAGTTGGTACAACACATTGGACAGACAGAAGCCTGTGATTTAAACATAAACTTTATTTACAGCACAATATCATACAAACACACAGAGACTTACAGCATAAAGACTATTTATAAGATTATAATTATTATTGTTATTATTATTATTATTATATTATTATTGTCTATTGTTCTTGTTTCCACAAGCTAAATGTTAAAGTGAGCTGAGAAAATATAATAAGCGATTCAAACAAAGCCTAAGTAGTGTAATTATAATAATTAATTATTTTTTCATGTCAATAGTACTAATGACAAAAACTATTAATATTAACTTCCATTGATGCTACATAAACATTTTTAAGTTAAACTCTTCGCAGCATCAACAGTCCCATTGCATGTTGTCATAGTAAACAGCACAAGTAGAAAACACAGCCAGCATGTTGGTGCATCTGTTTATTGAGGGGGTCCATAAATGTTGCGTTTAAAATGAATAAAACAGGTTAAAATACCACAATAGAGTAAAATTTAAAAACACAGAACAATCAAAAGTGTGAGTAAGGATCTTAAACTTTGGACTGACTTTAATAAAATGCTTATTTTTAAAGATTATTATTATTTAGATTAACAACGTTAAACTGAAATGAATAAATTTAAATAACTGTATATTTTTTGGCTATTAACATCATAGATTCATCTTTTGCTGTACTGAGCTGTCATTACCTTACGTTACCGTCTTCTTCTTCAAACCCCGCCCTCTAGTCTGAAGGACTTTGACCTACACCGAGTCCCGCGCTCACGCCACGTTCATCCCTCAAGCCACGCCCCCTGAGCTACAGTCCGCAGCCGGAACCTTCTCAAAAAGTCCAGGTTATAAACATTCGCAGCTTGTTTCTCATCGGTGGCGTCCGGTACTCGTACAGTCCCTGAACGTCTCAGCGCTGCGTGGGCGCTCTCCTCTATTCCTGGACACATGAGTCATCTTCACTCGTGTTATCCAATAGAAAGTTTGCTCCTCTGAGACTCTACTGCTGCAGAAATAGAAGCAGGAGTAGAGCTCATCAGAGCGTAGTGTGTTTACTCGAGTACTGTACTATAAGTATAACGCTATAGTACTTCTTGAACACTACTTTATACTTTGACTCCACGATATTTAAATGCTAATGCATCATTTATAATAATAACGTCTGTCTGGAGACATTTGGCTGGTGATCAGGACAGAAAGTGAATTTTGCACTAACGAGCTCTATTGTTGTTTTTCTGGTGAGGACAGTCTCCTTATTTCCTTCACTAGCCCCTTCCCTCCTTTCCTACCAACCCCCTGGTCGGGGCCCTCTGCTTCAGGGGACCAGAGGTCTGCAGCAGGATTGTTTCAGACCAGTGTGATCGTGTTTGTGATGCACTGAGTAAAATGTTCCTTTGATAGCGAGTGTTTCCCTCCAGTGCGTTGCAGCAGCAGCAGCCGGAGGCCTCGGCTCTTATCTCTGAGAGCAGCAGGGGGCCGGGGGGGCCGGGGGGGTTGATGCTGCAGGAATGAGGCCATGGGCAGAGCCAGCGGTGGTGCTGCTGGTGGGGGGGTCGGGGGGTTAAACTGTTGCACAGGGTTGTTTTGGCTGCAGGCGCTCAGGCTGCTAGTTGATTCTCCACCGCAGGAATTTTAAGTGTTTGCTGATACGACAGCTGGACGAGTTTTATTCACAACAACAGCTTCCTCTCTCCTCTAACGTCAGACCGGGACCAGACCAGACCGTGTCCTCCCGCCCACACTGAGCTGCTGCCGTGTGATAAACCTCATATACCTGACCTGTGCAATCACCTGCAGCTGGTCATAGTCCAGGTGTGTGATTGGTTAATAATGAAACACAAGGAGGAAGGAAGAGAGACATAAACAAGGGAGAATGGAAGGAGAGAGAAATTAGGACACTATGTCTCTAAGAATGGTCTCGTTGCTTCGGGTCTCGTTGCTTCGGGTCTCGTTGCTACGGGTCTCGGTGCTTCGGGTCTCGGTGCTTCGGGTCTCGGTGCTTCGGGTCTCGTTGCTTCGGGTCTCGGTGCTTCGGGTCTCGTTGCTTCGGGTCTCAGTGCTTCAGGTCTCGTTGCTTCAGGTCTCGGTGCTTCGGGTCTCGGTGCTTCAGGTCTCTGTATTTCAGGTCTCGGTGCTTCAGGTCTCGGTGCTTCGGGTCTCGGTGCTTCGGGTCTTGTTGATTCGGGTCTCGGTGCTTCGGGTCTCGTTGCTTCGGGTCTCGGTGCTTCGGGTCTCGGTGCTTCGGGTCTCGGTGCTTCAGGTCTCGGTGCTTCAGGTCTCGGTGCTTCGGGTCTCGGTGCTTCGGGTCTCGTTGATTCGGGTCTCGGTGCTTCAGGTCTCGGTATTTCAGGTCTCGTTGCTTCAGGTCTCAGTGCTTCAGGTCTTGTTGCTTCAGGTCTCGGTGCTTCAGGTCACAGAGCTTCAGGTCACAGAGCTTCAGGTCTCAGAGCTTCAGGTCTCAGTGCTTTAGGTCTCGTTGCTTCAGGTCTCGGTATTTCAGGTCTCGGTATTTCAGGTCTCTGTGCTTCAGGTCTCAGAGCTTCAGGACTCAGTACTTCAGGTCTCAGTGCTTCAGGTCTCGGTATTTCAGGTCTCGGTGCTTCGGGTCTCGGTGCTTCAGGTCTCGGTGCTTCAGGTCTCGGTATTTCAGGTCTCGGTGCTTCAGGTCTCAGAGCTTCAGGACTCGGTATTTCGGGTCTCGGTGCTTGGGGTCTCAGTGCTTCGGGTCTCGGTATTTCAGGTCTCGGTGCTTCAGGTCTTGGTGCTTCCGTTAGCATCAAATCACTGTTTCTACAGAAGCACACAGCAACAGCTGGTGTTGATGGGTGATAAGGCGGGAGGAGGAGGAGGAAGAAGGCAAAGACATGAGGGAGGATGAAAAGGAAAGGAGATAAGGAAGGCAAGAAGGACGCGGGACTATAGAAAGGAAGTTAACGAAATAAATGAAACACATCGAGCTCCTTCTGTCAATCAGAACTTCACCACTGACATCTTAAAGACGTTACACAGAAGCTGTGATGTCGTCTGCGTCAGCCAATAACAACAGCCGCTGTCGTAACGCTGACAGGCTGGGTGTGGTCACGTCTCTGCGAGGCGAGATAAACGCCTGCCAACACACACACACACACATACAGGCTGCTGTAACTGTCGCGTCTTGTGATTTCCTGTATCTGAGTTGGTGTTAAAGCAGCCGTCAAAACGAAACTTAAAAGTTCAAAGTGGGATGTTGTCGACCTTCTATTCTTAAGTCTACTTATTTACTTATTTAGACCTTTTGGTGTTTGGAGGAAGTTGTTTGTGAAAAATGAGGAGAAAGTATGTGAAGTTTGGCCTGAAGCTGGCTCAACCTTTAACATGGTAGTTTATTAGCATATTTGCTGACAACACTACACCGTCCCTCCAGGATCTTGTGGGCCTGTTTTGTGATTGTGATGGAGTATTTTTACATGAATGTGACGGCACTTTTACTTATGTGAAGGATCTGAATACTTCTGTCCCCAGTGGTGATTTTCAACATGAGATCATTTCCTCTTGTGTTAATTTGGACCTTTTCAATAATCAAAAGAAGTCCCCCTACATGTGACTCGTGTCAGAACGCTCAGTAGGAATCAGCGTGTCAGCGTTTTGGCATCCCGCCTTCCTTTGGATGTCCCGCTGATGTTGTTTCTGTCGGCAGCGCTGCGTTCACCTCCATCATTACTCCTGTTAATCATCCAGTTCTTCTTCATCTGTTTTAGTCTCATGTTCTGAACTGGGGATGGAAAACTGTTGAAGCTCAGTAGATATTTTAACAGACAGGTTGAGAATAAGAACGACTCACAGCTGTGGATGTGAAGCTGTGACTCAGCAGTTTTTAGTCTCAGACCCACTTACAGCTTCAGGCATCAACGTATTTTACATTTAACTGGATCACGACTCAACAAAACACCGATGAGATGGTTACTGATCTGCTACGGAGCTTTTAGTTACCGTAACCCTTTCTCTTCAGCCCATTCTTATTCCCAGAACGTCAAATAGTTACGTCCCCATAGACCTCAGCAACACAAAGGAGGCTAAGCTAAACCGGTCGACATGCATACAGTCACTGTCTTTGTTTGTTTTTGTTTAATTTTTATCTAGAAGGGAGCCAACTGCCGTTTGCTGGGTCAAAGTCTGGTTTAGTGGCCCCCGATTCACCCCAAACACCTCCTTACTCTGACTTTTCTGATTATTTATATCCTACACTTGGACAAAATGCCGTGAAATGACATGTGAAAAGCAAAAAATGAGTTGAAATGCCACGCTAAATGACGTAGGAAACGTGTGTTATTTATTTGCCATATGGTGATACGAGGCTGGGTACCAATGCACACAGCAGCCTTCAGCGGCACAGTTCAACACGTATGGGGAAACCCTTTGATCAAAGCTAAAAGTATTACTATAAACAACTAAAAGTTTGAGTAAGGAGGTGGAAGAGCGGGACAACTTTAACCCAGGAGCCCGGTGTTGGTTTCCCGTGTAATTTAAGTAATGTGTAAGTACCTTGTTGTTTTACATTGTTAACCACTAGTTTTATTTTGAAAGTGTAACCGGAAGTTGCATATTTATTCTTACAAACTTGACGTGTACAAAAACGACGCAAAAGCGTAGCCAGGGTGTTAAAAAGCGACACCAAGAGAACTTGACAAAGCGTCCATAAGTGACGCCCTGAGATGAGAACTGGGTTGAAGGTTCTGCTGTGTGGAGCGGAAGATGATCTTAAAAACACCACCGCTAACATCAAAACAACTAAAATAAATAATGCAATGCTTTTCCTGTTTCTCCACAACTGCAACGCATAAAAATGTACTTCAAAAACTTGAAAAATAGACTAAACTAAACGTAGAGTTTCAGCTACAAACTCTAAAATCTCAGATGTCCAAGAGTCCTTGAAGGCATCGCCAAGTAATGGAGAGTTTGCACAAAGTTAAAAAGAACAAAAACCCTCTGACGTGTCTGTAAAGTTCAGTAAATTCTGCTGCTTCCCTCGATTGTTTGTTGTTAAATGTGTGTGTGTTCTGCAGTAACGTGTGTGTCCGTTATAAATCTGCATGTAAGGTCTGCACGTTCTCAGGACCTGTGAGTGTTTTCTGTGTACGAAGGCAGTGACCGGCACTAACGAGCCCCTCAGTGATGCTAACGAGATAATTTATGTCTCCAGCACAAAGAGGAAGCGAGACCGAAAAGTCAAGTTAACGTCCTGCCGGTGCCAAAAGTAAAACGTACTGTACTGCACTAAATTCGAGGTGCTTGTTAATTACATAAGTATTTCAATTTCATACCAGTTTCTACTTCTACTCCTCCACATCTCACAGGGAAACCCAGTATTGTGCTGTTACAGATATCTTTCATGCAGAACACATGATGAGAATAAGATGCATTGTTAAAGATGAAACTAGCCAACAGCGTACAAGGTACTTAAAATACGCAGTATCACCTTGTTTAACAGGATCGGTTACTTTGTAGTATAGATATTTGGAAATATTGATGTCAGCTAGTGCAAAATATAGGAATATAAAGACAACATTAGACAGTTATGTGTGTTTAATTAGGGTGAATAAGGAGTTACTGATAAAGTTACAACTTGTTTCAACTTCATACTTTGAGTTAAAACAAATAAATATTTTACTTGTCTCTTAACTATTTCAACCGACACATTTCGGCATTATTCTACCGTACTACTTAAATTTACATGTATGAGCCGGTTGTCAGGTCTCCGCTCCACCGGTGACACCAGTCATTTCTGGTTTACCACAAAAGTGTCTATCTGAGTTATCTGCAGTGTATAATTAGTAGGGATGAGCGAGTGTGTGGAAAACAGGCTAAGTTACTTAGCTAGTAGCAAGTAAGCAATGAAGGTTAGCTTAGCATCCCAGTGCTAACATGCTGGTGACGTATATTGTGCAAGACGAGAGATGTGGTTCACTGAACGGTTTCACACAAAACTAAATTTCACTTTACAGTTTTATATGTTTATAAATTGTGACCTTCTTGACTGAAACTATATTTTAACCTGACAAACATTATGTGTGTAACTCAGGGCACGATTCAAATGGGATCTAAACATTATTCGTCTCTCGCTGTTGACTACTGTATGAATGTTTTCTGCAATAGGGGGAAGGGAAGGACTGTGAGGTACAGACTGAAATGTTTCTGTAGCTGGTTGACTCTTTCTTTAATAAGATACTATCTGATTTAAGTCAACATTAAATCCAAACAACGGCCATAACAAAGTGTGAAATATTTCAGCTGTGAGTTTGTCTCAGCGGAAACATTGAACGCTGTAAATCCTGCTGTTTCTCTTCATTCTGTCACAGAAAAATGACCAGTCGGTTTGGTTGTTGTCAGTCAGGAGTGTGAATCACACTTTCACTTTCTCCTCCTACGCACCACCAGCAGCTGACAGCAAGGAATTCTGGGAAATGGAGGAAATCTGTTGACTTAGACGAGGTGGATTCTCCAAAAAAATAAATAAATCACAACAACATGTCATCACGTCTGTGGGGCAGGGGAAGTTTGATTAAGGCTCCCAGGCGAGGCAGCCGGGTGGAGTTTACCTGAGTGCATGACCCCTGCAGTGTGTTGTATTAGAAACTATGTGATGGCGGGAGGTCTATTTTAGTGCAGCATCCCTCTCTCTTTGTCTCTGGCGCATTTCTGCCGGCTGATTGGACGGCTGGGTGTGGTAACCTAGCAACCTTCAGATATCTCCCAGCATGCCACAGAGTTATCTGCCGTCCCAGCAGACTCACACAGATCTGCTGTACGAGAACCTGGACACAAGCTGTTTCAGTGATCTGTCAGCCAAAATAAAATCAACGGAGGAGGCGAAGAACTCTCATACACTGACCACGAACCAGCAGCGGGAAGAGAAGCTTGTCAGTATAATCAGTTGAACTCTGATTTATATTATCGTTAAAGTGTCAACACTGTTTACCTCATTGTCCATCAAGGTTTAAACGATCCTGTCGAACATAACGAGGTTTCTGTGGTCAGCTGAGTCAGCCCGTAAATGTACGGTGGCCCTGAGAGCTCGACGCAGTGCAACTAAGAAAAAAAAATGTGCAAAAGATCGGCGTCTTTTTCTCAACACAAAGATGCTGCAAATACAGAAATCACAAGCAAGAACAGAAACGCTGCAACACGTCAAAGTAGGTAGATTGTCCCAAAACAACCAGCCAGCTCTTATTCCCGTGGCGTCCGGCGTCCGGTACCAACTAGTGTTACTTTCGTCAGACGAAACTAAGTCAATTACCTTTTTTTTCACTGACGAAAACGAGACGAAGATGAGACGGCGAAAATGTCCTTCAATACAGACTGTGACAATATCAACGTGCAATATGACGAGACTAAAATGTGATTTATAAAATAAAAACGTTAATAAAATCTCTCTCTCTTTTTGTCAGTGTAATGAGGAGCGAAAATATTACGACACGCTGTGAGCGGTTCGTGATCGTTCCCTCTGGTGGATAAATAATATTACATATGATCCATGCAGGCCTACTCCTGCCGCTGGGGGCTCCCCTCATCAAAATTATACTAATGATGGTTAATGACTAAAACTAGACTACAAGATTTTATTTTGACTGAAATACCCAGACGTTTAGTCAACTAAAACTAGACTACAAAAAAATAGTATACGGTGGACTAAATATCACAAAAACTAACAAGGAAATTTGACGCAGGACTAAGTTTTAAAATGGCTGACAAAATCAACACTAGTACCAACACACGGCACCCTTTAGCGTCATAGTTCAACGCTAAAAGTACTATACTATATACTACTATATTATACTAACTGTGACATTTCACAACATTAACCACTAGTTTTATTTTCAAAGCCTAACCCGACAGATTAATTCTTGCTAACTTGAGTCCAACTCGTGCAGAAACGATGCTAAAGCAGAGCATGAAAAAGCAACGCCACGGTGTCTTGACAAACCGTCCTTATGTTGACGCCCTGGGATGAGAATGGGTTAAAACAACATGTACGAAATGTTGGAAAGTAACCCGTCCAGCTGCAGGCGTACCGGTGTGGTAAACTTTGTGAAACGATGGTGGTGTGGTTGGATTTAGGGAAAGATCGTGGTTCAGTTAAAATAACTCCATTACTTAAGTCATCTAAAAACTGTTATTCTGACACAAGGTTATATAAACAAGCTTGACTTGGTAACCTGGCGTCCAGTTAATGGGACAGGATGATGGACATCGCAGGTTTAATGGTGAAATCAAAAGGATCCCGTCGTCTCATTGAGTCAAACACGGACGCCGGCTTCCTCCCGAACGCTCAGTTTCATGTGGTGTGTTTTGTCAGATGGAGCAACATCTCTCGCCAGCGTCGTCGCTTAGCAACAGCATCGACTTCCTGGAACTGAAACTTGAATCTGAAAATAGATGCAGGGCAAACAAGAGGAGGAGGATGACGATGACTCTGTTCAGAACTCCATTCATATATCTACTGATTCTAAGAGTTTTTAGCTCTGAGCTTCACCTGCAGGACTGAGCTCACCTGTCTGCTGGGAAGATGTTTGCACAGTGTCCCACCTGCTCCGTCTCACTTCTTAAAGCTCTTTGTTTGGTTTTCTCTCAGCAGACTGGTGAGCTGATTTAAACAGTTCCAGTGGGATTTGAATTTTGTCCTGCCGACCAAATCATCCTTAAATCTTTAGATGGTTTGCTTCGCACAGAGAGACCTTGTTTTGTTTTCCAGGAGAGTTTCAGTCTAGTTTTTTTATGGTTTGCATCAGATAGTTTCCAACAATGACAGTTTTTACAGCAAAATCAATACAACACCCACACAAACACTGTAGGAGCTGGAGGGAGATTTGTTATTCCCTTTCCTCTACAGCAACTAACAACTTCATGCCTAACACAGCAGCGTGTTAATCCTCACCATAACCAAGTCGTAACGCTGATACTGGTTCACTCTTGTCCCCAAACAGGCAGAAAGTGTCTAATGGGATTTATAATTTAAGCTTGAATTCTGAAGGTGTGTGTTTTTAATGCTACCTCTGCGTATTCATCGGTCTCTCTACATGGATTTTTGAGGCGGCACATTTGAAAACGTAGAAATGAATAATTATGTTTCAGATTACGAGACATTGTTAGACGCTAAAGCTGATAAAGATCATGGGTCATCGGTCTCTGAACTTCACAACTTTTACTCCAATCAAACCTCCTTATGGATCAAAAACGGAATTATTTTACATTAAGATTAGTTTCTATGCATGACGCCGAAAGAGAACGAAAAACATGACTGACTGTGTGCACACAGACAAACCCTCAGCACTAACCTTGGTGGGATTTAAGAAGAATTTTAATGAAAACAAATGACTTCAGTATACGTTACTCGTTAACTTTGTTCCTGTCCGGCTAGATCAGATGATGATCTGTAAAAACTGATGTTTTCACCTTTTTTTGGGGCATTTTTAACATTTTCCTGAAAATCTTTTGTTCAGAGAAGATGAGTTTCAGAGATTGTTTACTGGAACAAGCTACCTAATAACACTGGCAATGTATTTTAGTTTACACGCAGAAATATATAGATATAGAAAGTCCAAAACCGAGAAGAAACCGTATAAATCCAGGAGACAAGGTGAAGCAGTCCAAAAACAAAGCACGAAACGAGACCCTGGAAACAACGCTGGGTGAACAGACGACATACGATAATGAGACTGAGACTTAAATACCTAAAGGGATGGAGATAACGAGACACAAGTGAAACACATCAGGGCAGGTGCAAACATCAACCCAGAAACACAAGGACGGGAAGTAAAAGCAGACAGTGGCACCAGGGACAGAACGATTTCAAAATAAAACAGGAAACAAGAAACACCAGCGACCCAGAACTGAGCAGCGGTGCAGGAAGTACTCATATCTCTTACTAGTAAAGATAGTATTACCACAGTGTAGAAATACTCTGTTACAAGTAAAAGTCCTGCCTTCAAATACTTAGTTAAGTAAAAGTACAAAATATACTTAAAGTACCAAAAGTAAAAGTTCTCATTATGTAAATGATTATTTATAATTATTCATGTGTCCATCACTTTAATGTTGCAGCTGGTGAAGGTGGAGCTACTTTTAATGATTTCATACACTGCTGTGTATTTTTATCTGTAATAACACATCATATTTATTAGTGGATTTATATTTTGTGTGTTTTAATAATCTAAATCTTAAAAGTAACTGATGTCAAATAAATGTTTTGCTCCTGAGACGTACTACAGTACAAGTATAAAGTAGCATAAAACGTAAATACTCAGGTGAAGTACAACCTCTTTAGTGTACTTAAGTACAGTGCTTGAGTAAAAGTGCTTAATTAATAATTAATTTCCTCCTCTGAAGTCAGACTGTGGACAAAAGCTCTGCTGCAGAGATGAAGAACTGAAATCTGATTCCTCCAGTTTATTGATCGGATTATTGATCACCAGGCAGGCAGACATTAGATTGTAACTGATCTCCCCTCAGGGACAGAGGGAGATCTGGGTCTTCTCTGGAATCTGGTCTAAAGCACGATGAAGGGAGTCTACTGATGGAGGAGCAGTTTGGTGTGAGATTTTACACCGATGATTTACACCCGTTGGCATGAGTTTGTAACGCTTAGGGTCACATCTCAGCGCACCGGGGGAATCCCTGTAGCATAATTTTACATTTATTCATTTAGCCGACGCTTTTATCCAAAGCGACTTACAATTGCTATACATGTCAGAGGTCACACGCCTCTGGAGCAACGAGGGGTCAAGTGTCTTGCTCAGGGACACAATGGTGGATGGGTCACAGTGGGGGATTGAACCTGGGTAAGGCGTTTGTCTTATCCATTACCCATTTTTAGGGGAAGGGTTAGGTGGAAGCGTTTGGGGTGGATGGTTGGGCCAGAAACCGGACTTTCAGTCAGGAGACCGGTTTTCATTCCCGCGTGAAACAAAAATAAGTTACGCAAGTTACGTGACTTGACTCAGGTAAGCTAAGTCACTCATTTTTAACCTAAACCATGATGTTTTCCTAAACCTATCCAAGTAGTTTTGGTGCATAACCCTCTCCAAATTGCGCCGTTTCAACACATTAACCACAAGTTTTATTTAGTTTAACCGGACGTTGCATAGTTGTGGTTGCCTATGACCTACACGTCGGAAACCAACGCTATAGAGTACCCAGGGCGTTAAAAAGCGGCACCAAGGGGTCTTGACCAAGCGTCCATATGTGACTACGTGGGAGTGATATTTTAGTTTTAGAAACTCATTAAATGTTTTCTGTGTAAAAGCTGCAACTGTGTGAAACGTTTAATTTGAGTTGATAGTAAGCATTTAATAAATGAGCGTTTGTGTTTAGGACTGAGTGACAGAGTGAGAGGTTGTCTTCCTTCTTGTGACCTGCTGGCGACATAAAGCAGGCTGGAGGTGTCCGTGTTAACATCAGAAACAGTCAGCCAGCGTATTCATTATTCAGAGTCACCAGACACCAGCAGTGATCAATACGGGATCAATACCTCAACAGTATTTCTGCTACTATATTCTGCTACCTCACCACATCTCAGAGGCAAATATTTTTACTGCTCTACATTTATCTGACAACTTTTCAGCTTCAGATTTTATATAAAACATAAAATAAGCTTAAAAAAAAAATGAAACGAAAGTGAAATGCTGCTCGAACATTCACAATCTAATATAATTAACCAGCCAGAGGGGACATTTTACTGCAGAACAAGTACTTTGATTCTCTAAGTACATTTTGTGGAAAAATACTTTTTAAATTTTAAATCTTTGGTTGCCGGAGTTTTACTTCTAGAAAGGTAGTTTTTTTTATACTTTTACTTAAGCAGAGGACATTAATACTTCTCTCAGCTCTGATAATGAGGCGTTCATAACAGAGAAATGGAGAAAGTGTTTGATTGGTAGATTTCTAATTATTTTATAGCTACTAATTAATTTCAAGCGTAACTTAGGGAGTGTTTTATTTAGTGCACATGCAACACGTTCCCAGTCCCGACTCGTCACATATTGACGGTTCGTCGAGGCCGTTTGGCGTCGCTTTTAGACGTTAAGGGCTCCGTGGTCAAATTAGTAACGCTCAGCAACAACAAATATGTAACGTCCCATTAGACTTTCAAAATAAAACGCTAGCATTTCCAAACTTTACCATTTTGAAACGGTACGTTAATAAAGCCGTGAAACCTTGCAATTGGTTTGGTTTAGGCAACGTACTACTTTCTGAAGGTTAGGAAAAGATCTTGGTTTAAGTTAAAATAACTACATACGTCAGTTAACACATAACTAACACTAACTTACGTCACTTGCGTAACTTAAATAAAAATATTTAATGTTGACTTTTTGGTTTAAATGGAACACAAACCCCGGTCTCCTGGTTCAAAGTCCAGGTTCTGGCCCACCATCCACCCCAATCACCTCCTTTTCTGTTAATTATCATTTACCATTAAAAACTGACGCTACAGGGATCCCCAGTGCGTCACAAACTGACGCCGATGGGTCCTGATGCGTCCATATGTGACGAGTCGGGGAGGGAGAACGGCTCAGCTGAATGTGCAGTTTGTGTCTACAAGCGATTCCAATAATGGATCATAATTCACATGTGTATAATTAGTGCTTCCTCAGAAATAATGTGGAAATTACAAACTGCAGCAAGCCTCAGATGTGCTTTTGTAAAACCATTTTTACAAACTTTACTGTTTCTTCTGTTTGTTTGCAGCTTCCGGCGCTCTGTCTGACCTTCTCCTACCATATTTGTTTTTTTAAACGTACGTATCTGTGTGTTCCAGGTATTGATCGGGCCGGAGAGCCCTGAAGAGCCAACAGATGCAGACATGATCCCATTTTCTCCCTGAGGTATGAACACTCAGACACTGTATTTCACTGTGAGTGTGTGTTTCAGTGTGTGCAGGTCTTTTCCCGTCACTGACCGCATGTTACCCAGACTTCCACGTGTTTATGTGTGTGTGTGTGTGTGTTGGACAAAGCTTCGGCCTCTGGAATGATCCCTTTGTGTCCGTCGGTCACGTCGGACAATGCCGAGCTGGCAGCTTCACTGTCTGAGGTCTACAAGCACACAATGCTGTGATGAAACACACACTCCCATCAGTTAGTCTTCTCCAGATGTTTCAGATGGAGTTTCCTCTGATCTGGAATAAACATTTCAGCACAAACACTGAAAGGCAGAAGTGAAACCAGACATAAACACAGCTTCAACTCTGATTAAAACCAGGAGACTGACTTGGTTTTTCAGACTCGGTGGCTCCTAATGAGTCTTAACGACTGAGGCGTAAGCTACCAGTGTCTTATCTAACAGTAACTGCGTCCAAACCGCCGCCTTGATGTCCCCCTGCCTTTTTAAAACACACCTCAGCACAGTTTTGTTCTCTAAATATTGAAACTTAATGTTAAATTATTTATTTATTCAGATGATGCAGATGAATCGTCCTTCATACTGTGTCACATCGTGTTGACTTCAGATCAGCAGCTGTGGTGTATGTATCTGGTCCAGCAGCCGCCCGTCATAGAAAGCCTCTGCAGCATTTTTCTGTTTTCCAGCTGACTCACGAACGCACACACACACACACACACACACACTGTCAGCTGGTGAACAACTCACCTCCCCCGTTTGTCATTTACTCTCCGTTTTACTTGCAGTAAACTGTAATAAATATATTGTCTCACATATCAGTAATATAATAACCATGTCTTTGTCTCTCCCTCAGGAACTGACCAATCAGCAGTCAGGATGATGCCCAAGGTAAACACTGTTTTCACTTCCCTGTGATTCTGAAGCTGTTTAAAGTGTCGTCATATTATTTTTTCTTTATCTGCCAGCTATGATGGTGGACTGTGTGGGAGGAAGGGAGAGTCTTAAAATCTCTGAGATTTCTATTTTCAGCACCTGAGAGTAAAAAATTAAGATTTTAATAGTGAAGTTTGGCACAGAGGAGCTTGATCAGGAGGATGTTGATCATTTTAAATGGTAACTCAACCTTCTTTTAGCACAGTCACTTTATGAAATGATGTATTGATCCTCGTCTTGTTTTATACGGTTTAGTATTGACAACATAAGTTATCAGTGCCCAGGCATGAAACATGCGAAATGCATGTTTCTTGTATGTTTTGGCGACCTAAACATGCTCAAAAGCTCATGAAACTTTGCACAAAATTCAAGCATTTTGTGGCACGTGTTATCAGACCTACGAAAAAGCCTCTGGGAGCGATGCCCCCTTTAACGGTCTTTGGTTTTTTTTCAGATTCACAGGCTCCGCACTTTAACAAACTCCTCTTAGATAATTAATCCAATCGACTTCAAATTTTTCCTGTTCAATCTTAAGGGATTGATAATAAAAAGTTGTGCTATCTGTGAGTTTTCGTGGAAGGGCGTGTCTGTGGGATGGTGTCAAAAATTGATGATTCGCCATGAAACAGGAAGTTGTTAAAACTTCAGTGTACATGCTCACATCTGCACCAAACTGTACATGTATGATAACAGTCCTGTCCTGAACACATTCACATGCCAACATTCACTGACAGTCATAGCGCCACCTGCTGGCAACAGGAAATGACACATTTTATGCCATAATCAGGGGAAAACTGCATTTTCATACACCCTGGGCATAGAATAATTTGCAAACAGATCTCAAATTAGAAACGTGTATATCAACTGATTAATTTAAGAGCGTCATAAAGAATGTGTTGAAGGAGACGTGGTTGTTTTTCTTCTTCTTTGTTCGAATGGCTTTACTTTTGGTTAGTGTTTTTTGTTTATTGTGAATTTGGTCGCATTTTAATATGTTGTGTTTATGTACGGCTGCTACCTCAGCCACGTCTCTCTTGTAAAAGAAATTTTTATCTCTATGGGTTCCTGGTAAAATAAAGGTAAAATAAAAAATAAAAATAAAATCTACAACTCCTGGCAGGTTGACCATATCCACTTCAAACCTGTCTCAGAAAAACCCTAAACACGTAATAAATGTATTAATTTATGTATTAAGGAAGTTTTTCCTTGCCTCTGTCTCCTAGTGCTGCTCTTGGTGGGAACTGTTGGGTTTCTGTAAATAACATCATAGAGTACGGTCTAGACCTGCTCTTTTATGAAAAGCGCTGTGAGATAACTGTTGTTGTGATTTGGCGCTATATAAATAAAATTGAATTGAATTGAATTGAAATTGAATTGAATTTTTGAACAACTGCACAACAATGACCATTACGGGCTCACAGGGCTGCTAGCGTGGCTGTAAACTCGGGTTACATTTAAGTGAGTGGTTATTTCTCTGAGCAGAAACATAAATGATCCTCATTGATTCCTTCATTAGCTGAAGTTTTCTCTCATTTGGCTGAATATCAGTTTGTGGTTGACCTCTGACCTCTGTGTTTGTGTCAGCAGCAGCTGGCCCAGACGTCTCCAGGGAGTGTGTTGTCTCTGAGAGGGCCCAGCGTCCCAGGATCCCCTGCGGCCGCCATCGTGGTGAGACTCACAGCTGGGAGTTGTATTATCCCTCAGATTAATCTTGAGGCAGTAATCTTTAATCCCCCCCCCACCTCCTCTTTCTCTATCAGGCCAGAGTGGAGGACGGGGTTATTTGCTACAAGGACTTGGCGGCGTTACCTAGAGACAAAGCCATCCTGGATATCGAGAGGCCAGACCTGATGATCTACCAGCCGCACTACAGCTACAGTCCACTGGAGGTGAACACCTACACCGTCCTGCTGCCCCAAATACTCACTACAGCAACACAATGCAGCATTACCTCCTTTTTGTTTGATAGAAACTACAGCGAGCAGCTGGAAATTCAATTCAGTTCAATTCAAATTAGCTTTACTGGCACGAATGTAACAACAGTATTGCCAAAGCTTCATACAAACTATATAAGGTTGATGGAAATGACATTAAACTATATATTTGTGAGGTGTTTCATGCCTGTGTGTGACACTGAGAGACGTCCAGGATGTGTTTAGCTTGGTGTAGAGGAGCAGTGGCGGCAGACGCCGGCTGGTCTGACAGTCCGTTAGTTTGCCGGTTGGTTGGCCGTGCGTCCGGCTGCGACATGAGACATCAATCTGCTGCTTAGAGGCCGGACAGCTCGTTACCACAGCTGAGAGTCAAAGCGTGATAACAACAAGGAAGGCAGACAAAGAGATCAGATTTTCCAGAGGCCGGCCTGCCTGTGTGAGTGTTTATGTGTCTAGAAGCCAGCATACAGCAGCTTCTGAGTAAAGGCGCATTATTTACAGCTCAGTTAAAGTGTCCTGGTGACCTACTGATGACAGACATGTAACCGCTATGTTGTCAGGAAAGGCTGGTGCTCAAAGAAAATGCAGCCTTCTGGAAACAACTGGAACATGTTTTGATCCTCTGTGTACCCAGTGTACGGCAGCCGTCTTGTTTACGCCTCTGGGCAGTTATTTCGTACTAAGATCAGGCCTCTATCTAAATAAATGTAACTGCACTTTCATTGGTCTTAAAACCTGCATGTATAGAATCAGCAGTAAAATCTGAAAAGTTGCATTTAAAATCCTACTTATTTTACATTATGTAAGGAAGCTCACTAACTTTTTGCTGAAATTGAATAGGCCTGTGCAATGCAGAATAAACATTTCATGATATTTATTTTATAATTGTTATTGGGAGTTTCATTTATATATATTTTATAAACTCTTCTTATGGTTTGTGTGTAAAAATATATAAAATAACTGAAGCTGTCAGATAAATGTAGTGAAGTTAAAAGTACAATATTTCCCTCTGAGATGTGGTGGAGTAGAAGTAGAAAGTGACAAGAAAAGGAAGTACAAGTACCTTAAATTTGTACAGTACTTTAGTAAATGTACTTTGGTTTAGTGACGCAGCGTTAAAGAAATACACAAAGGCTTTGAAAGCACTTCTTCACGTCAGAGTTGAGTACGTGTTGAGATCTGTGTTGTTCTGTCACGCTCTGAATCTATTTATATGTTTGAGTGTTTAATCTATTTTTATGTTCTCTCCTGCAGAGGTCTTTGTCTCCTCGCTCCATCTCTCCTCCTACCTCCCCGGAGGTAAGACCCTCCTACCCCCAAAGTTTGTCTTAAAGTTTAGTGAGCAGGTCAGAGTTCAGAGCAGCTTGACAATCGAAAGGCGAATGATCGTAGATGATCAGTGACCTGAAGGGAAAACTGAAAGCAAAAGAAAGTATCTTCATAAATTTACTGACACGCAGCCAGAGGTGGGACGTAACTAAAATCTAAAAGTACTAGTAAAGGTCTCAGGTTAAACTCACTCCACCTGTCTGACTGCTGTGTTCCTCTGTTTTCCAGAAGGAGTCCAGGGACTGGCTGGAGAACCGGTCTCCTGGAGGTTCCTCCCCTGGTTCCACCATCCAGACCAGCAGAACACACAGCACACACACGCCGCCCACACCGAACACACCAAACACGCCGCACACACATTCCACTGGAACCAAGATCGCCATGCAGCACTTCCACAGGCCCGGTAACGACGTGTTTCTTTGTCTTTTGTTTTATTTTCAGCGTTGTGTTTTGTTCTGTGTTCACAAGTAAAGATGTTACGCTGCAGCCATGTGGGGCAAACCGTCAGACGTCATGTAACGCAGAACCATGGCGGACGAAAGAAAAGGCTTTTTATTAAAATGCGTATTGCATATTAATTGATTGCTCACAGGTAACTTTAAATATAGAGGGAACCTCCAGGTCTTAAAAGTGACACCTGCGTCCTCTCTAGCAGCCAGCAGGGGGCGACTAAAATTAGCATCTCAGCTAATATCACAGTAACATGAATTACAGATGCACCTAGACTAAAATTAGTACATTTTAACTGTCTAACAACGACATCGGTAATCTATATCAGCCAGGCTTTAGTCTCTGCTCTCCTTTTTCTTTTCCCTCATCTGAACTCCTTTATTTCCTTTCAGAAAATGGCACCAACATCTACAAGAAGCCTCCCATCTACAAACAAGGTGCGTTACTCAGACATTTAACGCTATCGTTTGTTGTTTCCGTCCCTCTGGGTTTGTCAATAAACGCCACGGGCGCTCAGGAATATAAGACGAGGTGTTTTGACACGTGTCACATGCAGCTCCTGTGTGACGACAACTAGCTAATAGTACGACCAAAAGCCAAAAGTTTTCATACAAAATCTAAAGACCAAAATAAATAAGAGCAAAAAGATTCTGAAACGCTCAGTCGTCACAAATGGACGCTTGGTCGAGACCCCTTGGAGTTAATGTGTCAGACATCGGACAAACCATGAAGTAGTTTTGGTGCCTAAACCTAATCTTTACTAGTGGTTTTATTTTGAAAGTCTAACCGAACGTTGCATATTTATTGTTGCTAACTACTGCACTTCCAAAACGACACTAAAGGGCGTTAAACAGCGACGCCAAGTGGCCTCGACCAAGCCTGTGTGTGACAGAGCGGGTTTATAGTTACATACTGTAAAGAGTGTTTTACCAGCAGAAGACAGTTTGCTCATGTTTAGCATGCTAACTTATCTACTGATCGAACATTTATTTGCTAAACATCATAAGCACATTTCCCAAATCCCATTTTAAAATGTGTCTAAAACAGAGTCTGATGTCGTGAGTCATGCAGTCAGAACAGATCTGAATGTGGGTCGGCTGCAGCCCCCCTGCGGACCACAGACATGATGTCACTGCGTTTAATCAGCTTTAATGTGTGTGTGTGTGTGTGTGTGTGTGTGTGTGTGCGTGTGTGTGTGTGTGTGTGTGTGTGTGTGTGTGTGTGTGTGTGCGCGTGTGTGTGTGTGTGTGTGTGTGTTGTGCACAGATGTGTCGTCCTCTCAGGTCCCTCAGGGGAAGCACATCGAGGATCTGATCATCGAGTCCTCAAAGTTTCCTGCAGCTCAGCCTCCAGACCCCAACCTGCCCTCCAAGATAGAGACCGAGTACTGGCCCTGCCCCCCCTCCTTGGCCGTGATTGGTACGACCCAAACCAACACACACAAAAACACACTAAAACGTAAAACACACCTCGTGCTGTGTTTAGGATTTATTGGAAAGATTTCGCTCCTCTCCATCAATTAATTTCCTCTCATTTTTTTTCGGGTTTCCTTTCCTTTTTCCTTTTCTCTTCTGTCTGTCTCACCTTTTTTCATTTTCTCTCCTTGTTCCCTCTTCTCCTTAATCTTTGTTTCCTCTCCTCTCCCCCTATTTCCTCCCTCTTCTATCCTTGTTTCCTCTCCTCTTCTATCCTTGTTTCTTCTCTTCTGTTCTTGGTTTTTCTCCTCTGTCTTTGTTACCTCTCCCATGTCCTTGTTTCCTCTCCTCTGTCCTTGTTTCCTCTCCTTTGTCCTTGTTTCCTCTCCTCTTCTATCCTTGTTTCCTCTCTTCTGTCCTTGGTTTTTCTCCTCTGTCTTTGTTACCTCTCCCATGTCCTTGTTTCCTCTCCTCTCCCCCTATTTCCTCCCTCTTCTATCCTTCTTTCCTCTCCTCTTCTATCCATGTTTCCTCTCCTTTGTCCTTGTTTCCTCTCTTCTATCCTTGTTTTCTCCCCTCTTCTATCCTTGCTTCCTCTCTTCTGTCCTTGGTCTTTCTCCCATGTCCTTGTTTCCTCTCCTCTCCCCCTATTTCCTCCCTCTTCTATCCTTGTTTCCTCTCCTCTATCTTTGTTTCCTCTCCCTTTGTCCTTGTTTCCTCTCTACTGTCCTTGTTACCTCTACTCTATCCTTGCTTCCTCTCCTCTGTCCATGCTTCCTCTCCTCTGTCCTTGTTTCCTGTCCTCTTCTATCCTTGTTTCCTCTCCTCTGTCCTTGTTACCTCTACTCTATCCTTGTTTCCTCTCTTCTGTCCTTGTTTTCTCGCCTCTGTCCTTGTTTCCTGTCCTCTTCTGTCCTTGTTTCCTCTCCTCTGTCCATGCTTCCTCTCCTCTGTCCTTGTTTCCTGTCCTCTTCTATCCTTGTTTCCTCTCCTCTGTCCTTGTTACCTCTACTCTATCCTTGTTTCCTCTCTTCTGTCCTTGTTTTCTCGCCTCTGTCCTTGTTTCCTGTCCTCTTCTGTCCTTGTTTCCTCTCTTCTGTCCTTGTTTCTTCTCTTCTGTCCTCGCTGTTTCTCCTCTATCTTTGTTACCTCTCCTCTCTCCGTGTTTCCTCTCCTTTGTCCTTGTTTTCTCTCTTCTGTCCTTGTTTTCTCCCCTCTGTCCTTGTTTCCTCTCCCTTTGTCCTTGTTTCCTCTCCCTTTGTCCTTGTTTCCTCTCTACTGTCCTTGTTACCTCTACTCTATCCTTGCTTCCTCTCCTCTGTCTTTGTTTCCTCTCCTCTGTCCTTGTTTCCTGTCCTCTTCTATCCTTGTTTCCTCTCCTCTGTCCTTGTTACCTCTACTCTATCCTTGTTTCCTCTCTTCTGTCCTTGTTTTCTCACCTCTGTCCTTGTTTCCTCTCCTTTGTCCTTGTTTCCTCTCTTCTGTCCTTGTTTCCTCTCCTCTCCCCCTATTTCCTCCCTCTTCTATCCTTGTTTCCTCTCTTCTGTCCTTGTTTCTTCTCTTCTGTCCTCGCTGTTTCTCCTCTATCTTTGTTACCTCTCCTCTCTCCGTGTTTCCTCTCCTTTGTCCTTGTTTTCTCTCTTCTGTCCTTGTTTTCTCCCCTCTGTCCTTGTTTCCTCTCCTTTGTCCTTGTTTCCTCTCTTCTGTCCTTGTTTCCTCTCCTCTCCCCCTATTTCCTCCCTCTTCTATCCTTGTTTCCTTTCCTCTGTCTTTGTTTCCTCTCCTCTGCCCTTGTTTCCTCTCCTGTGCCCTTGTTTCCTCGCTCTTCTATCCTTGTTTCCTTTCCTCTGTCTTTGTTTCCTCTCCTCTGCCCTTGTTTCCTCGCTCTTCTATCCTTGTTTCCTTTCCTCTGTCTTTGTTTCCTCTCCTCTGCCCTTGTTTCCTGTTCTCTTCTATCCTTGTTTCCTCTCCTCTGCCCTTGTTTCCTCGCTCTTCTATCCTTGTTTCCTTTCCTCTGTCTTTGTTTCCTCTCCTCTGCCCTTGTTTCCTGTTCTCTTCTATCCTTGTTTCCTCTCCTCTGCCCTTGTTTCCTGTTCTCTTCTATCCTTGTTTCCTCTCCTCTGCCCTTGTTTCCTGTTCTCTTCTATCCTTGTTTCCTCTCCTCTGTCTTTGTTTCCTTTCCTCTCTGTAGAGAAGGAGTGGAGGAAGAAGGAGCAGAGAGATGAAGACGAGGAGGAGGATGGCGAGCTGGATGATGAGCTGTGGGGACTCAGAGCGCTTCAGAAACAGGAACTGAACAAGGTGAAGGAGGCGATAATAAGTCTGTGTCTCACTCTGCGTCTCACTCTACGTCTCACTCTGCATCTCACTCTGCGTCTCACTCTGCGTCTCACTCTACGTCTCACTCTGCATCTCACTCTACGTCTCACTCTACGTCTCACTCTGCATCTCACTCTGCGTCTCACTCTGCGTCTCACTCTACGTCTCACTCTACGTCTCACTCTGCATCTCACTCTGCGTCTCACTCTGCATCTCACTCTGCGTCTCACTCTGCGTCTCACTCAGTATCTCACTCTGCGTCTCACCCAGTATCTCACTCTAAGTCTCACTCAGTATCTCACTCTGCGTCTCACTCAGTATCTCACTCTGCGTCTCACTCAGTATCTCACTCTGCATCTCACTCTGCGTCTCACTCTGCATCTCACTCTGCGTCTCACTCTGCGTCTCACTCTGCATCTCACTCTGCGTCTCACTCAGTATCTCACTCTGCGTCTCACTCTGCGTCTCACTCAGTATCTCACTCTGCGTCTCACCCAGTATCTCACTCTAAGTCTCACTCAGTATCTCACTCTGCGTCTCACTCAGTATCTCACTCTGCGTCTCACTCTGCGTCTCACTCTGCGTCTCACTCAGTATCTCACTCTGCGTCTCACTCTGCATCTCACTCAGTTTCTCACTCTGCGTCTCACTCTGCGTCTCACTCTGCGTCTCACTCTGCGTCTCACTCAGTATCTCACTCTGCGTCTCACTCTGCATCTCACTCAGTTTCTCACTCTGCGTCTCACTCTGCGTCTCACTCTACGTCTCACTCTACGTCTCACTCTGCATCTCACTCTGCGTCTCACTCTGCGTCTCACTCAGTATCTCACTCTACGTCTCACTCTGCGTCTCACTCAGTATCTCACTCTGCGTCTCACTCAGTATCTCACTCTGCGTCTCACTCTGCGTCTCACTCTGCGTCTCACTCAGTATCTCACTCTGCGTCTCACTCTGCGTCTCACTCAGTATCTCACTCTGCGTCTCACTCTACGTCTCACTCTGCGTCTCACTCAGTATCTCACTCTGCGTCTCACTCTACGTCTCACTCTGCGTCTCACTCAGTATCTCACTCTGCGTCTCACTCAGTATCTCACTCTGCGTCTCACTCTACGTCTCACTCTGCGTCTCACTCTGCGTCTCACTCTGCGTCTCATTCAGTATCTCACTCTACGTCTCACTCAGTATCTCACTCTACGTCTCACTCTGCGTCTCACTCAGTATCTCACTCTGCGTCTCACTCTGCGTCTCACTCAGTATCTCACTCTGCGTCTCACTCTGCGTCTCACTCTACGTCTCACTCTGCATCTCACTCTGCATCTCACTCTACGTCTCACTCAGAATCTCACTCTGCATCTCACTCTACGTCTCACTCTGCATCTCACTCTGCATCTCACTCTGCGTCTCACTCTACGTCTCACTCTGCATCTCACTCTGCGTCTCACTCTACGTCTCACTCAGTATCTCACTCTACGTCTCACTCTACGTCTCACTATGTGTCTTCCTCTTCTTCTCACTTTTCTTCTCACTTTGTGTCTCACTCAGTATCTCACTCTACGTCATACTCTGCGTCTCACTCTGTGTCTTCCTCTTCTTCTCACTTTTCTTCTCACTTTGTGTCTCACTCTGCGTCTCACTCTGTATCTCCTTCTGTCTTCAGATTCAGTCTAATCTGGGGAAAATCATCCTGAAGGAGGAGCTGGAGAAATCTTCAGCTCCTCTGAGGAGGAAAACTCGCTCGCTACCGGACCGCAGCCATCACACAGGTAACCCTCACCTGCACAGATCCTGGTGGAGGAAGTACTGCTAGACTTTACTTCAGGAAAAGCAGTAATACTGCATTATTAAAATATTCCACTACAAGTCCCTCATACAAAATGTTACTTCAGTGAAAGTACAGAAGTACTATCTTGAAAATAAACCACGGTTCTAAGTAAATTTACTCAAGAAATGTACTCAAATGCAAATTTTAGGTACTTGCACTTTGTTATTAATACATAATTAAGTATTTGAATTGAGCTCCATTTTCACCAGCCAAAACAATTAAGTATTAATATTAACGCATTAATATTTCAATAATTACAATAAATTATTATAGTATATAGTAATCTTAAAATTAGGTAATTCTGCATTATGAGTACTTTAACTTTTGGTACTTTTAGTATATTGTTATGCTAATACTATTGTACTTTTACTTAAGGAAGATTTTGATTGCATGATGTTTTCTACACTATGGTATTACTACTTTTACTGCAGTAAAACATCTGAGTACTATTTCTCCTCTGATGAGTACACACAAACACACACAGCTCTGGTGACACCTAGTGGTCAGGATGATCACAGACAACATAAAGTGACTGAAGCATTACGCCTGGTAATAACTACAGTAACATTTTTCTTTAATAAATGCATCTTTATGTAGTGATTTATCTTTATGAGTAAATGCAGGTTCAAGTTATTTTGACATCTCTGAATACTTTCTTTAAGAGTTAAATTCCTGTATAATAATAATGTGAGTTCCTCGTCAGTAAGTGATCTATCAGTACGTTATCAGCAACATGGGCGTCCCGTTTCATTCATGTTCCTTATCACCGTCACATTCGCTTTATTTCTGCTCTCTGAGGGCGGGTTCACACCTAAAGGTCCGGTTCCTGAATTGAACAAATACGAGGATGATGCATATCTGATCCGGTTTGTGTTCACAAAGGCTAAAACTCAAACAGGCAAATAAAAGCCATGTGGTGGAAATGTCGTTTGAGTATTGGTCATAACAGCTCCAGATTTCTACTACGTTTTCCACTTGGGAAACATCATGTGACACCTGATACTTGCCTACGCTTGTACATGTCGTTTTTGGGAACAGTCATATGTGTCGTTGTACATATATGTTGTTGAGCAGGGTTACTTTCAGAAACGTATATTTGTTCTGAGAAGAGTTTCCCTCCCTTCTCTATTTTATTGACCTCCTCCTCTGCAGGGTCCAACACCTCCAAGTCTGTGTATTTCCCAGCATCCTCTAAGACCGGTCTGTCCAGGGTGAGTACTTCTGAACAGAAACGTCCAATCACAGCAGAGTTCCATGATGACGGCGATGAACGTGTTTCTGTGTGTTTTCAGCTGCAGTCGGCAGAGTTCAGCTCGTCTGACAAAACTCCTGCAGGTACGCAGTCAAGTCATATCAGATACATGTTGTCCTAAATCTGTATATTAACAGTTTTACCCTCTTTTATCTCCACATTATTTATCAATATCTGACATTTACATTTTTTAAAAATCTTTATCAGATGTTTAATCAGCTAAAATCTAAAAATTTGAAGCTTAAAATCAATCAGATTATAATACTCATGTGCAGTTTGGCTAATGAGCAGTGGTAGAGGAAGTACTCAGATCTTTTACTTAAGTAGAAGTATCAATACCACGGTGTATAAGTACTCTATCACAAGTAAAAGTACAGTATTATAATCAAAATGTACTATGTATCAAAAGTCAAAGTACTACGTATGTACATATGTGATATTTTGATCCTACTACTTTTAGCTTAAGTACTCAAGTAAAAATCTGAACGCAGGACATTTACTTGTAACATAGTATTTCTACACTGTTGTACAGATACTTTTACTTAAAGGGCACTCATGAGCTTCACACAAAGTGCTGGAAAGTCAGGGAAACTCCTACTGCTACGTTACAGTAATATTTTTATCAGCTTGATGTTGTTTAGCCGACGTGAAACATCGAGTTGTGAGTAATGTTCTCTGAACTCTCTCTCTCCTCTTTCTCCTCCTGCAGAGCTTCAGGTAAGGGTCTGATTCATTCATGCAAACATTTTCTAATCACTAATAAGTGGCTGTGTTACTGACGTGTTGATGTGATCATGTGTGTCAGAACGGAGACTCCAGGATGGACCGAGGAAACTCCCTCCCCAGCATGCTGGAGCATAAAGTAACAGCACCGTGTTTGTTTTTAATAACAACTGCTACTAATAATTATATTTAAAGGGTCGGTTCACCCAAACTTAAAAAAAAAACACTATTTCTCTCTGCTGTTGACTGGCATTCAGTTAGTTTTGGTTTCATTTGTCCGGGTTTAGAGATATCTTAATGTATTACTCTGGTAAATCCACACAAACACACTTCACTGTGTCAGAGAAGTTTGTAATTTAGGTGAACCGATGCTTTAATTCCACAAAGTAGTAATGTTAATTCAGCTATTTTTGCTTTATGTTATTAATATTAATAGATAGCCTAAGCCCCTCCCCTTCCAGTGGACCACCACGGGATGTTATTTTGGAAAAAATATGTTCGGCAGTCAACAGCGAGAAACGACTGTTTTATCCCGTTTGAATTGTGTCCTGAATTACACATATGGTGTTTATCAGTTTAAAAGATAATTTAAGTCAAGAAAGTCGCAGTTTGTCTGTATATGTAAGTATAAGACTGTGAAAATATGTAAATGCAAAAACCAAAAGTCTCATATGTGTCGTGTAACTGTTTCTCTCAATGACTGAAGCTAAATGTTACTTTAAAGTTTTATGACAATCTGTGACGGTCTTGACTTAAATTGTCTTTTAAACTGATAAACATCATGTGTGTAATTCAGAACACAATTCAAAGTGAATCTGAACATTAGTCGTTTCTGACTACCGTACTTATTTTTTACTGAAATAAGGTCCCATGGGGTGGAAGGGGAGGGACTTAAGCCTGATTTATACTTCTGCGTCGAGTCTACGCACGTAGCCACACATTTATGCTTGGGGTCTGTTTCATTCTGCAAATACACGGCCAAAACGCTAGTTGGCGGTAGCGTTGTAGCGTCCACTGTGTGGAGTTCTGCTGGCCGAGCCGGCTAACTTCCAGTTTAGCCCTCCGCTAACTTGAATGGGGGTAAAATGATAATCGTGCAGCTTTTCTAAACTTTTCAAATGTTATCTAACCAAGTAGATCAATTTCTGAAATAAGTCATTTTGTGGGTATCGTGACGCTAATAAAAACGTACCCACCATTTACAGCAGCTTGTTTGGCTGCTGGTAAAATTGGCTTAAAAGCAGGAGCACTTCCTGTGGGCTCGCAGGAAATGCAATTTTGCCAAGCCAACCAATCACAGTTTTTTCGGTCTGCGTCGCTGCAATGTGTAGTTAAATTTTTTTGGGGAGGTGCACGTCAGGCAACGGTGTAGTGTGCGCGGCTAAGCGTAGGCTTTGACGTGGATTCGAAACAAAAGTTTAAATCAGGCTTTAGGCTCTCTGTTGTAGCTCCTTGTCTGATTGATTTATTGATCTCTGTAGATCTACTCCTATGAGATGCTGGTGGTGACTCACAGAGGGCGGAGCAAGCTGCCCCCAGGCGTGGACAGAACCAGGCTGGAGGTAAAACTGTCGGCTTCACTCACAGTTAGACTAACAGATGTGCTCAGGTAGATGGTATTCACTGAACTCCCTCTCTCTCTCTCTGTGTCTCTGTATGTCTCTCGCCCCTGCAGAGACACCTCTCTCAGGAGGAGTTCTTCAGTGTTTTCGGGATGTCCATCGAGGAGTTCGACCACCTCTCCGTCTGGAAGAGAAACGAACTGAAGAAGAAAGTCTGTCTCTTCTGACGTCGCTGGGGCCGCAGCTCCCACAATCCGCTACTCTTCCTGGATCACTGCAGGATCCCGAAACCGCACGGAAAAAAGATCATTATCAGCACCGCCGCCGCCGCCATCATCACAACAGCTCACTGTTAGTCAGATGCTCAGTGAGACGCCTCAGGCTTCGGGTTTGATGTGATTCACATTGAAGGTTTGAACGCAGTGACTTTTAGATTTCTGCAGGACTACTGTTTGATAAGCTTCAGTTTTTAGATGTCTGTAGAAATGTTTAAATAACAAAACTGCTCAGCGAGCGCAAAGAATCAACCTGCATGTCAAGATGTGGAAGCACAGAGGCAGGTGTGGATAGATCACAAGAAGAAGAATCTTCTTTAATGGTGTCTTTTATCCCAGTTTTGGAAGTTTTTGCCGCTAGTATGAAAACTGAGAGCAGAGCAACTACAGTGGGTTTAAACTGGAAGTGAAGAGGCCCGGTCACACCAGCATTTTTAACAGTTCACACTAAATTAATTTAAGAGAATTCACAGTAAATCCACGTGGATCTTTTTGCTTAGAGTTCAGGTTTTGGTGACCTTTTACAAGCTGAAGTCTCAACAGTCTGGAGCTCAACACACTGCAATGTAAGAACAAATTTAGCATTTAGAAAAAAAGGCAAAAAAAGAATACATTTACAGCAAATGCTGAAGTTGGTTTCTTCATTTGCTTGTGTTTCCTTAAGTTGCAGTTGTGTTTTGAGTTTTTTCAGCCACCGCAGAACCGGAGGTCCAAAAACATGTGCAGTAATCCACGACGAGAGACAACTAATGTTTTGACCCTGTTTGAATTGTTCCCTGAGCTACACACACATGATGTTTGTCAGTTTAAAAATAATTTAAGTCAAGAAGCTCACAGTTTGTTGTAAAACTCTAAAGTAACGTTTAGTTTTGTGTGAAACCATTTAAAAAACGACATCTCTCGTCACACATAATATACGTCACCAACATGTTAGCGCTGTAATGCTAAGCTAACGTTGATTGCTTGGTTGCTAATAGCTAGGTAAGTTAGCTATGTTCCATGCACAGACGTATCTCACCTGATGTGTTTAATCCAACAACTCTTGGTATTTTATCACATCATCTACACATGGAAGCTTTTTGACGTTAGCTTCAGTAATGTTAGCTTCAGTCACGGTAGCTTCAGTAATGTTAGCTTCAGTAACATTAGCTTCAGTACCGTCAGCGTTGGTGACTTTAGCTTCAGTAACGTTATATTAAATTATCTGTTAAACTGACAAACATCGTGTGTGTAATTCAAACAGGATCTAAACATTAGTTGTCTCTCTCCATTGACTAACGTACATATTGTTTCCAAAATAAGGTCCCATGGTGGTCCACGGGAAGCTGAGGCTCTCCATAATTCTCCTCTGCTGGAGTATAAAGATGCATTATGATTTGTATTCCGATGTCACATCATTTTCTCTAGTTAGCTTCTGAGCTGGCTAGCTGACTTGCTACTAGCTAGCAAACTGATAGCTAGCCAACTAGCTTTGCGAGCTGTTTTGGCTGGCATAATGTTAGCCAGGAGTGGATGATTCATCCTTCATCGTGTAATTTTAAAATCACAATATCAATATAACTATATAGGCCTTTATCATGATATTGTAGGTTTTCAGACAAATCAAGGAATTATCACTGGATAAAATAATCTGACAGAAATGTCTTTTGTGTTTTTGGCAACGGCTTATAAAGTTATGTTAAAATCAAGTATTGCCACAAATCAGGTTTTTATTAGTTTACAACCTAAGGTGGCCTAACATACCCAGAGATATTAAAGGGTAGAGATACCTTGTTTTTGACGCTATATGGCAATTATATCCTCAAATCGCCTAATCTTCTGGTGTGACTCGGCACAATGTCGGGACACTTCCTGGTCGGCTCTGTCAGCTTTGTCGTTTGTCTAAGAACTTTTTAAACTGTGAAATAAGAGCAGCCAGAGAAAGACGTGTCCTGTTGACGGCTGCAGGTAAAGAGTCCTCTGGGTTTGTTACTCTCGCAGCAGTAAAATGAAAGTTAATCTTCATAATGTTAAAGCTCAGTTGTTTGGTTGCAGTGGTGGAATTCTCTTCTACTGTTGACCTCACTGAAGGTTTTATGTTAATCCCAGTCACATAGCATTAAATGTTTTCTATATATACGAGATTATACATTAAAGGTCACACCTTCTGTAGGTTAGACTGATGAAGCCTTCCGAAGCTACAGACAGATTTATTTCCATCAGACGTCAGATTAAATCAAGATTAAATATTTTTATTATGGATCTTCCAGCTGCAGTCGGGCTTTAAAACAACATTCCTGCTGACAATGAGTCAAGCTTCAGTACAGATGCTGACTGCAGGAATATACCTGTTAGCGATCTTTCAAAAGGATTGTTCCTGTTGGCTTAGCCAGCTACGATGTCAAAATGACAGCATTTCTTTCCCAGCACCTGAAAGTAAAACAAGGAGACAGTTTGATCACAGTGTGATGTTTAACATCCCGCAGCAAGAAGCTAATACACCGGCTTCGTCACTGAAGATTATCATTTAATATTTTATAAAAGTGTTATAAACAAGCTGCTACTCAGTTCATTTATTTCTTGTATTATTGTCGTCCTCAAAGTCCCAACCTGTAACGGAAACCTAGTTATGTTTTTCTACTGCTTTATTTAACTTTGCAACTTCAGGATGTAAATTCAAATAGCTTTTTAAATTCTGTTTCTTTGAAATGAAAACCTTTTTTTTTTCTTTGCCTGCGTGTGACATCTAAACATTTAATTTACTATTCATTAAGAAATATCTGAGCCCAGTTTGAATCAACTGATTGTGATAAAATGTCAGCATTGATTCTTTTTAGTGATGCAACCTAAGCTAATTTATGCAACTAACCCACTTATTCTAACCCAAACCTGATCTTTTCCTAAACTTAACCAAATTTTTTAAAAGTCTAACCGGATGTTGCATATTTATTACTGTTAACTTGAATGTTGAGACCTATAGCAGCCCATTCCCATGGTGTCAAATATCAATGCCTTGTCACGTCTTTCAGCATCTGGTACCAATGAACATGGCAGCGTCATTGATGCTAAAAGTAGGCCTAGTATAAGTAACATAAAAGTCAGAGTAAAGAGATGGTTGAGGAGGATTGGTGGATCAGAAACCAGACGTTAATCCCGGAGACCAGTGTTTGTTTTCTGTGTGAGACAAAAAGTCAAGTAGTATTGTTGCTTGAACCTAACCAAATTGTTTCACAACTTCACTGGAGCCATACGCGTACAAAAACGACTCTAAAGGGTACCCAGGGCGTACGAAAGCAATACAATCACCTTCAGTTGCTTCGACATCAGACGTCAAAGTCAAAAACTCAACCCCCGCTGGCTGTGATGAAACTGTCTCCTCCTTGGTTTTTCTTTGTAACACAGCAAAAGCCACTGCCCTATTTTATCTAAGTACACCGTGCACACAGATACACAAAAACTATTTTGCAGTGAACAAGAACAATGAAAACCTTAAAACCAGAGCTCAAGAGCAGCAACTCGACTGAACTCTGTGCAGCTCTGGTTTGTCCAATAAGCAGGTTGTAGACATTTTAGCGTCGGCTAGAGTTGCTTCGTGACCAAATGATGTGCAGCTATTTTTTAAACCTACATAGAAGAAGTGGCATGTTTGTTATTTCAAACGAAAATGTAAACTCATTTAAAACAAAAAGGTGAATTATATCAATACATGAATGTTGAGAAAAGAGAATGACACATTTTCACCATCAAAGACGACGACGACGGAGGATGAAAAAGAGACTTTTTGTGGGGGAGGATGGAAAATAGCTGGAGATCTTTACACTGACATTTTTCACCTCCACACCTCGAAGTGAACTGAACTGATGAACATCATCATTAACACACAGACGGTACATCTGTAACACCGTGAGCACACATAGTTATGTATCTAGAAACTATTAATATCCATCAGCATCATATCTGATCTCCACAAACATATGGATAACTTTAATCTATGAAGTTTCACCTTCTTTAACACCTTTAACTAATAAAAAGGAAACACAGAAGTTGATTTAAAACTGAACCTTGATCTGAATGGACAGTTTAAAGGTGCAATATGTACGATTCTATATTATAATAAATCTAATCAATACAGCTAGCTTGGTATAATGACCGTAAACAATTGAGACGATTGTCGACCTCTATCACATTCACAGACTACATTTCCTTTCAGATTCTTTGCACTTGTCAATCAGCTTGTAGCCCCGCCCTAAAGCCTCCCCTGCTTCCTGGTCTCTGTTCCTCTAAATGGGACCATAATTTACTAAATGAACATCATGCTGTGTTGAAGAAGACTTGAAACTAGCGACTGAGACCAGAAACTCATCAGGAAAGTGTTTACTGAGGGAATAAATCAGCTGACAAGTAGAAACATTTTGTCATAGACGTCTATACAATCCAGAGGAGTCGCCCCCTGCTGGCCATTAGAGAGGATGCAGGTTTAAATTACTTCCGGATTGGCTTGACTCGTGAGAGCTGGAGGTTGCTTGGTTTTCTGCCTTTGCTGTTACAACAGTTAAAGCTTGCAAAACTGGCCAACCATTTAAATAATAATGGTAAATGGTAAAATCCAGTGCGCCCCCAATGCGTAAAGTTATTTTCCAGCATAAACCGAGAGCTATTTCAGTTCACTGTCTTGGTCCTGAACACCAAACTGTCAAACACATCCAGAACTTCAGAGGTTTGTTTACAGTCATTATGCCACTGTTGTTGTTGTTGTTGTTGTTGTTGTTGTTGTAGTAATATGTTTTATGGAAGGTAAAATGAGACTCGCAGCACCTTTAAATCAGATTTCAGCAGGTTTACACACAACTTTGTGGAGTCTGTCAGAATGAATTCACTCTCACTGCAAACGCCAAAAACACCGCCGCTACATCCCGCATCACACACACCACCATGTCGGCCTCGCCACCGCACGCTTCCTGTATCTGTGATAAAATTTTTTAAAAAACTGGATGAAGATGTGCGATTTGTCAGTTGGAGTGAGCGAGCATCGGTCACTTTACGTTGAGATGATTTCGTTTTTTTCCTTTCTTTAATTTGATATTTTTTCAAGGAATGACTGACGCTGTTTGATGAGAGGATTTTTGCTTTGTTCTGATTGGTTGTGTGTAGTAAGAAACAGGAAGTTGGTTGCTGTGACTAACACCATGATGACACAAAGATTGTTCCATATTTTGTTCTTTTGTTTTTGTACATTTTAAAAGTGTGTTTTCTTTTTTTAAAATCTAATTATTTTAACACACAGGGCGACGTCGTGAGGGCGTATCACTGTCAGCGTCTGATATTTTAACTGCTGAATGCATGATGTCATGATGATGATGTCGTATTTTTATTAACCTTATATACAGTATATTGAAATGTGCAGTTACAGGTTCCTGAGACAACACAACACGACTGAGGTCAAAGGTCAGACTCGTTGACGGTGACTCACCTGTCCGGCACCGCCCTGCTGCTGTACATACTGAACTACTGAATGACAGTATAATTATTGTTGTTGTTGTTGTTGTTTTCACATCTGGATGCAGGTGATGTAACAGATGAATGGTGACGTGAATGATTAACCATGAGTTACAATAAAGAGCATTTCTATTTGCTTTGAGGAGACTGTGTTAATCTTTGTATTCATCTGAGAAACTACAAAAAGTCTTCATTGTAAACATTGGATTCGCAGAATTTATCTTAAATTCACAAACAAGAGTCTGCAGCTATGCTAACAGCTCTGTGAGGCTGAACTGCAGAGTTAATGCTAATGTTGGCATGCTAACATGATAAGTGAGATACAATCCAATAAAGTGAGATACAACATAATAAAGTAAAATACAATAAAGTGAGATACAATAAAGCGAGATACAATCCAACAAAGTCTATTGTAATGTAGTCTCTATTGTATTTTACTGTTAAATCCAATAAAGTGAGATACAATCCAATAATGTTCAATACAATCAAATAAAGTGAGATACGATCCAATAATGTTCAATACAATCCAATAAAGTCGCTTTATTGTATCGCTTTTAATTAAGTTAGATACAATAAAGTGAGATACAATCCAATAAAGTTAGATACAATACAATTAAGTAAGAGCCAACACAATAAAGTTAGAAACAATAAAGGAAGATACAATCCAATAAAGTTAGATACAATCCAATTAAGTAAGAGCCAACACAATAAAGTTAGAAACAATAAAGGAAGATACAATCCAATAAAGTTAGATACAATCCAATTAAGTAAGAGCCAACACAATAAAGTTAGATAGAATAAAGTGAGATACAATACAATAAAGTTAGATACAATCCAGCAAAGTTAGATACAATCCAGCAAAGTTAGATACAATAAAGTGAGATACAATCCAATAAAGTTAGATACAATCCAGTAAAGTTAGATACAATAAAGTGAGATACAATCCAATAAAGTTAGATACAATCCAGTAAAGTTAGATACAATAAAGTGAGATACAATCCAATAAAGTTAGATACAATCCAGTAAAGTTAGATACAATAAAGTGAGATACAATCCAATAAAGTTAGATACAATCCAGTAAAGTTAGACACAATAAAGTGAGATACAATCCAATAAAGTTAGATACAGTACAATTAAGTAAGAGCCAACACAATAAAGTTAGAAACAATAAAGGAAGATACAATCCAATAAAGTTAGATACAATCCAATTAAGTAAGAGCCAACACAATAAAGTTAGATAGAATAAAGTGAGATACAATACAATAAAGTTAGACACAATCCAGCAAAGTTAGATACAATAAAGTGAGATACAATCCAATAAAGTTAGATACAATCCAGTAAAGTTAGATACAATAAAGTGAGATACAATCCAATAAAGTTAGATACAATAAAGTGAGATACAATCCAATAATGTTCAATACAATCACATAAAGTGAGATACAATCCAATAATGTTCAATACAATAAAGTGAGATACAATCCAATAAATTGAGATACAATAAAGCGTAAAGTGAGATACAATAAAGCAAGATACAATCCAATAAAGTGAGATACAAATAAGTGAGATACAATCGAATAATGTTAAATCCAATAAAGTGAGATACAATCCAATAATATTCAAAACAATCAAATAAAGTGTGATACGATCCAATAAAGTTAGAAACAATACAGTTAGATACAATACAATTAAGTAAGATCCAACACAATAAAGTTAGATACAATAAAGTGAGATACAATACAATAAAGCGAGATACAATCCAACAAAGTTTATTGTAATGTAGTCTCTATTGTATTTTACTGTTAAATCCAATAAAGTGAGATACAATCCAATAATGTTCAATACAATCAAATAAAGTGAGATACGATCCAATAATGTTCAATCCAATCCAATAAAGTTGCTTTATTGTATCGCTTTTAATTAAGTTAGATACAATAAAGTGAGATACAATCGAAAAAGTTAGATACAATAGATACAATACAATTAAGTAAGAGCCAACACAATAAAGTTAGATACAATAAAGGAAGATACAATCCAATAAAGTTAGATACAATACAGTTAAGTAAGAGCCAACACAATAATGTTAGATACAATAAAGTGAGATACAATACAATAAAGTTAGATACAATCCAATAATGTTCAATACAATAAAGTGAGATACAATACAATAAAGTTAGATACAATCCAATAATGTTCAATACAATAAAGTGAGATACAATACAATAAAGTGAGATACAATAAAGCGTAAAGTGAGATACAATAAAGCAAGATACAATTCAATAAAGTGAGATACAAATAAGTGAGATACAATCGAATAATGTTAAATCCAATAAAGTGAGATACAATCCAATAATATTCAATACAATCAAATAAAGTGTGATACGATCCAATAAAGTTAGAAACAATAAAGTGAGATACGATCCAATAACGTTAGATACAATAAAGTCAGATACAATCCAATAAAGTTAGATACAATACAATGAAGTAAGATCCAACACAATAAAGTTAGATACATTAAAGTGAGATACAATCCAATAAAGTTAGATACAATAAAGTGAGATACAATCCAATAAAGTTAGATACAATACAATGAAGTAAGATCCAACACAATAAAGTTAGATACAATAAAGTGAGATACAATAAAGTGAGATACAATCCAATAAAGTGAGATACAATAAAGCGTAAAGTGAGATACAATAAAGCAAAATACAATCCAATAAAGTGAGATACAAATAAGTGAGATACAATCGAATAATGTTAAATCCAATAAAGTGAGATACAATCCAATAATGTTCAATACAATCAAATAAAGTGTGATACGATCCAATAAAGTTAGAAACAATAAAGTGAGATACGATCCAATAACGTTAGATACAATAAAGTGAGATACAATCCAATAAAGTTAGATACAATACAATGAAGTAAGATCCAACACAATAAAGTTAGATACAATAAAGTGAGATACAATAAAGTGAGATACAATCCAATAAAGTGAGATACAATAAAGCGTAAAGTGAGATACAATAAAGCAAAATACAATCCAATAAAGTGAGATACAAATAAGTGAGATACAATCGAATAATGTTAAATCCAATAAAGTGAGATACAATCCAATAATGTTCAATACAATCAAATAAAGTGTGATACGATCCAATAAAGTTAGAAACAATAAAGTGAGATACGATCCAATAACGTTAGATACAATAAAGTGAGATACAATCCAATAAAGTTAGATACAATACAATGAAGTAAAATCCAACACAATAAAGTGAGATACAATCCAATAAAGTTAGATACAATACAATGAAGTAAGATCCAACACAATAAAGTGAGATACAATCCAATAAAGTTAGATACAATACAATTAAGTAAGATCCAACACAATTAAGTAAGATACAATCCAATAAAATAAGATCCAACACAATAAAGTTAGATACAATAAAGTGAGATACAATCCAATAAAGTGAGATACAATAAAGTGAGATACAATCCAATAAAGTTAGATACAATCCAATAAAGTTAGATACAATAAAGTGAGATACAATACAATAAAGTTAGATACAATACAATAAAGTAAGATCCAACACAATAAAGTGAGATACAATACAATAAAGTTAGATACAATACAATAAAGTAAGATCCAACACAATAAAGTGAGATACAATAAAGCGAGATACAATCCAGTAAAGTGAGATACAATCCAATAAAGTAAGATACAGTACAATAAAATTAGATACTATAAAGTTAAAGAAAATCCAATAAAGCCAGATACAATACAAAAAAATAGAAAAAAGAAAAATACATAAATCACAGTCAACCCTTGTCTAGAAAAAAACTTGTTTGACCAACAGAGTGTTCAATTGCTTTTTAAAAGAATAAACAGAATTTGAACAATGTAGAAAGGGAGGCAATAGTATTTGGTCATAAAGCCAAGTGTTGAACATGTTGACCTGATGATGGCGCTAGATAAAAAAGTCAGAGGATCACCAAAGTTAATACAGTTCATCCTGAAGGGGGGCACGAAGGTCTGAACCACATTCATCACAATGTTTCCAACAGCTGCTGAGATGTTTCAGTCTGGACCGAAGAAGAGGACTCACATCATCCATCCATCAACTGTTATTATAAACTGACTGAATGTATCTGTACATTCTCTGTTGGTTTGAGTCTGCACATGAAGAAAAATATAGAATATCACCAGATTTCACATGAGGTTAGTGCCAGTCAGGACATTGTTTTTCTCTCCCTCTTCAGACTTAATGAGTGTGCTGGTCCAGCCTCTGTCTCCTCCCTCGTGTGTTGATGTCACAAAGGGCAGGACTCGAACGTCAGAGCTGAAACTTCTTCACACAGAGCAGATGGAGAAAGTTCACTGAGCAGGAAAAACTTCTCTGTTTGATGTTTTGGACTCTTCAGCAGAGATATGAGACTGAAGGTCAGCAGCTACTGAGACATGGACAAACAGAAAGGTACTGTGTTCACTTTATCATACTACAGAAACTCTATCCTGACTTATAGAATATAAAACATATAATACAGATACAACACCAAATTCTCAGATATTCCTTGTTTGGAACATTTCACCTGACAAAGTCACATAATAAAAACCTCCTTCAGGGACAATTTATCCTCTTTATCATATGACACTAATGTGAAACATTTATTTAAAATTTCACATGTGAAACACCTCTGTGCAGTGGTGGACAGAAACTAAGTACATTTACTCAAGTACTGTACTTAAGTACAAATTAGAGGTACTTGAGTATTTTCTTTTCATGCCACGAAAAACAAAACATAGAAAAGTTTGAAAAATTTGATGTTTTGTTAAATTAAACTCCAACAGTTTATACAAGTACAAGTAGTACACTGATTGAACTGATTGAAATTGAACTGGCAAGTATTTTGGTAACGCTAAAGTCATTTTTTTAAATGTGAAAACATTTCACATTAGCCTGACAAAACAACCACTGTGAATGTGTCACTTTGGGCTCTGGGTAACTGCGACAACATTTCTCACTATTTTCAGAATCATCAATCGATTAATGGAGAAAGTTATCAGCGGATTAATTCATAATGAAAAAAGTCATTAATTGTTGTCAGATACAAAACAGTTTAAGCTCAGCCAACTACAGTAAAATCCCACTTTTACATTAACGCATGAGTAATAATAATAATCTAATGATATTTACTAGTGTTAACAGTCAAAGGGGATCATTTTTATTAGTAGCAGTTTTATTTTTAACACTTTGAGCACATTTTCCTGATTATAATTACATCATTTTACTTAAGTAACATTTTCAATGCATTGGTTTTACTTGCAACAGAGTATTTTTACAGTGAGGCATTAGTACTACGATAGTAGTACGATCTGAATACTTCACACACCACAGCCTCTGTAAGTACATATATTTCACATGGGAGAACACAAAATGGTCCGCGACCCTGTACGCAGGATAAGCGGTTGACGATGGATGGATGGATGGATGGATGGATGGATGGATGGAGAACACAAATTGTGTGTAAACTTTTTCCTGTTTTGTTTATTACTACAAAATAAGGGTAACAGTTTACCTTAAGTCTCCCTGTTTGGCATTTAAAAGCAGTAAATATTCAATAAATGGTTAATAACTACAATGTAGTTGTGAGCAGGACATGTTTAAATGTTTATTATTGTTTGTCCTGTTTTTATGTTGTTTTAATTATTACTACAAAAAACAAGGGTATCAATTTACATTAATGCCTCCTGTTGATAAGTAGAATATATTGAATAAATATAAATAAATATAAATAAATATAAATAAATATAAATAAATATATATAAAAATATAAATATAAAAATAAAAATATAAAAATATAAAAATAATATAGAAATATAAAAATAAATGGTTTGTAACTTGCTATAATCTAGTTGTGAGCAGATATAAGGACATTTTAAGTGTTTATTAATGTACAGCATTTCTTTGCACTTATAATTTATCATATGAACACACATTTTATATTATTAGGCTACATCTCTGTTTGTCTGTATTGTTACTGTCCATTCATGAAGTGTCAGAATAATCTGAAAAATGATTTCTGGGAAAATTCACGTGTACGACCCCTGAAGTCGGAACAACAACTTGGAAAGTCTGAGAAAATATTGGTACTAGAGTTGCCGTGTTGTTGGCGTCATACACGTAGAAACATGGCGGACAATATGGTCGATGGTTAGAAACGTTTGATTAATGGTGTAAATAAATAACTACTTGACACACTCACAGCTTCCTAATAATATAATAACTAGAGAAGTTGTGTTTAGCGGGAAAAGCCATTAGGTTAATCCTCTGGGGAGCAGGAGTGAGGATTTTAAAAGAAGTGTGTGATGGTTAAATAATATCACATGTAACTGTGCAACCGTCATCATTAGTGATCCCATGTGTCTGCTATGTGTGGAGTCTTTATCACGCTGATGGTATGTTAACTACAGCAGCACAACAATCGGAAACACCCGTCTGTAGGTCTCCATCCTCCTTCCTCCCCTGCTGCCCTCAGGAGACCGAGACTGTTTAGATTCTGACTGATTGTGTTTAAAGTCTCCAAACACACAATTTTAGCATTTTTCTCCCATTACAAACACTCAAATTAACTACTGTAGTTCAGTTTTAGTTTTATTACTTCATGAGTTAGCTGCTTACTGCAAAGATAAGTCCATTTTACTCCAAGTTGGGTCAGATTTTGGTAGTAACATTAAGTCTGTTTCCATCAGGCTAAAGCTAACAGGTGACTGGTCATGATATGATGCTAACAGACTGAAGCTAATTCTAACTGGTCAAGTCAGGTAATGATACTGAGGCTAAAGCTAATGGGTCCCAGGTTATGACATGATGCTAACAGACTGAAGCTAAAGCTAACAAGAGGTCTCAGGTCATGATATGATGCTAACAGACTGAGGCTAAAGCTAACAAGAGGTCTCAGGTCATGATATGATGCTAACAGACTGAGGCTAAAGCTAACAAGAGGTCCCAGGTCATGATACTATGCTAACAGACTGAGGCTAAAGCTAAAATATCCCAGGTCATGATATGATGCTAACAGACTCAAGCTAAAGCTAACAAGAGGTCCCAGGTCATGATATGATGCTAACAGACTGAGGCTAAAGCTAACAAGAGGTCCCAGGTCATGATATGATGCTAACAGACTGAGGCTAAAGCTAAAATATCCCAGGTCATGATATGATGCTAACAGACTCAAGCTAAAGCTAACAAGAGGTCCCAGGTCATGATACCATGCTAACAGACTGAGGCTAAAGCTAAAATATCCCAGGTCATGATATGATGCTAACAGACTCAAGCTAAAGCTAACAAGAGGTCCCAGGTCATGATACGATGCTAACAGACTGAGGCTAAAGCTAAAATATCCCAGGTCATGATATGATGCTAACAGACTGAGGCTAAAGCTAAAATATCCCAGGTCATGATATGATGCTAACAGACTCAAGCTAAAGCTAACAAGAGGTCTCAGGTCATGATATGATGCTAACAGACTGAGGCTAAAGCTAACAAGAGGTCCCAGGTCATGATACTATGCGAACAGACTGAGGCTAAAGCTAAAATATCCCAGGTCATGATATGATGCTAACAGACTGATGCTAAAGCTAAAATATCCCAGGTCATGATATGATGCTAACAGACTGAGGCTAAAGCTAACAAGAGGTCCCAGGTCATGATACCATGTTAACAGACTGAGGCTAAAGCTAAAATATCCCAGGTCATGATATGATGCTAACAGACTCAAGCTAAAGCTAACAAGAGGTCCCAGGTCATGATATGATGCTAACAGACTGAGGCTAAAGCTAAAATATCCCAGGTTATGACATGATGCTAACAGACTGAGGCTAAAGCTAAAATATCCCAGGTCATGATATGATGCTAACAGACTGAGGCTAAAGCTAAAATATCCCAGGTCATGATATGATGCTAACAGACTGAGGCTAAAGCTAAAATATCCCAGGTCATGATATGATGCTAACAGACTGAAGCTAATTCTAACTGGTCAAGTCAGGTAATGATACTGAGGCTAAAGCTAATGGGTCCCAGGTTATGACATGATGCTAACAGACTGAGGCTAAAGCTAAAATATCCCAGGTCATGATATGATGCTAACAGACTGAAGCTAAAGCTAACAAGAGGTCCCAGGTCATGATATGATGCTAACAGACTGAGGCTAAAGCTAAAATATCCCAGGTCATGATATGATGCTAACAGACTGAAGCTAAAGCTAACAAGAGGTCCCAGGTCATGATATGATGCTAACAGACTGAGGCTAAAGCTAAAATATCCCAGGTCATGATATGATGCTAACAGACTGAGGCTAAAGCTAAAATATCCCAGGTCATGATATGATGCTAACAGACTCAAGCTAAAGCTAACAAGAGGTCCCAGGTCATGATACTATGCTAACAGACTGAGGCTAAAGCTAAAATATCCCAGGTCATGATATGATGCTAACAGACTCAAGCTAAAGCTAACAAGAGGTCCCAGGTCATGATACTATGCTAACAGACTGAGGCTAAAGCTAAAATATCCCAGGTCATGATACTATGCTAACAGACTGAGGCTAAAGCTAAAATATCCCAGGTCATGATATGATGCTAACAGACTCAAGCTAAAGCTAACAAGAGGTCCCAGGTCATGATACTATGCTAACAGACTGAGGCTAAAGCTAAAATATCCCAGGTCATGATATGATGCTAACAGACTGAGGCTAAAGCTAAAATATCCCAGGTCATTATATGATGCTAACAGACTGAGGCTAAAGCTAAAATATCCCAGGTCATGATACCATGCTAACAGACTGAGGCTAAAGCTAAAATATCCCAGGTCATGATATGATGCTAACAGACTGAAGCTAATTCTAACTGGTCAAGTCAGGTAATGATACTGACGCTAAAGCTAATGGGTCCCAATGGTCCCAGGTCATAATACCATGCTAACAGACTGAGGCTAAAGCTAAAATATGGTCCCAGGTCATGATATGATGCTAACAGACTCAAGCTAAAGCTAACAAGTGGTCCCAGGTCATGATATGATGCTAACAGACTGAGCTCCCTCACAGTGGGAGTTTATCCTAACCACACCATAAAATCAGTGAGTAAGTTAGTTAGCCGGACATGCTAACGTTAGCAGCTTACAGTAATGTAGACAAATAAAGTTTGGCTCTTGTGTTTTTGGTTTTAGAAACTCTCTGTACACAGCGTCTCTCTCACTATACAGCTGTATGTGGTGAGCTTCCAGCTGATTGGACAACTGGAGTCACTTTGAGGAAGCAGCGGCTCAGTAATGTAAATGTTTCTGCTGCCCTGTGTTTACCAGGATGAAAGAGAAAGCTGCTCCACACCCTGCAGCACGCACACATTTTAAACTTTCCCTAAAAGTTTTAACCTCAGTCGGTCACAGGATCAGCTTCTTTGGCCAGAAAGGCACAAGTTTGAAACTACAGCTGTATTTGGAACCGCCTACAAAATATAGGACCATCGGAGTTTCATCCAGTCCAACCGCTGTGCTCCCTACAGAAATAGTCCCTGTGAGAGATGATGACAGTGTTTATCATTTTATCAACACTGGGAGCAGCTTTGTTTGTTATTTTGTTAGATTTTGGTTAGTTTATTAGTTTGTCAGTATGTTTATCAGTTTGTTTGTGAGTGTTTATGTTAGTTTATAAGTTGGTCAACTTGTTTGTCAATTTGTCAGTATGTTTGTCAGGTTGTTGGTTTACCAATTTGTTAGTATGTTTCTCTGTTTCTTTGTCGGTGTGTTTATCAGTTTTTTCGTTTATTTGTTTATTTGTCAGTTTGATATTTTATTACTTTGTTTATTTGTTCAACTGTTTGTTTGTCAGTTTGTTCATTTTGTTTGCTTTTCAATATGTTTATTAGTTTGTCATCTTGATTGTTTGTCAGTTTGTTAGTTTATGAGTTTCTTTGTTTTTCAGTTAGTTAATTCGTTGGAAAATTATCCTTCACTTCACCACCCAGCACGAATTGCAAAGAAAACAAGACAACAGAGATCACAAACAGAACAGCAACAATCAACACAAAGTTTACAGCCATAAATACAGAGAGTTTAGTCTAAACATATTTACTGGCATAGATATTAGGAGGCCTTTGTTCGTTTTGTTGTCGTTTGTGGTAGCTGGTGATGTTGTGATTATTGATTTCTTGTCTGTTTTTGCTGCTTTTAGCCAGAATGAGATTATCTGCCTTTCATTCGAATGGGCAGTGGGCGTCTTTCACTGTGTGTGTTATGCAGCATCAAAGCTAGAGACAGGAAGTTCTGGTGATGGTCAGATAAGAAGCATTCAGTTACACAAACTCTTTATTTAACAGTTTTTCTGTTGCGAAACCGTCTCCGAGGTGTCTCCTCTGCAGACAGTCTTTCTGTTGATGTTGTTGTTGTTGTTGTTGTTGTTGTTGTTGTAGATATGCTGTGGGTGTGTTGGGTATGTGCACCTCAGTGTTTAAAACAGCAGCAGGCTGATAAGCAGAGCTGTAGGAGTAGCAGAGTCTTAAAATCAGCACAGAGGAGTTAATCAGAAACGTTTAACCTCCGTCTCCCACTCAGCTCACAGTGTGAATGGACTCACTCTGTCCGTCTGAATGGAGCTCAAAGACAATCACCATCTGTGTGACACTGTTTTTCTCTGCATTTCTCACATTTCCCCTCCTTCTAACGATAATTCTGTTTTGAGATCAGTTCAGTCAAACTCCTCAGGCTCATTCACTCCAGTTTGGTTTTAAACAGCAACAGAAAACTCTCTCTGGTCCGGTCTGAAGCCTGGCAGTCATATGAAATGAAATAATAATACATTTGGGATACATGTAAAAATGAATAGTCTTATAGGATGTTCTAGTGGTCAGTGGCGAGGTCATTTAGGTAAATGTAGTCACGCTTAGTGGAAGGTTCTAGAGGTCTTTCAGGAGGGCATAGAAGTGCTGTAACTTCTGGTGGACTCGTAGGTACTTCAAGTCGTCAAACCCAAGAGGTTGTAGGGGTTCTTTAAGTGGTTTTAGAAGTTCTTAATGAGGTTACAGTGGTCATTTCAGAGCTTCTAGGCTTCTTTAGGGGCCCTTTAGTCTTGCTGAAGAACATTGTAGTGGTCATTTAAAAGGTTAAGTGTTCTTTTAGGTTCTTCTAGTTGTTTTCTGGGAGGTTGTAGGGGTTCTTTAAGTGGTTTTAGAAGTTCTTAATGAGGTTACAGTGGTCATTTCAGAGCTTCTAGGCTTCTTTAGGGGCCCTTTAGTCTTGCTGAAGAACATTGTAGTGGTCATTTAAGAGGTTAAGTGTTCTTTTAGGTTCTTCTAGTTGTTTTCTGGGAGGTTGTAGGGGTTCTTTAAGTGGTTTTAGAAGTTCTTAATGAGGTTACAGTGGTCATTTTAGAGCTTCTAGTGGCCTTTAGGGGGCTCTAGTCTTGCTGAAGCGAGGTTCTAGGGGGTTCTTGTGATCCTTTAGGATGGTCTAATGGGTATTGAGGAGGTTCCAGAGAGGTCAAATAGGAGGTTATAGTAGTCATTATGTAGGTTCAAGGTTTTTTAGGTGTTTGAAGTGATTCTCTAGGAGGTTCTAGTGGTCATTAGGGAGGTGCAATGTTCTTTTAGGTGCTTCTAGTCATTCTCTAGTAGGTTGTAGCAGCCATTTAGGCAGTCCTAGATGTTCTTAAGGAGGTTACAGTGGTGATTTCGGTACTTCTAGGGGTCTTTAGGGGGTGCTAGTCTTGCTGAAAAAGGTTCTATTGGTCATTAAGGAGGATCAATGTTCTAGGAGGTTTTAGGGGTCCTTCAGGTGGTTCTAGAAGTTATTAAGGAGGTTATAGTGGTCATTCCGGAGCTTCTAGTGGTTCTGAGGGTGGTTCTTGTGAGGTTATAATGGTCAATAAGTAGGTTCAAGGGGGATTTATTAGTGATCACTGAGGAAGGTCTATGGGTCCTTTTGGTGGTTCTAGAAGTATTTGAGGAGGTTTCCGTGATCAGTAATGAGGTTCTAGTGTTTTATTAAAACATTCCAGTGGGCCTTAATAGATTTTGGGAGTCCTCCAAGTGGTAAAACCAATAAAACACTGGTGTCTAAGTTTTCATGTCAGTCATCAATAAAAATGTTTCCGCCCTCATGGACAATTTTCTGTAAATTATTTTCCACTACAGACTACTTCCAGTTGGTCAGTTTTTGCACAGAAACCTTGAGCTTTTGAATGATGTAACAACACATGCACGGCCTTTATTCGGTGTTAAACATTAGCAGCATCCAGCTGCTTATCAGTGTGTATCCTGTCACGTCAGTTGACACGTGAAGGCCAGAACATCAGAATCTTTGTCATGGGAAACTTTACCTGAACAGGTACAGTCAGATCATCATTCAGCCTTTTTCATTCACTCAGTAACAGAATAAATAACCTGAACTCTTGCAGCAGACTCTGTGTTTCACCCCTCAACACCTTAATGTTAGTTTTAGACCAAATATCACATGAACACAGTCTTTTTATCCAGAGGAACTGCAGCTGAACGCACCTTTGTTTTGGCTGCTCATCTGATCCATTAAATTATATTGACACAAATACTGATGTTTTAACAAGAACGCCTCCTAAACACTAAAGGCAAGACAAACAGGATCACATTAACTATTATTAACAAGCATAGCCTTAGAGAAAGCAGGCCAATATGACTCGTTTAAGAGGAAAACATTGGCTTTGTGTTTTTATCTCGGCGGATGATATGAACTGAGAGGCGTCTCACATCGCTGCCTTCATTGATTTAAGCTCCTCTGAAGCCAAAACACAGAGTCAGCATTCATTCACCGACAGCGAGACAACGACTTCATTCAGAACATGAACACAGACTGACTTCATGACGGTTTTCATGTTTTATCAACCTGCTGACGACAAACTGAACCCCCATCAGTTTCTGTCTGTTTATGATAAGAGACACTTGAGGACAGAATCTGAAAACAAAGACGTGAAGAAGTTTGACTTAATTTCATAAATACAGAAGAACCACTATGTAGCACAAGTTTTAATGTTGTGTTTAATTATCCGCAATTTACCTTAAACATAAATGTTGCTATTTGATGGTCACTCCAAAGTTTTAAGCTTTTGAAAATGATTGAAAACTTTTAAGCTAAATCTGTATTAACTGATGATGGGGTGAGGAGGGCGCAGTGGATAAGATGCATGCCTTTAGTGTGAGAGACCCAGGTTCCATTCCCCACTGTGACATTCACTAATGTGTCCCCGAGCAAGACCCTTAACCCCTAGTTGCTCCAGAGGCGCGTAACCTCTGACATGTATAACAAATGTAAGTCACTTTAGTTAAAAGCGTGAGCTAAATGAATAAATGTATTGTTTAGAATCTTTAAGCTAAAGATGCCTTGAACATGTAGTTTGTACCCCTGTTTTTCAGTATACATTTCGTCTTAATACTTGATCTTGGTGACAACAAGAGCCAAACAGCAATAAACAAATGCATTTTGTTTGATCCTGATTGATTAAGTCAGTTTCCATTGTACTTTTTTCACAAATTTCCTCCTCAGTCAGGCTCAGACTCTTTCAGAGAGATCTGCTTCTCTGTCATCAGTCCATTAAAGCTGACTCACAGTCAGATTGAGTTAAAGTCTGGTTGCAATTTTCTCTGTTATTTCAGTCGACGCTTCCAATGAAGATTTTGCATCGTTAATGAGGCCAGACGGAGGAGTCTGTTTGTCCTGCTGTTCACCTGTCTGTCTGTCTGTCCACCTGTACTTCTGTCTTTAGTGCTGGCCAAGCTGATCTGGGACCTGCAGTCCTTCCTGTCTGTTCTGGACTCGGAGAACCTGAGTTACATCGCTCAGTCTCAGAAGAAATCCATCTCAGAGCTGCTGTCCAAACTGCAAACAAATGACACTCCTGGTAATATTACTACTGCCATTACTGATAATACTACTAATTCCAATGCTAATACCCTGACCACTGTTAGTAGAGTTGACAAAATAAAAGTCTAAATAGTGAAAGAAGTTGAAGTGGCAGATAGATGAATTACTGAAAGAAGTCAGCAGTGAAGTAAATAAGCACTGAATGATGTTGAAGTGTTCATTATTGTATAAGCACCGAGTGAAGGTGAGGTGGTGCCAGCTGATGTATGACCACTGTAAAGAGTCAGTTGGAGAGTCAAGCCTGATTGATACTTCTGGCCCAAGCGTAGGATACTGAGCTACGGCATAGGGTACGAGGCTTCAGTATATGGTACTAGGCTACGGCATAGGATACGAGGCTACGGCATAGGGTACGAGGCTTCAGTATATGGTACGAGGCTACGGCATAGGATACGAGGCTACGGGATAGGGTACGAGGCTTCAGCATATGGTACGAGGCTACGGCATAGGATACGAGGCTTCGGCATATGGTACGAGGCTACGGCGTAGGATAGTGAGCTACGGCATAGGGTACGAGGCTTCGGCATATGTTACGAGGCTACGGTATAGGGTACGAGGCTTCAGTATATGGTACGAGGCTACGGCATAGGATACGAGTCTACGGCATAGGGTACGAGGCTTCAGTATATGGTACGAGGCTACGGCATAGGATACGAGGCTACGGCATAGGGTACGAGGCTTCGGCATATGTTACGAGGCTATGGCATAGGATACTGAGCTACGGCATAGGGTACGAGGCTTCAGTATATGGTACGAGGCTACGGCATAGGATACGAGGCTACGGCATAGGGTACGAGGCTTCAGTATATGGTACGAGGCTTCAGTATATGGTACGAGGCTACGGCATAGGATACTGAGCTACGGCATAGGGTACGATGCTTCAGTAAATGGTACGAGGCTTCAGTATATGGTACGAGGCTACGGCATAGGATACTGAGCTACGGCATAGGGTACGAGGCTTCAGTATATGGTACGAGGCTACGGTGTAGGATACGAGGCTACGGCATAGGGTACGAGGCTTCAGTAAATGGTACGAGGCTTCAGTAAATGGTACGAGGCTACGGCGTAGGATACGAGGCTACGGTGTAGGATACGAGGCTACGGCATAGGGTACGAGGCTTCAGTAAATGGTACGAGGCTACGGCGTAGGATACGAGGCTACGGCGTAGGATACGAGGCTACGGCATAGGGTACGAGGCTTCAGCATAGGGTACGAGGCTACGGCATATGATACTGAGCTACGGCATAGGGTACGAGGCTTCAGTATATGGTACGAGGCTACGGCGTAGGATACTGAGCTACGGCATAGGGTATGAGGCTTCAGTATATGGTACGAGGCTACGGCGTAGGATACTGAGCTACGGCATAGGGTACGAGGCTTCAGTATATGGTACGAGGCTACGGCATAGGATACGAGGCTACGGCATAGGGTACGAGGCTTCAATAAATGGTACGAGGCTACGGCGTAGGATACGAGGCTACGGCGTAGGATACGAGGCTACGGCATAGGGTACGAGGCTTCAGCATAGGATACTGAGCTACGGCATAGGATACTGAGCTACGGCATAGGGTACGAGGCTTCAGTATATGGTACGAGGCTACGGCGTAGGATACGAGGCTACGGCGTAGGATACGAGGCTTCAGTATATGGTATGAGGCTACAGCGTAGGATACGAGGCTACGGCGTAGGGTACGAGGCTACGGCGTAGGGTACGAGGCTTCAGTATGTGGTATGAGGCTACGGCGTAGGATACGAGGCTACGGCGTAGGGTACGAGGCTACGGCGTAGGATACGAGGCTACGGCGTAGGATACGAGGCTACGGCATAGGATACGAGGCTTCAGTATATGGTATGAGGCTACGGCGTAGGATACGAGGCTACGGCATAGGGTACGAGGCTACGGCGTAGGATACGAGGCTACGGCATAGGGTACGAGGCTTCATTATATGGTATGAGGCTACGGCGTAGGATACGAGGCTACGGCATAGGGTACGAGGCTACGGCATAGGATACGAGGCTACGGCGTAGGATACGAGGCTACGGCGTAGGGTACGAGGCTACGGCGTAGGGTACGAGGCTTCAGTATGTGGTATGAGGCTACGGCGTAGGATACGAGGCTACGGCGTAGGGTACGAGGCTACGGCGTAGGGTACGAGGCTACGGCGTAGGGTACGAGGCTTCAGTATGTGGTACGAGGCTACGGCGTAGGATACGAGGCTACGGCGTAGGATACGAGGCTACGGCATAGGATACGAGGCTTCAGTATATGGTATGAGGCTACGGCGTAGGATACGAGGCTACGGCATAGGGTACGAGGCTACGGCGTAGGATACGAGGCTACGGCATAGGGTACGAGGCTTCAGTATATGGTATGAGGCTACGGCGTAGGATACGAGGCTACGGCGTAGGATACGAGGCTACGGCGTAGGGTACGAGGCTACGGCGTAGGGTACGAGGCTTCAGTATGTGGTACGAGGCTACGGCGTAGGATACGAGGCTACGGCGTAGGATACGAGGCTACGGCATAGGATACGAGGCTTCAGTATATGGTATGAGGCTACGGCGTAGGATACGAGGCTACGGCATAGGGTACGAGGCTACGGCGTAGGATACGAGGCTACGGCGTAGGATACGAGGCTACGGCATAGGATACGAGGCTTCAGTATATGGTATGAGGCTACGGCGTAGGATACGAGGCTACGGCATAGGGTACGAGGCTACGGCATAGGGTACGAGGCTTCAGTATATGGTATGAGGCTACGGCGTAGGATACGAGGCTACGGCATAGGGTACGAGGCTACGGCATAGGATACGAGGCTACGGCGTAGGATACGAGGCTACGGCATAGGGTACGAGGCTACGGCATAGGGTACGAGGCTACGGCGTAGGGTACGAGGCTTCAGTATATGGTATGAGGCTACAGCGTAGGATACGAGGCTACGGCATAGGGTGCGAGGCTACGGCGTAGGGTACGAGGCTACGGCATAGGATACGAGGCTTCAGTATATGGAAAGAGATTAAGAGATTAAAGATGTTGAACTCCAATCAATACTTAGTACAGTCAGTTCACCTGGTAAAAACCCTGCTAACGTTTACTGACACTGACCGATGTGTTTGTTGTGTTTCCAGTGGAAGATGCCGAGTACATGATCATGAGCTGTCCAGCATCGTCTCCTACCAAAGAGCTGACAGACACACCTGGGACAGGTATCAGTCAGAAATACTGTGGAGGATCATTTAAGATACACAATCACGTTATGATGTTTCCAGTGTTGTGTGTGACATAAAGGACAGTTCAACATCAGATTTGTGTGTTTGTCCGTAAGGTGACCGTCGGTCCTCTGAGCTGGTCTTAAAGCGGGACTCATCTGTGTGGCTGAGAAATGGGGTGAGTCAAACACACGTCTAACATTCATGACCCAATGCATGCTGGGATAGACTCCCGCCTGCAGTTACTTTGCAGATTAAGGTTTATAATTAAAACACATGAAGAGTTAATAAAATATGACGTTTTGTTGTAAATTAAACCACAACAGTTTAAGGTATAGTCAATTCATAGAGGAAATAATCAGTAGATTGATCCAGAATGAAAATAATCATCAGCTGCAGTCTGGTTGGATGCTGGATGAAAGTTATCACCTGTCTACCTGCAATAAATTACCAAATGCTCCCTTACAGAAAAACCACATGAATTTCCTATGTTAAACATGTACTTCGCACATTGGAAACGTGGTTTTGTGGTGTAATATGTAAAACCCAGGTTAAATTTGCATGTGAAACATCTGGGGTTGCATGTTTTCCAGATGTACTCTACATGGTACCACATGTGATGACATGTAGGAAACATGTTTTCCACATGTGCGTCACATGTTATACTAGGTGTATGAGCCCGGCTACATCCACACTACTGCGTTTTTGTTGTAAAAGAGTTTTACAACAAAAACAATCTCCGTCCACACGAGTGTTTAAGCTGCGTATCAGAATTCTCAGTCCGAAAACGCACATGTAGTTGCCATTCACGTACACTGGGAATGTGGGTGCCGGTGCAGTTCCAGAAGATTTGGCGTCAGAAGACAGTACTACTAGAGCTGTTGAAGAACCACAGCAGAAAACAGACTGGGAGTCATTGCAAAGCAAACACCGGGACATGCACTGTATAAAATATTTTACATAAAATCACCAAAACTAAAACTCTGTATGTCTATAAGAGCCAATCAGGAAGCTAAACGTGAGTCCTCGGTTTTCACCTGTCCGCACTAAAATGCTACGCTGGAGTTTAAAACCAAACGTGCTCAGCAGCGTTTTCTCTGTTTCTGGTGTTCAGATTTGCTGTTTTAGTCTGGACGGGAGGCGGAAATGTAGCAGAAGGTCTGAGTTTTAAAACAAACAGGTAGTAGTGAGGATGGAGACTCAGGGCCTCAAATATGGACGCTTTGAGAAAACCTGCCTAAGCGTCAGTATTTGACGCACATGGTATCCTTTAGCGTCTGTAAGTAACTCCAATGTAACCCATCCACCATCATCTAATGTACTTATTTCGATACCAAACACGTTTTTCTAAACCTAACCAAGTAGTTTTGGTGCCTATAAAAACCCCAAACCACGATCTTTTCCTGAATCAGGCTTTTTCAATGTGTTTGACACCCTGAGATGAGACCGTGTTGGGTAGACATACAGTACAGTATTAACATCCACAGGTTTCACATAGGAATTTAAATTAGCGTCACACATTACTCCACAAAAATGTTCCAAAACCACGTTTCCCATGTGCAAAGTACATGTTTAACATATTTCACATGTTTTCACACATTAAATTTAACATGTGCCACATGTGGTGTTTCTGTAAGTGGCAGCAATTGGATGATGGATTCTTTGGACAGTCTTCCCTCCTCTACCACATTTTTGTTTTTAGATTATTGCCCATAGTAACTTTGTCAATGCAGGAGTTGTAAGTGTGGTAATAGTACTTTTACTTATAGTATAAAATCAGAATACTTCAACCACCACCGCAACATTACTCCACATTTTATTCAATATTTGAAACACCATGTGACATTTAGACATTTGTGCAGGTCAGACTCGACTTTGTCTGATTTGGATTCTCTTTACACTGTTGTTTTTTTACTCTCCTGAACTCTTCAAGATGGTTCCCCCTGAGGTTAAAGAAAAGTGGGCTTTTTTTTAGATAACAGCAGGAGGAGGAGGAGGAGGAGGAGGATGCTGGTTTGTGATGTGGGTCAGTAATGACAGACTGAGTCCTCCTGAGGTTAGGGAGGAGACGGCAGGGTTACTGTGTGTGCGTTAGGGAGTGACAGGATGCTCAGTGTTTACATATGAGGCCATCTCTCCTGTATCTGTCGTCCTATTGGCTGAGAACTCTGCAGATGGAGGAAGTGGTCACTGATGGCGGCCGATTAGCATCTGGTCTACGTGATGGATGGACAGAACACCCACACACTCTAACCCTGTCTCCCGGGACATTTAATTCATATGCAACTCATTTACAAACATTATGTTGCGTTCACTAGCAGCTTTTAGCACCAGTTCAGTGTGACATTTAGCAGAGAGCACAGTGAGAGTTACTGTCCTGTCTACCACTCAGCGTTCTCAATATTTAACCATGTGCTCAATGTTTCTCTAACCTTATTTATCGAGTGGTTAAGTTGTCTAACTTTAGCCCGAGGGCTTGAGCCCAAACAATGGATGTATTGAGAAAGCTAGAAGCACAAAATCCCACTTGATGGCAGTTTGTCCCACAGATTCAAGGATTCAAAGCTTTATTGGTACTCTGGCATCCGTCACTCGTCATTATCTCGCTTGCAGCTTGGTCAGAATGCAGCTGCTAGATTGTTGACTGGTTCAAACAAGAGGGATCACATCTCCCCGATACCTGCCGCTCTTATAGAGACGATTTTAAGGTGCCGCTTGTTTTTAAGGCATCACATTGATTTGCTCCGTCTTATATTTCTGATCTCCTAACGTTTTATCACTTTTCCAAACCCTGAGATCATCAAACCAGTTCTTTTTAGCCGTCCCACAGTCTCGTATGAGAACAAAGGGTGATCGTGCCGTTTCAGTGGTGGCATAAACTTCCCTTGGTTATCAGATCATCCCCCACGCCACCCAGACTTTTGAGTCTGGACTAAAATGTAGCATTTTTATTCGTTGGCGTTTCTGTTTGGGGACACTCGAACTGTCTTTTTTTTTTATCTCTTGTTGTATGTCATAAATTGATTGGCCTGTTTTTATTTATCTGTTTTTTTATTGCATAACTTTGTTCAGCACTCAAGTCAACATTGGATGTTTTTAAATGTGCTTTACCGACCTACCTACCATTGTTGGTAGGGAGCTGGAAGTGAACAGCGGTTTCTGGTGTTAATTAACATTTTAAATCTAGTTTGTTTAATCTGTACAAAAAAACAACATCTCATTTAAGTGTCTTGCTCCAGGACACATTGGTGGATGTGTCACATGGATAATCGCACCCTGGCCTCCCACACCGAAGGCGTGTGCCTTGTTTACTGTACCATCCAATCCACTTTATTTATATAGCACAATTTAAAAAACAACAAGGTGCTTTACAGAGATGAAATAAACCACCAAACTTCAATCTTCAGGATCAATCTGATTTGCAAATAAGTTGCATTTCCCAAAATTTCAGACTGTTCGTTTAATGCAGGAGTCACCTGGATATTATACATTTCTGGAAAAATCTCTGAATACTACAGTACCCATGAGCCTCAGCAGCTGTTGCTCTGGAGAAGACGCCATCCAGAGCTGCATCATACTGCTGAACTGATTCCTGTAATGTCACATTCAGGGCCCAGTGGTGCCGCCCCTCCCTCCAGGTGGACTTGACGATGATGAAGATACCTACGAGGAGGCAGAACCTTACGTAGCTGACACAACCACATCTGGTATCTACACACACAAACACACACACAGCATCATGTTGTAAAACTTGATTAATTAATCGTTTTTAACCCTGTCCTGCCCAGCAGCCTGGTATGACCGGGCCAGGTGGCAAGTTGTTAATATAAAAACGTCTTTCTTATTCCCTCAGGAAAGGCAGAGTCAGACAGCAGCCACTACGAGTCGTACGGGGAGGAAGATGATGATGAGGAGCCCGTGAAGGACAAAGCTCACTACATCCAATGGAGCGCCTCCCAGCCCTGCCTAAGACCCGCCCCCGAGTCCCGCCTCTGTGGCTACCTGTGGAGGAGGAAGTGGCTCGGACAGTGGACCAAACAGCTGTTCTTCATCAGGAACAACATGCTCCTGGTGAGAGCGGTGACATTTTCCCTCTAACACTAAAATATTGTTCTTTTTACTCCACTACATTTATCTGACTGCTTTAGTTACCTTACAGATTAATATTTAAACACAAAACAAATGAATAGTTTATAAAATGTGATGTTTTTGTTATAAAACAATAAGTCGATTGTCAGACAATTAAAAATAAACTAGTTTTGAGTAATTTTTCAACGGTTCAGCCTATCACGTGAAGATTTGCTGCTTTTCATTAAGATATTCGTGATAATTTTAAGGTTTGTTAACAACGTTGAGTTTTGGACTGTTGGTTGGACACAACAAACGTTTGGAGGTCTGTGAAGATACCAGGTCGTAAGTATCCAAGAAAGGTTAAAATCAAGGGGAAATGGACTTGGGTTGAAGAAACTCAAAGATGTTTCGCCTTAGAGTCCCAGCTATTAAACCTCTGTGGGGTCATTGTAGAGGTGATGGATACCGCTTGGTTCGTTAATGCTCCTGGCTGTTGTAACGACAGTCGTTGTGGTCGTTGGAGTCACGTGAGGTCTTAACCGTGATTGGATTTTCACACGAGGCAGAGTGGAGATGAAAGGACAGCATCTGGGGGATAAATGCGTAAATGTTGTCGCAAAGCTCCTCCCCGTTGAGAGCCAGTCTCTTTAGTTTGGTGTAAATGGCCTCTTTCACTCCTCTTTCGAACCATCGCTCCTCTTGGTCCAAAATATGTTCATTGTCCTTCAAATGTAAGTAACCTGCTGAGTCTTCACCTCAGGAGTTGGTCCTTCTCTGTTGGACAGGGAGGACATATGACTTGACACAGGACATTTATATCAGAATAGAGAGGCCATCTCTCAACGGGGAGGAGTGTTCAAACACCACTTATCCCACACCTACAACGCTTTCCTTTCATCTCTTCCCAAGAAACCGAACAAACCCTCATATTCGGCCTCATGTGCCAATGAGGTTCGATCAGACTTGGCCTCACATGACTCCAACAACAACCAGGAGCACAAACCAACCAAACGGTCTCCATCACCTTGATAATGACTCCACAGAAGTTAAATAGTTGAGATTCCCTACCAGTCAGCCAACCTGTTCTCCTCCCAAAGGGTCACATGTGGACACTTTGTCATGACCCTTTAACGCCCCGGGTACCCTTTAGCATCGTTCTTGTATGTGTAGGGCTCCGCGGTACAGTTAGCAAGAATAATTATGCATCGTCTGGTTAGACTTTCAAAATAAAACTTGTGGTTGTCGTGAAACGTTTGGTTTGGGCACCAATGCGACTTGGTTAAGTTTAGGAAAAGATGGTTTCCTAAAGTGGTTTGGGTTAAAATAAATATAGTAACGTAACATCACTAAAAGGAATCAATGTTTGCTTTTTGTTTCACACGGGAAACAAACACGTCCATCTTTTCTGTTATTTATAGTATAGTAGTGAACTATGACACAAACGGGTGCCATGTGCGTTGGTGCCAGACGCCGAAAGACGTGACAAAGCGTAGTTATCTGACCCTCTGGGAATGAGAACGGGCTGGTCAGTAAGAGCTGAAGAAGTCTCTTGGATGAGAGACGAGAAATCTTCGAGTTTCTTCCACCAAGTCCAGCTGCTCTTGATTATACCTCTACTTGGATAAGCGTTGTGAAGGTGTCACTCTGGGCTTTGGGAAACTGTGGCGGCATTTCGTAGAATCTTCACAAACCAAACAATCGATTAACGTCAGAGAGCAGTAAACTCAACAAACTTATTGACATAGAACCAACACAATAGCTAAAAGCTGCAGATCTGCCTTTGGGTTTTATTTACTGAATCCTTAGAGAAACTGCAGTATTTACCCACAATATGTGCTCTCTCAGCTTTCTGATCCATTATAACCAGCTGGTTTAAGGAAATATGTTTGGCTGAGTTCCTGTCTGACGGACAGACTGTGAAATATGTTGTTCCATATTCGTCTTCGCTGATATCGTCCTTGCGTGTGTGTGTCAGTGTTATAAGTGCGCTCAGGACCTGCTGCCTCAGCTGGAGATGAACCTGCGCGGCTGTCAGCTCGTCTACAAGTCGAAGAGCAACAGGAAGATCCAGCACCAGCTCAGACTGGTTCCGGTGGGCTCGGAGACACTGGTGCTGGGCTACGGCAGCTTCCAGCAGGCCGACGAGTGGAGGAGGGTCAGCAACACGCAAAGCATCTAATTACTAACACTGAATGTGTGGTATTCACCAGTCATACTGTAATCAGCTGTACTGTACACGTTTGTGTCGGCAGGTGATAGAGGAGGTGAGTGCTGGAGGTGAGGTTGAGACTCGGAGTTCGTTGTCTCTGATCAGATCAGACCAGCTGCTGTCCTGCAGGGTGAGACACAAACGTTTGTACTAACTCTACTCTGTACTAACTTGTTCAGAGCTCAACTGGAACATGGTTTTAAAATATAAAATGTGACGTTTCTGTATGTCTCTCCAGTCCAGTACAGTCCAGACTGACTCTGAGGAGGAGAAACCTTCAGCTCGCTGCAGCCTCAACAGAGACAAAGGTACAGGTGTCATGAGAGTCTGTTAAAGCTGCAGTGTTTCAAAAATACTTTACTACAACATTTACCAGGTGGATTGTGATGGAAGTTGGTTCAGACCATACACGGTATAAAGGAAGTGGATGTAGCCACCATGATATCCCCTGTTGGTTTGTGGACTACCATTTTGAATCCTCCAGTTTGGCATTTTGGCCGTCGCCATCTTGGATATTTGGAAACAGATGTGACCATGTTTGGACAAAACGGTGGAGCTAGCTAGATGGGTTAGCAGGGTGCATCTGTAAATCACATCAACTGTGTAGCTTTAAATGCTAATCTGTGACATTTCCTCTGGCGCCATCATCAGGTCAACGACGACAAACAGTATGAAAGTATAAATAAACAAAATGTATGCAAAATGGCCCCTGTCAGTGTTTTAGGATTGGATCATTATTAATGATGTATTAATATCTAAGCGGTACTTCAGAGTGACCTCTGACCTCTGGTGTGTTTGATTGACAGGTGTCCTGAGCGTGCTGATGAACTGTCAGTGGCAGAGTTTAGTATGTCAGGTGGAGGCCGGCGTTCTCAACATGTTTGGAGAGGAGGAAGAGGAGGAGGAGGTGAAGAGGGACCGGTCGCCTCAGTACACCGTCCAGCTCAGAGGGTGTGAGGTCAGAGCCGGGCCCGACACCAACCACTCCTACAGGATCACACTGAGCATGCTCGGTGACCAGGTGGCTGTGCTGGAGGTGAGCTGACGTGGCAGGAAATTATTAATATGAACTCATACGTACAAACATACTGTGCATTTCAGCCATTTCTCATTCCAAGAGCACCAATTAGCTATGCACAACTTATGTAATTTAAGTCACGTAAGTAACGTACTTATTTTAACCCAAACCATGATCTTCTCTTAAACCTGACCGGGTAGTTTTGGTGTCCCATTAATCACTAGTTTTATTTTGAAAGTCTAACTGGGTGTAGCACATTTATTTCTGCTAACTTGACAGAGCAATGTCAAGTTAGCATGTTCAAAAACAACACTAAAGCGGTACCCAGAGCGTTAAAACCTGATTTATACTTCCGTGTCGAATCTATGCCATAGCCTACACAGAGCACTGTGTAAAAAACTCAAAAACTACACGTTGCGGCGATGCAGCACACAGGAACTGTGATTGGTCGGCTTGGTAATATCGGCAATTTTACCAATCGTGTGGTTCCACTTGATGTAAGGGTCTACTGCGCATGCATCACTACTACCACACATGTGCAGTAGAAGTATAACCTGTGGGGGAAAACTCTTCTTAAACCTTAAGTCTTCAAACTTTATCAGATTTTACTGCTGATTCTAAAAAATGAAGATTCTAAAAAATGAAGTGTTTTTGTCCCGGTGACCACTGGAAGTGCAGTTATCATCTCTCCCCATTCATTCAGATAGGAACCTGATCTTGTTAGTCAGAAATAACCGCCCGGAGTCGTTACCAAGATGGTTGCCAAGTGTCGGAACTTTGATAAAAAAAAACAGGCTTTACAAGCGACACCAGGTCTTGACAAAGCGTCAACATGTGACGCCACTGGGATGAGAACGTGTTGTAATATGTCATATTTTTGTGTGTCCTTCCTTCCATCAGGTCAGTAGCTCAGATGAAAAGGAGCGATGGTTAAAGCTGCTGCAGGACGGCGCTGCTAATCACAGTAACCATGAAAACAGCACACAGCAGCACACAGGTGGAGCTCTCAGGTAAGAGAGTCTGTTAATCATCAGTATATCAGCTCCTCCATTCATGTAGCATTTCTCAGAGTTATAATGGAAATTTAAAAGAGCAGTGGTCCAAGAATAGAACCCTGAGGTACCCCACGCCATTTTTCACTTCTTCTTCTTCTTCTTCTTCTGTGGTGATTTTGTTTTATCGTTTTCCTTCCTCAGCGGGCTGCAGACTCGAAGGTTTCCCACCTCCAACACCTACATGGACGACCCCTTCCATCTGAGTGGAACAGGCAGAGAGCAGCCTATCTACTCCAACAGCTCCATACTGGAGCACATGGTAAGGCTCCAAAATCACGCAATGCTCCGTATGTATCCCCGGAGAAATGCGCATTGAAAGTGTCAGGATATTAAAGACACGTTAACCACTAAATGTAACCTTGGGCGGAGGCTTGTTGGCAGTGCATTGAGTACATTTGCACAGCGTTCTCTTTTATATATATTAAATCCATTGTGATAAAAAAGGGGTAATAATCCAAGAAAAAAACTCTGAATTTCACAGATTAATGTGATAAATTTAAGGGGGAAAATAATCACAAATCTACAAGCAAAACACTTGAATACTCTGACATTATACTCAAACATTTATGAGAGGAAATAGTGTTTTTAAATACAGGGTAACCTGAATTGCCATGGCAACAGACCTCAGGTAACACCTATCCACCTTTCGTAGTACAGGTTAATCATGAAGAACAAAGTTACTCCTAAAGTTACCTGGCTTCGTAGTACAGGCCACAGGTTACGACAGATATTAATGATCTGTGTTTGTCGTGTTTCAGCTCCACACTTCTCAGGATTCAGTTCGCTGCAGCTCGGTGTCGTCCAGAGACTCAGTGACCTACAGCAACGCCATCTTCACCACCCACAGTGAGTCTCGTCTCATAAATAAACTGGTTACCACCAGAGAACATGAAATCCCAGGGGCCTAATTTCCCAGTGGAGATCATTATTGTTTTAGCTAGAATCTCTGTCTGAACGTTGTCCTCTGACTGTCCAGTCACCACAGTCCTGTTGAGAGAAGATGTGAGTTGATAAAGCGAGGGCTTTGCAGATTTAATTTGCTCCAGGGGTCGCCTCTCAGGCTACATACCTACCGGCTGGAAGTTGCACATGCATGCAGAAATCTTACCAAGCAGACATCTGTCTGATCTGAGGTCAGTTTGTTATTGGACAGTTCTTGCAGGGACCCATCAGTTAAAACGTTGCTCGTTATTAAAACCTCCACAGACTTTCTGCTTTAACATGTTCATTAATAAAAACTGTTTGCTGTGTTTCAGACAGGAAGTTGGTGGAAGCGGAGCGAGGCGTTCAGAAGCTGGAGCTGACCGGGAAGAGGCCGGTGCAGCTGAGGGCGGGGTCAGAGATCAACCTGTCGTCTGCTGGGAAGCAAAACAAGCGCACCTCTTTTAGACAGTCGCTGGCCGTCTGCACTGAGCGCGCTCAGGTAGGAAAAGCCAGGTGACGGGTGGATCACACAAACAACAAGACGAGAACACGTTTGATTCAGTTAAATAAGCTTTTGGGCGACTCCTGGTTTATATTCTGTGACTCATTTCTTTAATATCTGCTCATTTCTATAAACTCTAGGCCAGTTGCCGCCTAAAGTTCGTAGAAGTGAGAGATTGTAGTTGAATAAAAACTATGGTTAACGTTTGGTTAGGTTTATGCAGCTAAAAGATTTTGTTTGATAAAAATCATGGTGAAATAAACTAGTTTTAAAAAATGACCAGGTCTCATCTGTTCAAGTTACCAGAAATCACAAGTTAACATTTAAAATCAAAAAGATGATTTAACAGTGGCGCCCTTTGCATGCTGTACTCTCTGGCAAAAGTTCAGCTTTCCTGCTCTGGATTCTGTATCATAACTGAGCCACGCTGTGTGCTTTGACCTTGGTTTCTGTTCTGCTGGTCCAGGCGGGTTTCCTGAACCCTCTGCTGCGACGGACGGCCTCAGCAAAAAACTCTCTGAGACGAGCTCCGTCAGCGCTGTTCATCGAACATGGAAAGGTTTTCCAGAGGAGGAAGGTGAGAGTCGCACACACAGCGCTTCTCCTTTGACCACAAATCACATGTACATTACAGATTTCAGATCATTTCTAGGCAGATGAATGTGCAGACAGAAGAGAGTCCATCACAGTCTACAGTCTACTTATTTTTTTATCAAATGTTACGTGCTGCGATTGCACAGACAAGAGAAACAGGTTTTTGAGTCCAGGAGCAGACGTCAGAGCACAGCTGAGGTTTGCAACAGTTTTAGATGTTGTAGTTAGATTAGATTAGAAGTAAAACCTGAGGGAATAACACTTTTTAAACCTTATTTTGCTGCAATGTTTTTGGATTTTGCTGGTGACTCTATGCATGCAGTGTTTAAGTGTTTATGTCCCGGTGATCGGTGACAGTGCAACGTTTCTCTCCCCATTCATTCACATAGAGGCCTGATCTTAGGCCCCATCCACACTGCTGCGTTTTCAAATTAAAACGGAGACCTTCTGCTACGTTTGCACCTCCCGTCCAGAGTTAAACGACGAAAACAAAGACCTAAAACGGAGAAGTTTGCATCGTGTTTCTTGCAAAGCAGAAACACGATGCTACTGACTGAGTTTTTGACTTGGTATTTTTATTAAAATATTCTGTACCGTGCAAATAACGCTCATCTGCCTACACTTGTACTGTGCATGTCGCCGTTTACTTTGCGACGACTCCCAGTCTGTTTTCCGCCGCCACACTCCCGTGTTACATTCAGTAACAGTCCCAGCTCGCTATTGGTGCATGCAAAACAAAAAACTGGTCTGATGCTTCGTCTGTTTTTATTTATTTCTTTGCCAAGTCTTCTGTAATTACGGAACAGACCATCTGCTTCATCTTTATACCGGCACGCTCATGCCCAGTGTAACTGAACGGGTCCTCGCTGTGCGTTTTCAGTCGTTTTAATGTAGACGGAGATCGTATTCTTTTTCATTTTCGGTTTTTAAACTAAAACGGAGCAGTGTGGACGGGGCCTTAGTCCCAAGATGGCTGCAGAGTGGCGGGACTTACCTATATAAGGACTAGATTGTAGAAGGTCGAGTTGTTGAATACTCAGATTCGGATTCCTTAATTGTCACAACGAAACTGAGTGCAGTGCTGACGGTACATTCCACATAAACAAAAGAAAAGAGACATGACAACAAACTTAAAATATAAAGAGTTTCAGCGAAACTAAATCAAGCTTCTAAACATGCAAATAAATAAGATAAAATGTGAAGATTCTGAAGATCTGTGCAGTGACTGCAGTGTGTTTGTGATTTGATTGACCTGAAGCGTCTTCCAGAGGTCAGCAGGTCAAACAGATGATGTCCTGGGATAGTCTGATATCCAGTTAACTCTGCTGTTACTGATTTCACAGGAATGGGAAACCAAAGCTGCTGCTTGACCCCGACCGTCCAATCATCACACCCCTCCTACAAACAACAGCTGAAGAACCTTCTGAGAACCGATGTGGATTTAATTGAAAATGACTAAACTAAATGTCAGCTCTGGCCTCTCTGACTGCTCAAGACATAAACTCTGATATCTAACATATCAGTGAACCAGCCTTCACCCACCGCATGAGGCTTTTCCATAAACCTAAAAGTTGTCAAACGGCATCAACAGAAAATGCATAATGCACAAGGAACAGAGGCAGAGCTTTGATTTAACGCCGAGCAACGAACACACGTCACCAAATATGCCCCCGAAATCAACAGAACCAGCGTTAACTTATATTTAATTTGTACTTTCTGTAAATATGTGTCATAGCGCTTATGTACCCGTCCACACGCAGCCCTAAATGTACGACAGCCGAGCTGCCAAACGAACTGTTTCTCAAACCCAAGTCGTCACACGCGTGGTGAAGAGCAGTCTGCGTCAGTTCGTAACTGGGATCCCTTTAGTGTCACAGTTCAACACACTGGGGGAAGCCCTGTAGCGTCGTTTATGAACGCTAAAGGTAGGTGTGGGATCCCAAAAGTCAGAGTAAGGAGGCGGTTGGGGTGGACAGGTCAGAAACCGAACTTTCACCCGGGTGACCAGATGTTTGTTTCCTGCGTGTAACAAAAAGTCAACATTGAATGTTTTTATTTAAGTTACCCAAGTAACGTCACTTAAGCCAAGGCGGGTTTATTGTAGCACAATTCAACAAAGAGGCAAATCAAAGTGCTTTACATAAAACATGAAAGCAACATAGGGAAATATAAAAAAGAGTCAAAAAGAAATAAAAACAGGTTAATTTACATAAACCTATTTGTTCACCCATAATTCTACGGGAATACGAATAATCAGGCTTTTTACCTTCCATAGTTTTGCTGTTTTGATTTCCCATCTCTCACACCAAACCATCACCGCCAACATTTATTTCCTCTTATTCACGATCGTCACCGTGAATCCAGATTGTTTGTGCTACTTAACTTACGTAACTTTCGTCAACTATGATCTTTTCCTAAACACAGTAGTGAAGGTGTTGGTGTCTAAACCTAACAAAATACAAAGTTTCACGTCAACCACTAGTTTTATTTTGAAAATCCAATCGAATGTTGCATATTTATTGTTGCTAACTTGACCGCAGAGCCATACACGTCCAAAAGCGATACTAAACGGTACCCAGGGCATTAAAACGTGGCGCCAAGGGTCTTCCACATAGACGGTATAAAAGAAGTGGATATAGTGACGTCACCCGTTGGTTTGTGGACTGCCATTTTGAAGCCATGAGTTTAGCCAATAGGCCGTCGCTATGTTGATTTTTTTGGAAACCAGCGTCACCGGACGTGACCATATTTGAACGACAGGGTGGAGCTAGCTAGCCTATAAATCACGTTAACTCTGATATTAGCTGGGATGCTAATTTTGGCGAGCGACAAACAGGCTTAAACCTAAACGTGCTTACCTGAAACAAATGAGCAGCCGACTCCTAATAACTTTTTTCAGCGGCGCTGGTTAAATGTACACAGAGCAGCGGATAGCGGCCTGATTGACAGGTCACCATGGTATCGACTTGTTGCTCACAAGTTAGCCCCGCCCTAAAGCCTCCCCTGCTTCCTGGTCTCTGTTCCTCTAAATGGGACCATAATTTACTAAATGAACATCATGCTGTGTTGAAGAAGACTTGAAACTAGAGACTGAGACCATAAACTCATCAGGAAAGTGTTTACTGAGGGAATAAATCAGCTGACAAGTAGAAACATTTCTCTTCTATACAATCACACTTCTCTCTGCAGCCGCTGGAGTCGCCCCCTGCTGGCTGCTGGAGAGGACGCAGGTTTAAGGCTCTGCAGCATTGGCTTCACTTGTGAAAGCTGGAGGTTACAGCTCAGTTTAGACCAAGCGTCCATATGTGACGATGTCAGAGTGAGAATATGTTGACCAAACGTGTGAACATGTATTTATATGCAGACACCTGATTTAGTGCACGGCCGTTATTCTACAAAACTCACACTTTCTTTAAACGTGGTGTTTTTGTTAACCACTACTCGAGGCTTTTTTGATATTTTAATAAACAAAATGTAATTTAAGATGCATCACAATAATATATTGTTAGTTAGGAATCCAGAGCGTCCTGTTGTTCTCGGTGCTTTGAAGCAGTTAAACAACATGCTGGTTATACATGTGCCGTTTAGTCACTTCCTGCTTCACAGCCAATCAGAGAGAGCTGGAGTCCGTGAACTCTGTTAACGTGTGATGGAAATATTTTGTGGAAAACTCTTCACTGTGTTCAGGATGACGACTTATTGTTGTAAAGTGTTTGAAATGTTTAGTTCTGTTTTGTTTAATGGTCTCTGAGATGTAACTGTGTGTTCTAACCAGCGGTGGAACAAGAAGTATTCAGATCCTTTACTTCAATACAAATACAAATACCACACTGAGAAAATACTCCTGCATGCAAAACCGAACTTAAGTAAAAGCACGTAAATAGTATCAGCTAAATGTACTTAGAGTATGAAAGTTCTCATGTTGCAGTAAAATGTTCCTTGTCAGTGTTTCATGAATACAAATGTACTCAAGTGAAAGTATTCTGCAAAACAACTACTCTTTGAGGTACACTTTATTTTAAAAAAGTACACGTAACAGGGTAAATGTAACTCGAAACTACCCACTACTGGAAAAGTACTGCATTCAAAACTTTACTTGAGTAAAAGTATGTAAGTGTTATCAGCTAAATGTACTTACAGTATGAAAGTAAAAGTACTTACTTTGCGATAAAATGTTCCCTGTCAGTGTTTCACGATAACAAATGTACTCAAGTAAAAGAATTCTGAAAAACAACAAGTACAAGTACCTCAAATTTGTACTAAAGCACTTGTGTAAATGTATTTTCCACCGCTGGTTATAACTGAAACCGTTTTGTTTCTGTCCTCACAGGACTACAAATCATTGATGATTTATGTTTGTTACCATGACCGCCGCTCATTTGCATAATATTTTGTATTTACTGGATTTTATAATAATCTCAGGATTTCTTTGTTGACTAAACACTGATCTGTAAAATGATTCTGAAACATTAAAAACTGAATTTTACATCATCTTTGTTTTGGTTTTTTTGCGTGTGAATGTTTGAAATGTTGATTTGGTCGCACGAAGGTTCAGGCAGAGGAAGTATAAAAACAGCATTAAAATATACCTAAAGTACCAAAAGTAAAAGTACTCCTTATGCAGAATAATATATTTGATATTACTGAATAATTATTATTGATGCATTGTAGTGTAAAAGTGAAAAAAGCTCCTTCTAGGCTGCATGAAACACACAGACTCTGTGGACCCTCGTGATCAAAAATTTAACTAGTAACATTTTCATTCTTACAATTATTTAGTTACTAGTTATTTATTAAAGAATAGTAAAATGGCTTGTTGTTGTTTTGTTCTTACTAGTAACTAATAGAATAATTACTAGTAGCTAAGAAATAAGCACTAGTAGCTAAACATTAGATTATAATGGAAATAGTTGCAGGTAACTATTCGAATCGATGTATGGCGTTTTTTAAATTTATTCCTTAAAACTTACAAGTTGCTGATTAAAAACTACCAGTAATTATTTATTAGTTACTATTAACTATTTCTGTTTTACTAAGAAGATATACTTTATTTATTTAATCCCCTGAGGGGAAACTCAATGTTTTCACTATGTTATCTGAAATAAACACACATGCACAAACACGACCCACAGCAACACACGAGACATGTCAGTTTGAGGCGTTTGCTCAAGGCCTCCAGCTACCAGTCCACGCTCTGCAACTCTGGTCCGAGCTGGATTCGAACCGGCGACCCTCCGGTTCCAGCCTAATCCTGCCTACTAGTAACAAGTGATCAGATCCTAGTAGAGCAATTTTTTTCTTACTACTAACTAATACAATAATTAGAAGCAACTAAAAAAAAGTTACTCATAGGCCTAATTAAAAGTTTTACTAGAAGTACTAATAGTACTTTACTAATAGAAGTACTATTGTCTAATTGTTACTAGTAAAACTGGAATAGTTACTACCAACTAATAAATAATTACTGGTAGCTTTTAATCAGCGACTAGTAAGTTTTAAGGATAAATGTAAAAACAGCTCACCATTAAAATCACAGAAACACGTGTGAACGTCCCGCTCTCGTCCACTGGCAGCAGACACTCCTAAAGTCTCGCGGTGTTTGTCCGTGTTAGCGCTGCAGAAGAAGAATCGCGGAAGAGAGGAAAGGTTTCCTGACGGATCAGGATCACCGGGCAAACAAGCTAACTTCCCCAAGAACAGCAGTTTAATCAGGTTCACAGGTTAGGTAGACACCCCGCCAGAAGGTAAAACAACTTGATTCACACCCTCTCTCTTCTGTCTGCTTCATTATGTCACGTGTTTTGATGCGAATCGGCCTCCTGCTGTTATTAGCATGTTAGCAAGTGCAGCCGTTAGCCGGTTAGCTTCAGAGCTAACAGGAGGGATTCAGAGGTTTTCTCGGAGGAGGAAGTCAGCTGATTGTGTTTACTACTTCTGCTAAAGGCGGCCGGTTCCCTCCTGCGTGACTGTCACGGAGTTTCACGGCTCGTGCTAAAGCTGAGCTCGGTGTGTAGCCTAGCTGAGTGTTAGCCTAGCTGAGTGTTAGCCTAGCCGGCTGCTCCCTTTTTGTTTGTTGTCCAGTGAAACGGTTTCACCGCAGAGCTGATTAAAGTGCTGCAGCTCTCAGACAGGGTGTGGGCTCTCTGTTCGGACTGTCAGGGCTTTGTTCTGCATCGGGACTCTGGTTTTTCTCTCTCTCTCCCCCCTTCACAGACTCAAGATGACAGCCGCACCTTACAACTACTCCTACATCTTCAAGTACATCATCATCGGTGAGTTCTTCACAGGGAGGGAGGTCTGATGGTGGACAGAGAGGTTAAACAGCCGGGGGGGGGGTATTCAGACAGAAAAGTACCACAAAAATACTGTTAAAGTTGTGCATTTAAAATGTTCCTGCAGGCAAAGTACGTGAGTATCATTAGGAGGATTAAAGCAGTAAAATGTTGTACTGTTATATTCGTATGTACGTTCTGCTGTAAGTCAGAATGTGGGAACAACACGGACGCCGCTATAAAGATGTGTTGGATTAACATCATCCAGCTCTGCTCAGACACTTTGAAGCTGTTCAATTACAAATAAATAACTTTCCTAATGAATCTGCTTCACTCCACATGCACAGCATAATAACCCTAATGCTTCATTTGTCACATACATGACGGCACTGACTGGAGAACCTGCCTAACATGTTCGTGATGGTGGTCCCCATCACAAACAGAGAGGCCGGGGTTCGAACCCGCGACCTTCTTAATACCATATCACAAATGACACCTTAGCAAATATGTATATGCAATGCGTAATTTCGCACCTTTAATCAGAAGTTTCTAACAATCAGCCACGTCGTCCGCCATGTTTCTACGTGTATGACGCAGGGCTGAACGGTTAATCGTTTTCAAATCGAAATTGCGATTTGAAAGGACGCGATTAGCTGATTGTGAAGACGGCGATTTAAAATGTAGGTTAATTAAACAGACCTGCTCGCCAATCAGAGCGGGCACGGGGCGTGTACATTTCACAGCGACAAACGAAACTAGAAGAAAACGTGGGATAATGGCGCCAGGCGCACCGACACAGGCGGCCAGTCATCTTGTGTTTATTGTTGATGTACGATCGGGAGTCTGCAAAAGGTGTTTTATTTTAAAAATTGACCAGACCTTCTGCTCTGTGCTGCTTGACGCGGCTTCAGTCAAAAATAGACTTGCAGTGAATATCGAACTTTAAAAAAAAGAATAATCGCAAATGGAATCGCAGCATCTGGCAGAAAAATCTAAATTAGATTTCCCCCCAAATTGTTCAACCCTACTATGACTCCCCAACTCCATCCATCCACCCGTCCCTCGTCAGCCGCTTATCCTGCGTACACCCCGGACAGCTCGCCAGTCCGTCGCAGGGCCAACTCGCCAACTCGTGTAGCAAAATTTTCTTCGTCGTTCAGGTGAACTTTCCCACTCTGGAAATAATTTTTCAGATTATTCACCACATGAATGCACAAATATCCCTCATGCATTAATGTAAAGCAGCATTTCACTGCTGTAGTTGTTGAGCTGAAGCTCCTTTTGAACTGTTTAGTATTCGCGACAGACTAATTGATTAACTGATCGGGCAGATAGCTGCACTCCTGAGGCCGATAAAGAAAGATGTCTGCAGGCCGCCTCCTCGGGGAGCAGTGATGTTAGTAAATCATCAGAGTGAGTTTGGAGCCCTAAATGTTCCCAGTCACCATTGTCTTTTTAAACGTTCCTCTTTTCTGTTCCTGCTGTTGAGCTGCAGCTCATTCTGAACTGTTCTTTGAGCTCATCACTGTTGTGATGGTGGAAATAAAAAAACAAACGAAATGAACAGTTATGAGTAACTTCCTGTTTTGGGCTCCGGGCTGCTCTCATACATACCTGACGTAGACGCGCCGGGCTGCGGAAAATGTATCATAGCTTGTCTTAATCTTACTACAGATTAGACACGGGTGGTGAAATAAAATGTGCAAGATAACGTTTATTTCTTTAATTTCTCCAGTACTGAAAGCAGAAGCGTTGATGTCGGAGCTTATCGATGCTACAGTTTTTCATAATTTAGGCCCACAGCGACATCGTCCAACCAACCGTCTGAACCTCAGCGTTATTAACAAACAACAATATTTCAGAGGAAAAGCAGCAAATTTTCACCTGAGAGACGCCGAAACCATCAAATGTTTTACAGGAAAATGACTTCAGCCATTAATTTTCTGTCAATCGACTAATTGATGAACTGTTGGGGAAGTTAATTTATAACAAAACATCATATTTTATATGTTTTGTGTGTAAAAAAAATAAATCTATCTATCTATCTTAATCTGTAAAGTAGTACAATATTAGAGTAGAAGTACCTCGAATCTGTATTTAACTTCAGTACTAATTTACATCCACCACTGCAAAATAAAGTACTAAAAAACAGCCTCAGTATGAAAATACATTTAAAGTAAACTTCACTGTTTAAGTTCAACAACAAAGGTAATAATAAATGTGTGTGTATAGTGTACAGATGGTTTGTGTGGCGTCGTGCTGCCATGCGGCGCTCAGGTAGCACGTCTAAGCAGAATTACCAGCTTTAATAGGACCACGTGTCTATTTGGACCAAGTAACTTTACAGGAACAATTCGATTTTCTACCTTCCAGACAGCTAAATGCAGGAGTTTATGTCTCTGAAAATTGATTTGCCGAGGCTTCCCAGAGACGAGCAGTCTGTGACGGGCCGGCTGCTCGTGTTGGCTCGCCAGTTCACCGTCGCAGAGCGTCAGGAGTCGGACTCGAGTCTCTGCGCGCGAATCAGCACAACGAGATGAACTGTGATAGGAAAAATACCAGGTTCAAGAGGCCGGTGGACACTGGAGAGAAGGCAACTACAACTCCCAGGGGGCATTTCACTAACAAACATCCAATCACAAGCTTCATGCACACAGAGAGCTGCAGCTGAAGATCACGCCTCGTAAGGCAGGTTTATTTATACAGCAGCAAGAAAAGTCAGAGTGATTTACATAAAAGCAACGCAAGAGAAATTTAAAAAATACAATTAAAAGTTAAATAGAAAATAAAATCAGGTTAAAACAGGACAGTTATAATATAATTATTATTATAATTATTATTAATGAAATGCTTAGATTTGAATATTTAAATAGATTAATTTAAAAGAGTTTCAGCAGACCTGCAGTTTGTTACGGAGAATAAAAACTGAACGCTGCTTCTCCAGGTTTAGTTTTAGAAAGCAGACCAGACACAAATCTGAGGCAACACTCAAAACAATTATAATTAAAAAAAAATTTCAGTCCCTTTTCTCCTGAACAAAATAAATATCTTAGTAGAAAAATGAAGTGCTGATTCGTTCTTTCTTCAAATGAATTAAATCATTTTTTTAAGCACAGGTTGGCTGTGGTTGGATGACATCATTAATAAGTGGCTGATATTTTAACAACTGTATTTGAGTTTGCAAATCTTAGGGACTTACCAGGCGGGAGGGGGAATTTAATTGATTTTTATTGGTGATTAAGTACTGATTAGTAAGGATTAGAGGAACATATTTGTGGACGATGTGAGTTTATCAGATCATCACTGAAAATGTCCCGGGAAATGATCTGGATGAGCCCTGATGGGAAAAGCTGAGAGTGGGAACCCTGATCTCCCTGAACTTATTAAACGGAGATGATTCAGTGAGCCAGGAAACGTAAAAGCATGTGAACTACGAAGAGAAAAGAGGATGCTGCCTAAAGCTAAACTCTCTGGTCCTCTGTTGCTCTTAATTTCCAAACCTGAGAACATGTGGAGCAGCTGCTCCTGGTGTCTCTGAACAGCTGCTTCAGGTTCACGTTAAAAGTCAAATGCACATTAGATGACAGACGCAGCGGCTGCCGCTCGCATCACATTCGGCCGCCACGACTGATTGGATGAGAATTTATATCCTGTCTGATGAAACTGAATCCTGGACCGGGAGCCTCTCTGATCAGGGTCGTGCAGCTGCCGGTGTGACTTCCCCCTGACCTCTGACCTGGCGTTTTTACTTCCTGTCTCTCTCCAGGTGATATGGGAGTAGGGAAGTCGTGTCTGCTGCACCAGTTCACAGAGAAGAAATGTGAGTCTCTCCTCCTCCTCCTGTCGTCTTCCACCTCCCTCTTCCTCAGTCATCTTTCTCCTCCTCTTCATATTCTCTTTCTTTTGTCTCATCACACTAACTGTCAGTCAGACTCTCCATCCTCCTAAAACTTTCTTTCTTTTGTTAAGGATCAGAAACAAATGTTTCTCAAAAACTTTCTCAAAATAAATGTTTGGTATTAGAAAAAGATGTTAAATCCATAATGAGATGTAACCTCCTGAATCAGAAAACGCTCTCTGACTCATCATCCATCTTATTTTCATGCGAATTTTAAACGTACTTTAGAAATGTCGCAAAAAAGAAATTGTGAAATCTGTGAGTTTCCATCAGCTGGTTCGGAGCGAATAAACCAGGCTGCGGCGAGCGTAGTTTCGCCAGCAGTTGATGTTACACATGGCTGTAAAAAAACAAGACGTCTGGGTTCAAACCAGAAACAAAACCAGTCGCTAGAACCTGATGGACAGTGATCTGAGAAAAATGTAGAGAGGAATGTATTTCAAGCTGCGAGCCACGTCTCCGCACGTTATGGGAACATCCGGTGCTACGCAGAGTTTTGCGTGCACCTCCAGATAACGCTTTTAAACGATAGATCATCCTTTTGTGGGGTTCATCGGTGGTGATGAAAGACTCGAAGGATATATATTTTATGAACGTTAAGAGACGTTAATATTTTTTTACACTCAGCAGAAGCAGCATTCATTGATAGCATTCAGCGTGCAGAGCAAAGGATCTGAAAAGCAGAACAGATGACGACGGCTTCCTGCCCAGATCTGCATCCACCTCTTTCTCAGCACAAATGAGCGTTAGCAGCCGCGAGGTGCAGGCGTGCAGAACTCTGCACAACCGGGCGAGACGCCGACAACAGAAACAAGTTCGCTGCGTCAGAACTTATTCGGAAAAAGTGTTTCCATCTCCCGTTTAGCGCATTTACTGTTTTTCTACAAAAAAACACCTACAGCCAGCGTAAATTAAGGATTTTATTTTGCCGTTTTCATCCACCTTTTCTAATGCGATACTTCAAAAAAAGGAGTGATGGTTAAAAAGTGTAAGTGCAGGATGCAGTTCAGACTGGTAGGAAATATTAACCAACCGTTTTACATACAGTCTGTTAGCCTGTGTATCTGCAACATTATCGTGCAGGTGACAACGTGTAGTGACTGGGGGCAACTGTAGGCCTACTACAGGTCACACAAGGCAGCTCAAGAAACCATTATAAGGCAATCCTTGGTCTTTTTCCATTATTGTGACTTCCTGTGGGTACGCAAACGATCCAGCATTCAAAGGCTTCAGTGTTTTCACTGTGTTCGCAGAGCGAGCTTATTAGAAAGTGGATTCAGGATCTAGGACCTCTAAACTACGACTAAACGCTGTATTAACCTCGGGGCTGGTGTGTTGCTGCTAAGACTGATGTGTGTGTTTTACGTGTGCAGTCATGGCGGACTGCCCTCACACCATCGGGGTGGAGTTCGGGACGAGGATCATGGAGGTCCACGGTCAGAAGGTGAAGCTGCAGATCTGGGACACGGCAGGTCAGGAGCGCTTCAGGGCCGTCACCAGGTCCTATTACAGAGGGGCCGCCGGGGCCCTCATGGTGTACGACATCACCAGGTACGTTCTCTTCTCCTGCTCCAGACGCAGCCAACCAATAAACAGATGTGTTCAGGTTCGCTTGGATTTAAGGGGAAAACGAGTCCCAAGTTTACGAACACTGTAGGTGTGAAAACTCTTTGTCTCATCGTTTCCTTCATGCGTGTTTGTGTTTAGGAGAAGTACTTATAATCACCTGAGCAGCTGGTTGACAGACGCCAGGAACCTGACCAACCCAAACACAGTGAGTCAACACAAACATCACTAAACATCTTGCTGCTCAAACAGCTCCAGGGGCCACAGAGCCGCAGGAACCTAAAGGCCCATGTGCTCATTCCTGTTTGTTTTCACCACGTCTGAAAAACACTATGGAGTTTTTACTCACAAGAAGGACGTCAGGAAGTCATTCCCCTACAGGTGGGACTTTCTAAACCGCTGCAGCAGAGGAACTAAAGGTTCTCTGGTTCCTCCAATTGAAAAGAAAGTCGCAGTTCAGGTTTCTGAGCTCTTTAAAGGGTTCTGGGTTCCTAAATCTGGTGCAGTCAGTAGAAACTCCTTAAAATAAGGGCAGTGAATGTTGTAACTTTAAGACTCCAAACACAATAATGATGTTTTGGACAAATGTTATCAAGATGAAACATTTCACATCATTCGATATCGATAATTATCAGGATAAATCAATCAAATCATTATTTCTTTCAGGTTTAAAGGGTCTGATTTTTGCTCCAGAGTGAAAGTAAATTGTGGATTTAAACTTTCCTTCCTGGTCAGAACAAACACTTGATGCCAAACAGCGGATCTCTTCACAGATCTGAGGCAGAACATTCAAAACTATTATGACAAAATCCTTTTTCAACAAATATGCACGAGGAAAATTAAGTAAAATCTTTTTTCAGTCTTTTATTTTTTTCCCTCAACAAAATAAATATCTTAATAAAAAATGAAGTGCTGAATAGTTTGTGATTCAAATGAATTAAAACAAACATTTATTGAACATTTGTTACACGTTATTTAAGAAAATTAACTTCATGATAATTATGTACAATAAATATTCACCAACTGCAATAAATAAGAAATGGATCGATCTAGCCATCCACAGAGACGTGTCACGAACAAACCACGCTCTACAAAGAACTGTAACGTAAAAGTAAAAGTATTCCCTCGCCTCGTTAAAGCGCCTCTATATGAAGGATTACACCGTCAGAAGGATGGAGGTTTGTTCGGGTAACTGGGTCAAAAATATCACATCATCATCACGCCGTCCGCCTGACCAGCCCGTGGTCATTCATCCTCATTTGTTTTTCAAACATGCAAATTCCTTTTTTAATCATATGGACTTTCTCTTGTTATAAACAGCCTTTGGGTACGTGATTTTAGCTATTTCAAAGTAAATAAAATCTTAAAATCTTTAATAAATTTAATTTGGTAGACTCCTTTTCCTTTATAGTTTATCACCTGTGTGCGTCTCTTCGTCCAGGTGATCATTCTGATTGGTAACAAGGCCGACCTGGAGGCTCAGAGAGACGTGACGTATGAGGAGGCCAAACAGTTCGCTGAAGAGAACGGTGAGAAGTGTAAAATGTTCAAGTTAACATCAAGCTGAAAACAGGTCATGGCAGTGATTCTGATCTCTTCTTCTGCTGTTGATGATCAGGTTTGCTGTTTCTCGAGGCCAGCGCTAAGACGTAAGTACTCACACACACTTCTTTCATCAGTAACTATCAGATTTTGGAGGTAACGCTGTGAAGCTTTTCTGTTTCTTCATACAGACAAATACACACAGAGTAACATGCATCCAAATGTTGTTACACGTGAAGCATTAAAACACACAGCTACACACATTAGAGGCCCTGACGTCCAAAATTTTGATCCTGATCTGAAGCGGATCCTTGAAAAACATTTCCCAGAAGCCAAAAGCGACCTGAGGTGCGACTGTGTGCATGTGACAATGACCTAATCTGTAAGACTTGCTCGCCATCTTCTTCCCTCCCTCTTTTTCCTCAGAGGGGAGAACGTGGAAGAGGCCTTCTTGGAAGCGGCAAAGAGGATTTACCAGAACATCCAAGATGGCAGTCTGGACCTGAACGCTGCAGAGTCGGGAGTCCAGCACAAACCGTCCGCGCCGCAGGGAGGCCGCCTCAACGCCGACAGCCAGCCGCCCAAAGAAGGCTGCAGCTGCTAACCACAGACAGAAACTACAGACCCATCACATGGACGGACGGACGGAGACGGACACATACGTACACAGAGATCCCCTCTCCAGCAGGCACTGACATGCGTCTTCTATCCAGAGAGCGTCAACCAGGATTTAGCTGGACTACATTTAACATGGCAGTGGTCCAGCCCAACCACCTGTTGTTAAATCAGGTCAGTACCCAAAACAAAATTCAACCATCTACCACCCAATCAGACATTTACCACGTCTGGTTAAATCAGGACCCCCTCAATCAAATCCATGAACCCACAACTATCCAGACTTCTGGGCGCCGCCTCTGGATCAGTCTCAAATTTAGATCGGTGTTAGACCAGACAACAACTCCCAAATCAGGACCATCCTAGACCTAAACTGGATCCCATTCTGCACACAGTGAATCCAGCTCAAATCAGCTCAAATCCTGACCACTCTAGGTCCACTTTTGGACCAAGCTGGGTCTCGTTCCAGGTCACTCACAATGCCACAATCCAAATATGCAGCCCACGTTCAGGCACGCTTGGGCAAAACCTACAGCAATCTGGACTACTGTGAGTCCAGATTAGAATAGCCATCATCCCAGCACCAAGTCTGGACTACTTGTTGGCGCAACTCAAGTAAAAATTGTCTCAAGAGAAAAAATAAAGATTTAAGGCTCAAATTTGGACCAACTTGGTGTCCCGAGTATCGCACCAAAATGTTTTTTTTCCTCAGTTTCAAATCGGGACATCGCTATGGAGAGATCCAGAGCCTTGGCTTAAGACGGTCCAAAATAAATCTGCCTTCTGCCCCCACATCCAGACAACCAATTGGGACCCACCAGAACAGGACGGCGATAAACCCATAGCAGACGACCTTTTTACCCTTCTTCCATCTCTGGAGCACCGTTAGCCAAGCTCATGTGAGGTGGGGGCCTAAATGTGAGACTACCCTGGTCTCACATGTGGAACACTATTAATCCAAAACACAAAGACGCAAGGCTCAAATTTGGACAAGCCATGGTTTCAACGGGACATCGCTATGGACACATCTAGATCCTAGACTCAGGCTGGTCTGGCCTTGGTTAAAATTGACACTGCCTTCACCCCACATCCAGGCTCGCTTGGCCCAAAAGTACAGCCAGCACTAGACAACCATTTTCCCAAGACGGTATACGTGGGACGCTTTTGTCCAAGAGACAAATAAAGATATAATGCTCAAATTCAGACGAACCTTCAGCCCAAATCTGGACTACTTCACTAAAATTCGGATCACCCAAGTTCCAACTCCGGACATTCCTATGGACCGAGCCTCGGCTCAAGCACTACTGCTGTTGGTCCAAATCAAGGACCACCTGCGGTCCAGATCTTCAAACCTAGACCTTGATTTTAGGGTCACATTTAGTTATAATGTGATCGTGTTAATGCCCAGTTCTGACATTCACTCTTTGATATGAACTTTTGGATTTATAGTCGTACTTATGTCTAATACATATGTGATATCCCGTCTTTAAAGTCCATGCTTCAGAACCATAAATTCTAACACAAGAGTGGCCTGGACACCTGATCTCCAGGATTCCTTTTTCCACACAAAACATTTCTTCCCATGCTCGAGTTCATGCCAGTGAACGCCTCATCTCACTTGTTCTTCATCCATGAGTTGCAGCTTTTACACCATGTTTGTAATGTGGATCGGAGACTTTTCAAACGGTTGTTCTTCTGGTCAAATGCGTCTCTGGAGGCGTTTCTTCTATGTTATTTCACTTTGACTGCAGTCACCTCTACAGTAAAAGCCTCGCTTGGCTCCAAACAAACAGGTCTAAATCAATGGAAAACCCCTTTTAATCCCAACAGGAAAGAGACCTGTGGAAACCCTACCCGAATCCAACATGCATAAAAAAAAATGAATTATCAGGTGTACCTGAGGACACTAAGAACCCTGCCTGAACAAATTAGACTGAATATTATTTGGACCCCGCCTTACTTGGGGTCTGGTTCAGCAGGATACAGTAGGAACTGAGTGAACCCTTGAAGGCTCTTCACAAACATATATTCACAGACAGGAACCCCAAACACCTTTTTAAAAGACAAAAATAATTAAATAATTTTGTTTAAGGCAGTTTTGAATATTGATATCTCTGTGCAGAGGGCAGGTAACGGATTGAAATTACTGAACCTGAATGTCGATACTGGTCCCCGAGTGGATCACAAGTTCAGGATAGATTTTTATTAAATGTTTCTTGTCAAAGTTGATTTTTATTTTTTATTCCTAACGTGTTTCTAAATATATACAGAATATTTTCAACGTCACGGCTCCCCCTAGAGGCCATTTTTTGCGTCCCTCTTGGTTAAGTGTCTGTTGAGGGAAGAAAAATGGCACAAGGGGAAGCAAGGCAGATTCTCTTTATTTATTACTGCCTGTTTTTGTTAACGTTAGGCCGGGATTACACTTTACTTGAATGCTTTAAAGGCCAGTTTATACTTCTGCCGTCGTGAGCATTTATACATGTGCATTGGTGCCTGCGTCGCTATGCAATTACACCGCCTAGTTGCTAGCTACAAGCTAGTTGGCGGTGCGGTTTCTGTGTTCCACTGTGTTGACTTCTGTTAGCTGAGCCGGCTAACTTCCAGTTTTGCCCTCCCCTAACGTGGGAGTAAAACAATTTTAGTCCCAAATAATAATAATGACTTTCCAAATGTTATTGACTGAATGGATCAAATTCTGATATGGAAACGAGTCATTTCGTGGGGGCTGTCTGCTTGTTTGGCCACTAGGAAAATGTGCTTCAAATCACGGAGCACTTCCTGGAGGCTTGGAGGTAATGCAAAATGCTACCAAGCAGAACAATCACAGTTCTTGCGTTTGCTTGTCAGGCTACCGTATAGGTGACTTGGCTGTGCGTACGGTACGGTGTAGTGTAGTGTACGCGCCTGCGTATTGGGTACGGCGTAGATTTGACGCAGAAGTATAAATTGGCCTAAAGGCCTTTGCACACAAAGTCCGTATTTTTCGTCAGAAATTGTCGCAAGTTCCGGAAAAGATTCGATCTTCAAAATTTTTTACATTAGCATTTTAGCACGTAGGCAGCAGGTCAGACAGTGATACTCATGTGGAAGATGATGAGGAAGGACATGTAATAGAGGATGAGGACAGTGTCGCCAAAATCATCCTCACTGCTTGACGCTTCGGTCTTGCATTAGAAATTTTCGCAACAAATAGAATAATAAAACGCATTGAACTCGGTGTGCAAGGTTTCTGTGCGTAGCAGTTTTTATCAGATGAGGGGGAAAAAGCAAAACGAAATACACGGACTTGGTGTGCAAAGGCCTTTAACTCTGGTTTCTGGCTGAAGGCGTCACACGTCTTACTTCCTCATGTGAAAACTAAACTGAATATTGGTTAGCTCTGCAAACGTAATGAGACAGATTTATTTGTGCGTAAGAGGTGCAAAAAAATACAAACCCCTGATATCTTTTTGCAAAAATGTGAAAAACTATGCCTTCTGACAAAACGTCAGACTTCTGCAGTTCAACTCAAAATGCCCGAGCCTTGATGTCCTGAAGTGCTTTAGTTTCCTCTAATGCCGCTAACTGCCACTCAACAACTAAATGATTAAATGTAAAATGAATTCATGGGTGTCGAGTGTGATCCCGGCGCTACATGAACCGGTTCTCAGACTAATAGAGTGGGTCGGTAAATTTTGTTCTTTAAAGAAGCATTCCAGCGCTAACTGACTACAAAACAGAAACACCACCTATGTAGCGCCGCTTAACTTTATTTTAGAATGGATGTTTTGGTCACTAGGGGGCAGAAAAAGACCAAAACAAGCTGACGTTTAAGCCATTTGATTCAGTCTTTTAAAAAGAAATCGATTAATACAGCTTTAACCTGATGTGATTCTGCTCTCGTTCTCTGATGCATTAACGTCAGATTTACACTAAATGGATCAGCTGCCAAGCTTCCAGTTTATGTCCAGCGTCTCTGCAAAATGCATTGTAAAATAGTAATCAGTAATACTGCTTAAATACCAGGAAGGGTTCGGAGATGTTTTATAAAGCTGGAGAAATGTTTCCCCTCGACATCCGAATGAGTCCCAGAAGCAACAAATGTCACCAACAGGATGAATCGGATCAATCAAGAGAATTACACATTAATCAAAATAATCTTTTCAATAATCTTCCATCAGTTGAAAAATCAAGTTTTCTAAAGTTAATTGTTTATTTTATAGTTTCCTTTTTCCCCCAGTGTTTTTAAGGAAAATGGGAAGTATCGAGAGGAAAATGAGAAATATGATAACCAAATTAAACGAGCTAGTGGAAAGGAAATGTGTGTTTCGGCTTGAAAAAAAACACTTTAATTCAGAATAATAAAAATATCAGTGTTGAGATTCAAAGCCAAAGTTATGAGATGTTGATTCACCTACTAATAATCATGATTTAAAGTCATAATCTTGACTTGTATTTTTATCATGCCTCCGTGTTTCCTGGTGATCGTTTTCACTGATCTAACACTTCTGACTCACAGTGACATGAGTTGTCTTTTATTGTAAGTGTAATTTGTTAAAACATTTAAAAATGTATCACTTTTATTAACGATGTGGAGGTAAAGTAAGAAATCTATTAACTGAAATGATTTAACTCTGTAATGTACAAACTCTACTTATCGGTGACATTTGTCTCCTCTGGGACTCTGTACTTGTTGCGCTTTAGTTCTGAATAAAAGTTTGTTTAGACTTTAAAAGGCTTGGAGGAAGTTGTTTTGCTGTTCTGGCTCACTCTGATCTCCCCGTCCTCCGTGAGACCGCGGTTCAGATCCTGGTCTCCCTCAGACCCCGTGTACATATCCAGTCAGAACTCAAGTGTTAAGGATCTCAAAGCCAAGTGCTGTTTGTGTGTCCAGGCTTCACTGAGGACTTCCTGGACCACTTCCAACACAAAACCTGGTTTTTAAACTGTGTCCACGTCTGTCTGAATGGGGAGTAGTTTGATTTTACTCTTCGTTGTCCTCTGATTGGTGGACAGCAGCCTTCTGCAGCAGTGATGCTTGATTTATGAATGAAGTCCTCACTGTAAAAAACAACAAACAACCCAACACATCGCAGGTTTTCAGACATCTTGTTACTTTTCGTCACTTAACAAACTGCACGCTGCATTCGCTGGAGGAAAAAGAGCTTTTTTTTTTTTGTAGTTTTTCCTTCGTTGACGCTTGTGTTTTGAAGTTTTTCAGGAACCAAAGGGTCACAAAACAGGAAGTCATTGGATTCACAAAAGAAACAAAAACCCTGCAGGTTAAAGTTCTGTTGTGACGGCCGCCTTAAGCCTCCCTCGCCAAAGAAAAACACAAGCATCTAATTAAAGAAAACACTCAAATTTAAAACGCAACAGAAGATGCCACTGCCTGCTTACAGCAGTGCCAGGTCTGCAGTGGGCAGCGTTGTTGTAGCGTAATCGCCTTTAAATTGGTAAAATATGTACGTTTAAAGACGCTCACCCTGATATAAACGTGACATCTCCATTTGTTAATAATACAACAGATGTAACCAGGCTGAGAACCTCTGAAACTGCAGGTCAGAGTTGTTCGGTTGCAACGTGCTCCGTGCAGTTTACTCTTTTTCTTTCTGTAATGTCTATTGATTGTCTGCTAAAGTAACGAACATGCTTCCTATGATTCTTCTTTGACTATTTATACTCTTAAATCAGTAATGATTTTCTTCAGCTGTACCTTTTCATTGTGGGGATTCAGTTCTTTGTAAATAAAGTATATATACTGTATATACGCTGACGACTCTCTGTCTTTTGTCAGATTTTCTGCACCTTCGTTTGCAGGGAAACGCAGCTAGCTTGCTTGACCAAAGTCATTAAGTACCTTTCAATACCTTTCATTTCTGAATTAAATTCTTTTTTCTTAACTTACATTTTGAGATACTGGAAGTTACCTTTTGCCTAATAAAACAGCAACAAAAGGTATTAACGTTCTTTATTTGGGACATAAAGAAAACCGTTAACAAGAAAGTTTGTGTTTTCGAAGATAATTTGTGTTTTTCTTAAAAACAGACATAACAGAATTTAAAGCAGATTTAAAGCAGAGGTAAAGTCTCTTTTGGTGGTTTACTCAGAAAGCAGATCTGATTTCAGGTCAGATCCGTCCTGCATCTCCATGAACAGATGAAATGATTCCAGTCTCTGTACAAACAAACATGATGTCCAGCAGGTTTGTATTTCCTACATCCGTTTCTCTGAAAAGCTGAAACATGACTCTGGGGTTTTCGGTTTCAGATTTTAACTTCAGTAAAGTGGGACATTTAAACATTGTGTGATAATGAAGAGTCCTCCAGCAGAAATCCGTCCAGTCAGAAAGTTCTGGTTTATTTGGATTTCAGTCTCCATCCAAACTCATTAGTGATGTTGGAAGAAGCACTCAGATCAAGTACAAAACTATCATAATATACATATCAAAATATACTTAAAGGACCACATTTAAAAGTACTCATGCAGAATAAAACTTATTAGGTGATTTATATTTTGTAACAATCTTAAATGTAACTAAATGGAGTGGAGTAGAAATATAAAGTAGCATAACGTTTAAATACTAAGTAAGTAAAATAAAAGTACCTCAAAATAACAAATACAGTACTTGAGGACAAGTTATTTCACCTTTATGGGGCAAAATGTGAGAAATGATGTTGCTTTCTTTATTCTACTCATTTACTTTTTAAATGTATTTTAGTAGTTTTACTACTTTCAGACAGAAAGAAAAACTGACTGGACAGATGCTGCGAGAGAGAGCTGGTGTTTATTGTTTTGGTTGAACTGAACCTTTAAATGAATTTAGAGGATTTAAAAAGTGTTTAAAGTATACTGAATCAATTTATCAGTTTATTAGGAATATCTAGCGAAAACTGAAGCAATAAATCCCTTCGTGAAGGTTATGTTCAGTCCTTGAGAAGTATTAGATATTATAAACACCTCTCGGTATAACACGATAGTTGGGCTGTAACTAACGATTGTTTTCTTGATTAATCTATTGGTTGTTTGAGGTATAAAATGTCAGAAGGTGAAGAATTTCTCCCAAAGCTCAAGAGGACATTCCCAAATGCTTTTTGTCCACAACACACAGATATTCAGTTTACTCTCATAAATTTTAAATTCTTAAAAAAAAGACTCAAACTGATTAATTGATTATCAAAATAGTCGGCGATTTATTTGATAGTTGGCAACTAATTAATCGCTGCAGCTCTACAAACTGAATCCTCCAGAATGATTCTGCATCTGAACCAACGAACTGAACTTTTTAACCTTCACTCCGGAGGATTTACTGCAGACTGGCTTTAGCTCGGTGTGGCTAATAAACTGGTGCTAACACACCCACATGGTATAGAGCGTTGAAGTCCTTCCCTTCTGTCCCACGGGACCTTATTTTGAAAGAAATATGCACAGTGGGAGACAACTAATGTTTAGATCCTGTTTGAATTGAGTCCTGAATGACACGTTTGTCAGTTTAAAAGAATTTAAGTCAAGAAACTCAGTTTGTCGTAAAACAGTACAGTAACATTTAGTTTTGTGTGAAACCGCTCAGTGAACTACATCTCTCGTCTCACACAATACGTGTCAGCAACATTTTAGCGCTGTAATGCTAAGCTAACGTTAATTTCTGGTAGCTTAGCTATGTTCCACACACACACAGATGTTTCTCACCTGACGTGTTTAATCCAACGACCCCTGGTCCTTTAAACACATCACCTACACATGGAAGCTTCAGTCACTGAGGGAAACACTTTGTGTTCGTTCGAATTATGTATTTTCTTACAGTTAAGCTGATGATACACGGAGCAACTTTTAGAGCAATGGTGCAGGGCAATGTTGCCATCTAGCAACATTGCCCTGCACCATTGCTGAGAAAATTGCCCTGTGTATCATCAGCTTAACTGATGTGTTGTGTGTAGCATGAAGGAACTACAAATCCTTGTTATGCCGCCCTGTGCTGTAAAATGACGAACAAACAACCTTGAACCGGTCAGAAGTTTTACAACAGTGGTTTGTAGTTCTGTAAGTCTAAGTAGGTCAAGTCAAGTTAAAAACCTTAAATGGCACCAAAGTAAGCAGCAAACTGCCAAAGTTACGTCACCAAAACATTTTCAGATGTTAAATTAACAAGTTTTGTTCATTATTTCACTGTAGGATCTACTGATGACCAGCTGCTCTGACTTCATTAACATTTTATAGAATACAGTCCAAATAAAGTTAGAGAGTTAAAGAGTTAACAGGCTGCTCCAAGGTGTTTACTCACTGCTGCAGAGTTGTTAACTCATTATTGATCCATGAAATTTACATTATTTCTTAGTTTTGTTGACCTAAACTTTGTCTTTACCTTCTTTGGTCATTCTGCAGCAGTGGAAGGAAAGTAAACACGTTTCTACAGTAAACACCTTGGAGCGGCCTGTTAATCCGCCCTCACAACATTTATATGTACTGAATTTTATATATAGTTATGAAGGCAGAGCAGCTGGTCATCAGTTGATCCTACGGTGAAATAATGACCAAAACTCCTTCATTTAATTGTTAATTTTGCCTCTGAAAGTGTTTGTTTTGGTGACGGAAACGTTGGTTTACCGCTTCACTTTGGTTGCATATAAAGGTTTTTCACTGGACTTGAACTAGTTAGATTTACAGAACTACAAACATGGCGGTGTTCTAAAACTTAACTTTGGACCGATATTTTAACGACAAAATGCGACTTTCTTGACTTAAATTATCTTTTTTTAAACTAACAAACATCACGCGTTTTCATTCAGGACACAATTTAAACGGGATCTAAACACTAGTCGTCTCTCGCCGTCTACCAACGTACATGTGTTTCCTGAAATAAGATGCCATGGTGGTCCACGGGAAGGGGGAGGGGCTAACTCTGTTGTTAGCATGTAGCTTGTTAGCTTTGAAGACCAGAAAAGAGAGAGGGGCACGTTAGCAACGATAAAGTGAGATGAAAAGTCTCTGCTGCCGTCTGACCGTCAACAAGCAGCCGCACGGCTTCTACGGCGGCGAACGGTAGCAGCAGCTGCTCAGGAGGTCAGAAAACTTTATTCGTCACTTAACACGTGAACAGAGCGGTCCAGAGTCCGTTTCAGAAAAGGCTGAGTACAAAAAACACACCGACGACGATCCCGAGTCTGTTAGCGTGGAGGGGGGCGTGTCCTCGGCAGGAGTCTGCTGACCTCACAGACGGCACACAGTTTGATTGGCAGCAGAGGTGGTGTGACATCACAACGTGGTTCTGCTCTTGGAGGCGGGCTCTGTCTCCTGCTCGTACTCGATCTCCACGTACGCTCGCTTCTTCCTCGCCGCCGAGCCGTTTGCCGGAGATTTGCCTTTAGACTTGGAGGCCTTCGTCTGCACCTCCATCTCTTCCTCCTCCTCCTCTTCTTCACTGGACGACTCCTCTTCCTCGTCCTGTTCCTCCTCGTCGCTGCTCGTCTTCAGTTTGTTCATGTCCTGAGAGAAGAAACAGAAATATCGATGGTGCAGGTTTATAACAACGAACTTAAGCTACCTTTAACCTCCACTAACTGCACACGACAGCTGCTTTATTGATCCTGTAAAACAAAGTTACCTCGAAGTCGCTCAGGTCGCTCTCCTCCACTTCTTCTTCTGCTACAAACTCGCTCTTCCCGACGTCCTGCAACAGAAAAGGAGAGCGTTCATAAATGCCCACAGAGCTGAACGTGTTCTGGCTCTGACCCTGAAACGCCGAGTGTCCTTCATCATCACCTCATCATCTTCCTCCTCCTCCTCTTCCTCAGACTCGGACTCGCTCTCCTGGTCCTGCTGCTCCAGGGCTCTGTCGAAGGCGTGCACCGGGAAGTTGTATATGTCTCCGTACTGAAAACACAACACACACAAATGTTTATTAACCCAAAACAAAAACACATTTCATTCTGTCCGAGCTTGGCACGCCGCCGCGCTTACGTTAGCACGCCGCCGCGCTTACGTTAGCACGCCGCCGCGCTTACGTTATGTTAGCTCACACTGCAGTTGATGACCTGAACTAAAGTGTAAACTCAAGTATTTGATGAGTAATGAATTACATTTACTCTCATTACTGTAACAGTTTCATTACTGTAACAGTTTTTTTAATGTACTTCTGGAATATCTTTAATTATCTGCATTTTTTATTTACTGTCTTTTGTTTGAGTTGTGGCTCTTTTGCTGTCAGTTGCAGTAAGTTTATAACTAGTTGGTTTGGACGTGATGTCGTTCGTCTGCACTTTATTTTGACACCTGAAATATGTTATTTATTTAATAGTAAGTCGATTAATTGTTTAGTGGTCGATTATTAAATTATTCGCCAACTTTATTCCGATACCAGCTTCTTAAATGTGAATAGTTTCTGGTTTCTTTCCTCCTCTGTGACAGTAAACCGAATACCTTTAGGTTGTGGACAGAACAAGACATTTTACGACGTCAGGTCGGGCTTTGGGAAACGCCGAGCAACATTTTTCACCATTTTCTGGCGCCAACAACTTATGAAGAAAATACAGATTAATCGATAATGACAATACTCATTAGCTGCTGCCCTAATAGTTAATCACATCAGCATAAACATGTACTGAGCAAAAGTTTTAGGCAGGTGTGGGGAAAAAATGCTTCAGCGTGTCGTACCGTTCCCTGCTTGAGTCTCTCCAGCAGCTCCTTCTCGATGGCGTTGTCCAGCTGAGCGGCGATCAGAGCTTTCTCCTGCAAACAGACACAACAATACGGCTCAATACGGTTAAAACGCCGCCGACGCTCCCGTCTGAAGAGCGAGCGAGTGTTGCTAACGTTCGGCTCACCTCTTTCCTCTTCTCTCTCTTCTCCACCTTCCTGCTGAGAGGAACCAGCTTCCTCCTGAAAGACAGTCAGACCATAAACTTTATTAAAACGGAAACAGCTGAATCCGCTTTGCTTCTGCGGCTCGTCTCTTTTTTCGCCGTTGACTCTTTGACACGTGCAAACCAACAAATCACAATCAACACCCAGATAACGCCACGTCTACCAGCTGATGGAGTCCAGAGATATCGTTTTAAGCTTTCATCCTTAAAACAGTGTCTCTTTCACTGTTATCCAATCAAATCTGATGTTCATATTTACATTTTGCTCATGGTTAGTGATGTCACTAAATAATAATACCTGTCAGTCGCTTTTTATGGCGTAGATCAGAGATCTTCTTTCGACCGCGGTGGAAACAAACCTTTTAGTTCCTCGAAAAGTAGATCCTGGTACTAAAAGACACGGCTACATGCGTTTATAGAAGGAACCCGTAACACATGTTGCAAGTGCTGCAGATCACATGTAGCGCTGATCGGACCTGCTCCTCGCCGCCGCCACAACATCTAAAACAAACCTCAGGTTGTGAACTGATGTCAGTGGAGCCGCACGACCAGCTGAATGCGTCTCCCGGCTCGGCTGTTAAAAAGCAGACGATTGGTTTTCTAGCTGGAGGGGGCGGGAATGTGCATACAACCGCCATGTTTGCCGTTACGGGCTTTTCCTCAAGGATTATGTTCAGGACTCTCTAAGATCGTCTCTGGTGCTGCTTGCCTTCTAACTTCATGTTTAACTGCTCGAGTTAAAGGATTATCTCACACTCTCACTTCGTCCCAGTGTTTCTCTTCTGTTCCTTGATACAATATGTTCAGATTTAGAAACTTGAAAGAAGAGCAGCTACTTCCTGTAGTTTGTTAAAAAGTGCTTACTGTCTCTTCAGCACCAGTTTGCGCATGCGGATCAGGTACTGAGTGATTTTGGTGAAGCGCTGTTTGCATTTGTGTCGGATGAATCGAGGCCAGTAGATCAAATTCTCATCGATCTGTTCCAGAGCTTTCTCGTAGTTTTTACTGAGCTTCACCTGCAAACACACACAACACACAGATTAAAATGCGTTTCAGCATTTAAACTTTAAACTCGTTTTAAAACTAATAAAACCGTCTGCTCACCTTCTCCCACATCTTGGCAGGAAAAGCTGCTCTCTCGATCACCTTCATGTAGAGGAAACACTGACCTACAAGAGAAATTATTACTAATTATTCATTATTGTTCTTTCCCCTGTTTCAGTGTCATCGTTGTTCCTGAATGTTTACAGCTCTAAACAGTTTGTGGTCGTCAGATTTCTGTTAAACTTCTCTCGTCTAAAACAATAAAATAAAACAAATGTGTGTATCAGAACTTTATTTCTTCGTCTTTCCTCTCTCATTACAGTCCTTGTACATACAGATCTGAGTTCTTCTTCCAGCACTGCAAGAGGGTTGTTAATTTTTTGGGTGTCTAAAAACAGATTAGGGAATATTTTTATTTTTCTATTTTTCAGAAAACATCCTTTTTTCTCCCCCAACTCAGCCTCGTACCTCAGTGTGTGGTGCCCACATAATAATTCTGCTGTCTGATCCCAACGACCCCCCTACTGATGTGGTACCCAGTGTTCCTGCAGGTTTAACGGTTGATGTCTTTACCTTTCTCCTCTCTGATGGTGGCGTACTGACTGTTGGCCAGCGGACAGGACGAGCGGTTGCACAACCCTGTGATGTTGTATTCATTCCGACAGAAGCCCTGATCCTTCGTCCTGCACAGAAGGACGAGAGGAGATGTTACCCGAGCTCGGCCGCAAGAAGCAGGTTAAAACATGTGTTTATAGTGTTGTTACAAGACATTCTGGGTTTATGACTCTGTGGCTGAGGCTCCATCCAAACTCCTACTATTTCGATTTAAAACTCAGACCTTCTGCTACGTTTCCGCCTCCCGTTCAGGCTAAAACGGTGAATCTGAACACCTAAAACAGAAAGGTTTGAAAACGCTGCTGAGCCCGTTTTGGTTTTAAACTCCGGCGTAGCGTTTTAGTGCAGACAGGTGAGAACAGAGGGCGTTAAGACACGAGGACGCTCACGTTTGGCTCTTATCATACTTTATTAAAGTATTCTGTACTGTGTAAATAACACTTCTACACTTTGCAACGCCTCCCAGTCTGTTTCCTGTCGCCAAAGTCTTTGTCCTCCCGTGTTCCTTTCAAAGAAGTCTCTGCTGTGGTTCTTCACCATCGCAGTTCTTTGTTCGTCTCTAGTTGAACTTTTTTCTTCAGCGAAATGTTCTGCAGCTGCTGAGTAGTCAACCTGCTTCCTGTTCACACCGCCATGCACCAGATGTGCGTTTTCAATCATTTTAATGTACAAGGAACAAGGTAAAACGATGGTGTGGACGGAGATCGTAATCGTGTGGATGTAGCCTCAAATGCAATGAGATTAGATGAGACACAAACTACTAAACAACTACCATACTGAATGACTGAATAACCAAATAAATTAATGAGGTGCAGAGACTTACTTGACTTTGTAGGAGCAGAACTGTTTGTTCCCGATAATGTCCCAGATCACCTGCAGGAAGCAGATTCAACACATTTACAGCAGCACAAACGTAATAACAATTCAAAGCATGTTTATATCTGAAATTTTGTTTATGATATCCAGGTCTTCTTCGTCAGTTATACTTTTAATGCAGAATCACAGTCTATAAACACATTACATTTAATATAGTGACACTAATATGCATGTACAAGATATACCAATAAACTGCACATAACTAGAAGGTATCGACAGGTAACGTGTTGCCGAAATTAAATTCCAGTACGACCCTACCAATGTGTGCATCTACTCATGTTGTAACAGCTGTGTCTGTTCGCAGAGAAGCCAAACAACCTTAAAAAATGCTTTTCTATGCCGAAGTTTGGCGTCACACTTGACATGTAAACCGTACAAGATATGTCAATAAATAGTAAATAAATAGAAGATATCGACAGGTAACGTGTTGCCGAATTTAAGTTCCCGTAAGACCCTACCAATGTGTGTGTCGACTCACTTTCTAACAGCTGTGTTTGTTCGCAGAGAAGCCAAACAACCTTAAAAAATGCTTTTCTATACCGAAGTTTGGCGTCACACTTAACATGTAAAACTAGCTTAGTGCCCACGTGTGTGAAATGCTGTTAAAACATTATATTTCTATCCGTATATAATTAGTAAAGATAACCACTGTTAAACACGTAGTCTAGCTACTGAACAGATTAATAAAAAATAACCCAGATTTATCAGTTTTTACATAGTTACCGGTAAGCTAACGTTAGCATGAAGCTTTAGCCGCAGCCGCAGCTTTTAACTCATTTATCACACTTACGTCGTCGTGTTGCATTTTTAGTTCCTCGCAGAGCCGCTAGCAGCTTCACCGCCGAGTCCACCGTGTGTTTACAGGATATTTGATAAGTTAATGTGAAGTTATGACGGAGTTTTTCTGTCTTCGGAGCCACATGGACGGTCAGGCGGCCACCATTTTTGTTTGCGTGGAGCAAGATCACGGAGGGAACAAGTATCGCGATACTTCTTCTTCTGTTCCTCTCCGGCAGACTAGGCTCTGTTAGTGCATTGCTGCCTCCCACTGGTCATAAAGTCTTCAGTAAAGCTCCCCCTGACCTATATTTTCCAATATAGGCCCGTGGCTTTTAGGAAGTGAAATAGTTCCAATGCTCTTTGTGTTTGATTAGAACCATCACCCATCAGAGTTTTTACAGATAATAGATCAACTCCCAGAACCTTTAGGCCAATGAACAACAATCTTCTTTCCTCAGAACATGAGGACAGAACATGAGGACAGAACATGAGGACAGAACATGAGGACATGCTTGACAGACTCCACAGACTTTGCACTTGCCGTCCCTGTGCTTTCCCACCAGGAACAGCCCACTTGCCAATCCACAATGTCTTAATCGGGCCAACTTAATCTGATCCATCCGAGGCAAGATAATTAATTTCCCAGGTTTGACTAATGGTTTTACATCATAGAACTTTCTCCCGCTGGTGTCTTTACTCCACTCGTGTTGCCATTGTTGTGTCAGTCTTTCCTTAATGATGCTACGGCACTCCAGTCTGTCAAATGGCACCTCCACCTCCACATTTTCCCTTCCTAAACTTGTCCTCGCAGCCTCATCAGCCATCTACCTGTCTAACATGAAACTGGGGAACATATAAACCAAAGCCCACTTTCTTATTCTCAGGGTCTCTGAATAAATATCTATGTAGCTACTCCATAATTTCCCAAGATGCTCCAGTACATAATGTGCAACATTTCCTACACTTCCTTCCTTTATTAAATGTTTAATAGATATGTTTAAATCAGCCTCAGGCAATAGCCAATGAGGGATAGATGGCCAGTAGACAGAAGGCACCATTTTCCTTTCATTAAGCTTAAGCTCCTCTGTGATGTCTTAACAGAATGTAAAACACTATATCTATTAAGCCTACTCTCACCCTTTCTAAACTCCCAACACTCTGCTAACAAAGAAACTGAAGGAAGAGCTAAAGACCCAAAGCTTTTCATTTTTACGAAATAATTTAATGCCAGTTTTGCACGTCGCAGCCTTAGCGGAACCTCCCAGTACATGTCCTCAAAGCCCTAGATTGAACCACATCTAACTTATTAAGCGTGGACCTAGCTGCTGATGCATATGCAAGACACCCATAATCAAATCCTGCTTTATAAATCATCAGCATAAGATTCCTGTCTGCACCCCAAGAACACCCAGCCAAACACCTCATAATATTAATAACCTTTCCACATTTATTCTCCATTCTACATACATGTTGTTTATACGTTAGCTTTTCATCTACCCAGACCCCAAGAAACTTGAAGACCCTGGCTCTCTCAAGAGGTTCCCCATTCAACTTAAGACCCAGACTGTCTATATTCCTGCCAAAAACCATATACTTTGTTTTTTTCAATGACAGCCTAAAACCCCACTTATCACTCCAAGCCTGCACCTTATTCAAAGCACACTGCATCTGTTTAAATAAGTACCCAGTATTACGGCCTCTTTTCCACATTGCTCCATCATCTGCAAACAAAGATCGCTGAAATCCCCTTCCTACCTCATCAAACATATTATTAACCATTACATTGAACAGAACTGGACTGATGACACTAACCTGCGGAGTCCCATTTTCTACGAACACAGAGTCAGAAAAGCTCCCTCCTACTCTTACTTGAATACACCGTGTCTTCAGAAAGTCCTTAATCCAATTAATCATTCTGCCCCGAATCCCTGCATCATACAGCTTAATGATTCCTCCTCCTTCTTCTTCATAAACCTTCTCTATATCAAAAAAACACACCTGCCACCACCTCTTTATTTACAAGGGCTGTCTTGATATCATCATCCAACACTAAAACTGAATCCATAGTACCACGAGCAAGTCTGAAACCATTCTGATATGTAGAGAAAAAACCTTTCTTTTCTAATCTCTACACCAACCTGTCAGTAACCATCCTTTCCATAATCTTACAGATAACAGCTGTGAGAGCAATTGGTCCGTATGACCCATGTTTTCAGCTTCCTTACCGAGTTTTAAAATCGACACAATCACTGTGTGTTTCCATTCAGCTGGAACTGATCCTTCCTCCTCCAATGCAAAGTCATCCATATGCCGAAAGACCTCATTTCCCAATCCATCTCTTCCAGGAGCAGTGTGCCGCCCTCGTCTTATTGACCTTCTTAGTCCATGTATGGAAAAGAACACATTGATTACATCACTGTTGTCATTATTCTTGTTAAGTTTATGCCCTTCCTCTCTTTCCTCTCACCCTTAATTTGAATGGCTTTTTCTGCTGCTTTCCTCACGACTCCACAAAGAGAATTACTCCACTCATCAGTACTACCTTGACTAACTACATCATCTAAACTTCCTACCAACTGATCATGATCTGATTAAAAAATTAAACCCTCTCACCGCTCTCTCCTTCTCCACCTGTAAAACACTACCAAATTGATCACTCCCTAAAGTGTTCAGTTCCATAGGATACCAACTCCCACACCTAGCAAGTTCACCTGACGCAAAGGTTAAATCAATACATGACAGCCTCCCAATAATCACCTGAAACCTAGTCGGTCTTCCATCATTTAACACCACCAAATTGTTTTTATCTATAAAATCTTCTATTAAAACCCCATTTCCATCTTTGATTCTGCCGCCCCAAAGAGGATTGAGAGCATTAAAATCTGTCCACACCACTGCAGGTCTCACCTGATCTGTTGTTTCATCTAACGTCTTCATTTCCAACAGAAGACAAGGATTATAAAAATTTACCAATGAAAACCTACCTGCTGTGCTCCATATCTCAATTGCTACACATTCCAATCCTGAGGTAATATTTAATTGTCTATATTGAAAAACCTTTTTTAACAAATATTGCACAACCCCCTCCAGATGAATTTCTGTCTTTACGTAAACAAATGAAACCTGGCATCACAAAATATAAAGACGGTTTTAACCATGTCTCCTGAATGCATTTTAACTGTGGTTTGTTTTTGCAACCATCTACAAACTTCTTTAATTCCTGTCCATTAGCTGTCAAACTCCTGGCACTCCACTGCAGAATACTAAACATTAATAGACTAACTATCAATTTCATCATCATCATCCTCCTTGGCCTCCATTATTTTTTTCCCTTTTGTCTCTTGAGAACACATATCTATAGAGGGCCGCTGGCTCAACCTCTACAACCCCAAGACTCCTCTCAGCAGCCTTCACCGCACTTTTTACAACGTCTGAATTATTCTTAGTCTGCTTCATGTCACACATCACTTCCACAATGAAAGCCAGGAATTTCATCTTACTCACCACCACTGAATCTTCTGTTCTCGTTATGTCACTCAACTCACCACATGTTGCAACCTTTTTGACAGCCTCAGCATAAGACCCCCCTTTGTTAGTCTCCCTAAACTGCTGCACCCTCATCGCCTGCTTATATTGCTCACATTCACGATTTCCAGCTACGTGCCCTCCACCACATGAACCACTTTACCACCTTCTCCTTGCACTCAGAGAACTCGTGTTCTCCTCCACATTTCCCACATCTTCTATTTCCTCTACAAGCAGCTGCAATATGTCCATACCTCTGACACTTAAAGCACCTCAAAGGTGGCCTTCTGTATGGCTGCACTTTAGATGACAAGCACCCTAGAAACACTCGTTCTGGAAGGGCTCTTTCCTGAAAAGAAAACACCACAGTTGATGATTCCCGCTTAGCTCCATCATGAAAGATTTTAATTCGTGTGGCCTGATCAACCTTCACCCCCTCTATTCCCTTCACCAACTCAACCATGGGAACCTCCAGAGAAACCCCATAAATCAGCCCTTTCAAGCCAGCCTTGCTCCCTGGAATAAATCCTTCCCTATCGCATCCAGTGAAACAGCTCTGTTCAACTGAGCCGCAGACTTGCAAGCAGTTTCCCATCAGCCAAAATTCTTGCACTCAGGATATCAGCCAACTCTTCCTTCAATGCCCCAGAGAGAACTAAACCCAGACTCTCCTTCCTTCAACTTAAAAATCACTTTATACTCTTCCGACTGGCTACTGTTTCTTCTCATTACCTTTACCTGCTGATCTCTCCCTCCCTCTGACTTCTTCTTCTTGTTTCCGGCAGACTAGACGCATCTGTGGCGTATTGCTGCCCTCCTCTGTTCGCTATTCACATCTTAACGCTAATTGCCTATCTCCTTTTGTATAAACCAGTTTTATGTAGGTATTCGATCAATTTCTTCATTTTGTTCCAACTATCTAAGTTAACTAGGGTGAACAGTTTCCTCCTTTGGCGAGAGTATTTTCTACAAAGAACTAATACATGCTTCACTGTTTCCTTGTCTCCACATTCACATTTTCCATCAGGGTGTTTACCAGTCAGAGCCAGACACTCCTCAGCCCACAGTGCCCAAACCTCACTCTGGACAGAACTACTGCATCTCTTCTCTTACCTCTAAAAGCACATCTTCCTTTCTCTACAGTTCTTTGTACTGAATAATATTCTCCCCTTTTTTTCCTTATCCCATGATTTTTCCTCCAGCACCGCCTTCTTTGCCACCACATCTGCTTCCTCATTACCCTCCATGTGCGCCGGTACCCACACAAACCCCATCTCATACCCAGCTTTGTGAATTCTATACAACACCTGCATAATTTCCACAAGTTAATCGGGTCTAGATTTCATTTTCGTATCTTTAATTGTAATCAGAGTTGCTGCTGAGTCGCTACATATAACTGAATATTCCTGTTTATTATCTTGGACCCACTTTAAAGCCCATAGCACTGCCACCAGCTCTGCTGTGAAGCCCGACAGATGATCTGGAATCCTATTTATTGGGATGCTTACACCAAAAGCCACTTTAGCGCTCTCAATATCCTTTGACCCATCAGTATAGATTTGTAGGTGGCCTCCCCATATTTGACAAATCCGGGCTTTTATCTCCTTCACTCCCTCTGACTCTTGTGAATCACTAATTTTATTTCTCCTTTTTCCTTTTCTTCCCCTTACTATTTCTTTCCCATCTGCCCCCACCATCATCCGCGTCCTGCATTGCAGGAACAAAGTCTTAATTATTGTAGGCTATTGACTGATGTTCCAGCACTAGTTAGACTAAACTGGGAAACACCGCGTGTCTCCCAGCTAGCGGTCGGCGTTTGTGTGGGGCTTCAAGATCACGGAGGGAACAAGTATCGCGATACTTCACGGCCTAACACGTTTTGGATGAAACGTGTTTATTGATAAAATGTGTACATCGTACAAAAATGTTAATTTACTAAATCTCCACCATAAGCAATAATAATAAATAATAATAATAATAATAAATTTGAGTAAAAAGTGACTGATATTCTGCTATAAAGGACTTAAATGTTCGTGTATTTATAGATTTGATATTAACTAGCTAACTTTATATAACTTATTAATGACTTACTAATATTTATATATATAATTTTGAATAGAATTAAACAGAACAGATGTGGAATCTGAAACCAATAAACATGTCCATAATCATATATTGTAAAACAGAAAAAAAAAGTTGCTTATTTCTCGGGAAAAGGGTGAATTAGGTTTGTTTGTTTATTTGTTTAACTTCACGTGGGTGTTCTTTTATGTAATTAAGATTTGTGATCTTTTTTTTTTTAATGTAAATAAACACCACTTTTTATTTTACTTTTTTATATGTTTATTTGCTACTCAGTCCTACATTTTTTTTTACACCTTTATACAACTTCACCTTACAAAACTACAATTTCACCACGGCAAAATGACCACATAAATGAGAAGATACAGACAACAAAAAGATAAAAGGAAATACTTAAGTACATAAAAAACAAATAAATGAATATAAAATATTAAATATTATTTACAGAATGGATACACATAAAATACTTTCTAAGTTCTATTCTAAAACATTCAAATGAAGGCCGGGACCTTGAGAACCTGGTCTTATGGATGTAATATTAAGTTGACAATCTTAGAAAGTTTTGTTGTTGTTGTTTTCATAGTATAATAAAACATCCTTGGCTTCTAGTTTAATTGAATGGCTCGTTTAGTTTAGTTGAACTTGAAATGCAAGTTACCTCACCTTGAAGATAAAGTTTATATAACTACAGTGTTCTAGTTGTCTCAACATTGTTTTTTAGTTGATTGAACATTTTATAACATGCTTCACCTTCATGCTTTGAGTTAAAACAAATAATTATTTTACTTTATCAATGCAAGAAAACTTCCCTTAACATGTCTTACTGACATTTCTGCATTATTCTAACTCACAGTTTCCAGTTAAAACATTGAAACCACAGTCAAACTACTTTCCATTTCAAGGAGGATTTAAATTCCAATCTGTTTAAATTTACATGTATAGGGCCTTTGTCAGGTTACCCCTCTACCTGCGGCACTAGTTGTTTCTTGTTTACCACAAATGTGTTTATATTTTGGATGGAACAAACTACTAAAGGTTGATGGGTCAGTACTCAGTGTTAATGATGAGAAGTTGAATATTAATACACACAACTTGATCACATATTTTCAGATTTCATCCTGTCTTGTTCCGCTGAAATGAAGTTATTCTTAACTCAACAGCATTGCGTTCATACAGCAGGCCCTGCAGCCTCTGTGATTTTAGGAAGGAGATCTTTATTAATTAACGGGACAGCGTCTTAGATGTCGCTCATCTGTTGTCACACATTTAGATTGACTATTTTACGTGTCCACAAAATACAGAGCTAGAGTGGGGGTTAAAAACCGAGAAAAAAAATCCTAGATGAAAGTGTCAAATTTAGTTTGAGCCGTTGTGGACTACAATCCTCTGGATGGTCTTCGTGCCAGTTGAGGGCAGGTCTTGGTGAATTTTGTCTCTAATAATTATAATTTGATTAATTAAAGAAGCTCATGAAGTCGTAACTATTGAGAGCTATAGGAAAACATTTATTCTGCTCTGGCATTACGGAGGGCCTTCCTATAAGTTTTAAGTTCTTGCCTTATTAAACGAGTTTCAGTATTATACTGTGGAGCTAACCGGGAGTCGGTTCATGAACACTCTGAGAGAAGCCAATGGAATCTAACAGAGAGATAAAGGCGTTAGTGAAGCTGTCATTCTCAACGTCCATATGAATATTAAAATCCCCTACAATAATAACTTTGTCCGTTTTAAGGACTAAAGTTGACAAAAACTCTGCAAATTCAGATAAGAATTCAGAATACAGGCCAGGTGCTCGGTACACTATAACGAAGAGAATTGGTTGCAGTGATTTCCAACTTGGGTGCGAAAGACTAAGAACAAGACTTTCAAATGAGTTATAATTTAGTTTAGGTTTAGAGCTGATTAGTAGGGTAGAGTCGAAGATAGCTGCAACTCCACCTCCTCGGCCTGTGCCTCGAGGAATGTGAGTATTAATATGACTGGGAGGGGTGGATTCATTTAGGCTAACATATTCTCCATCACCCAGCCAGGTTTCAGTAAGACAAAATAAATCAAAATTAATCAGACCAGGACCATCTCCTCATGAACCTCTTCATGGGACAAACTATTGTCAAACAGACCAGGAGTGTCGACCACAACGACCGGACGACCGTCCACTTCACTCTGTGCTTTCTGACAATGTTTGGTGACTGATGTTTGACTTGATTCAGCTTTAAACTCTTTTCTTCCTAGAATGGTGTTTCCTGTAGAGCTCTTTCCACTTCCAGTCTTCCCTATCAGCACAATCCTGAGACTCTCTGGTCTCTGCTCCTCATCATCACCTGGGAAAGAAGAAGACCTGGAGTTACTTTAAATATTCTCAGCAGCTACAGTGAAGGTTCAAGACTGTGATGATCAACATGGTTCAGGACACAGAAAAATATTTCAAACTAGTGACTGAGACCATAAACTCATCAGGAAAGTGTTTACTGAGGTAATAAATCAGCTGAGAACTTCTATACAATAACACTTCTTTCTGCAGCCGATGGAGTCGCCCCCTGCTGGCTGCAGGTTGGGTGCATTGGCTGCACTTTTCTGACCCGGAGGTTCCTGCTTGGTGCCAGTGCAGGAAATACTCTTTTGTCTAAACAGTGTGGTGGATGGTCATGTATGTGTTAGCCTAAAATGATTTGAACATCATTACATCACTATGAACATTTGGATAGTTTAAAACAAAGACGACATCACGTTTCCCTAAAATGTATTTTGCAAATGCAAAGTAGTCAAATATAAGAGACATCATTAATTTGCAGTTTGCAGCTTAATGATCTTATTTACTCAAAGAAGATTTGTGTGAACAAAGGTTTCATTGCCTTGTCAGAATTGTTTCTGCACCAGCAGCTTTAACAGAATCTGTTAGAAAAATATCCAGTGCTTTGATGATCACCTGGTAAAGAAGCTGTTGTGTCCTCAAACACATCACAGCTGACATGCTCTCCATTGTTCTCCTTCACGATTTGATCCAAGCGTGTTAACAGCTCTGGAAGTTCGAGGTTCTTCTGCTTCAGGTATCTGTATCTACATTTTCTGATCAGGTCTTTTAATGGAGGCTGTTCCATGTATTTGTCCATCAAACCTGGACTCTCCTCTCTGGGTGTTGATATCAGAACCAGTGAATGATCAAATGATCGATCACTGAAGAGTTTCAGGACTCTGCAGAGCCTCAGTTTGTGTTTCTCAGTGAAGTCTTCAGGCTGTAGAACCAGCAGGAACACATGAGGTCCAGGATCAGAGAGTCTCACACAGTTTGTCACATGTTCTGTCAGTTTGTGTTGAGAGATGTTGGGATGCAGCAGATCTGGGGTGTTGATGAGAACTATTTCTTTCTCCTTTAACCGTCCTCTTTCTCTCAGACAGCGGTCTGGTTCTTCCTCAGTGTTGAACTTTGTCTCTCCCAGTATGAAGTTCCCCACTTTTCTCCTCAGGGACCAGCTGTTCCCCAGCAGAACAACCCTCAGCTCAGACACTGAAAAACAAAGATTTAGAGAAGGCAGAAAAAAGAAGACTCAGATTGCACCTATGAAATACTGTAAACTCAGAAATTCAACACAGTTCAGTTTGACTCACTGGTAGGAGGCAGGATGTCCATGCTGTTCCTGTGCTTCAGAGGTCGATGATCATCTGTGATTGGAAGCATTAGTTTACTTATTTACGTAATCACATGTGAATATTCTTTTTCTGACAGTAAAACTGTCATCAGTGATCTCTTCTGTGCAGTCTTCTATAACTTTAGACCACCAAGTGGGACTCTGTTGGCTCTGCACACTATGACAAAGACTGCAAATAAAACCAAAAACAATAAAACTAAAATGTAAAAATAAGAGATAAAATTGAAATGAAAAGTTTCATCATGCAGCCGCAAAGCACCAAATGTCAGCTAGTGAAGAAAAGTGAATCATTTAAAGAAATATGGATCAGTGCTTTAATTTAGGAATGACATGTCTCAGTAGAACTTCAAGGACAGGAATCTTTATTAATTAAAAACATCTGTTGATTACTAATGCAGAACAATAAAACAGCAATGATAAAATGTGAAGTTCATTGATCAGTGACTGTGATCCAGCTGAATCTCTGTGTGAACTGCTGCACAGTCCCACCTGACACTGCAGTGCTCTCACTACCACCTCTCTGTTATCAGCCTGAATGGAAACCTCTTCTAGAAGAATCCTCATAAAGTCTGTTAAGACTGCTGCTGGCTGCACGTCTCTGGCTGTGCTCGTAATGGCTGATTCTGCCTGTGATTCACCTGGGTCTGTGGGACCTGATGAAGAAGTCTGGACTGGGTCTGTGGGACCTGATGAAGATGTCTGGACTGGGTCTGTGCTGGTACTGGATTTGGATCAACTGTGCTTATGATCCAGCATCTACTTTACTGACAAATTTAAGCATAGCCCTTGTAAATAATATATATCAATACTTGCTAGATATCATCGTTAGCAGCAGTTAGCAGCTATATGAGCTGTTGCAGAGGAAGCAGCGAGGGCAGACATGCTGCAGCAGCTTAAATAAGGCTCCTTGTTGGGAATTTTCCAATGAAGAGATTAGCTGAGCTGTCAGCTGCTGTGCTGGGATTGTGAGCTGAGCTTGACTTCGTTGCCTGCCTGAACTAATGCTATGTCTGATATTATGTTGGTTCCACTTGTTCACCTTGCAGCTGAGGCTCGTCATGTGACCATGGCAGTCAAACAAGGGTTACATACGTAACCCGAGACGTTCCCCTTCTCGGAGAACAAGGGTTACATACGTAACCCGAGACGTTCCCCTTCGAGGTAACTCGAACTGCGTCGGTAACGACACTATGTGAACGAGATACCCACTTAGGCCGCGCCGAAACCCCGCCTGCCCCCAGCGTGCAGAACCTGACGGCACGACTAGGAGGAGAGCGCACGGGTGCAGAAGGAAGGTCCAGACTGTAAAACCGGATAAAAGTATGAGGGGTGGCCCAGCCAGCCGCGTCACACAAATCCTGGAGTGATGCTCCTGCAAGGAGGACCCTAGAAGCCGCCATGCCTCGGGTAGAGTGCGCCCTTATGGCCATAGGTGAAGGCAAACCACGCACCTGATATGCCAGGGAAATAGTCTGAACGATCCAGTTGCGTGTTTAGAAGCGGGGAGCCCAGCCTTGTGGGACCCGAAACACACCAGCAACCGGGAAGACCTCAGAGTTTAAATACTCAGTGCTCTGACAGGGCAGAGCAGATGAAGTCTCCCGTCCTCCGCCGTCACATGAGGTGGGGGATGAAACGCCTGCAGCACCATGGACCCTGCCAGTCTGGCCGGAAACTTAGGGACATAACCTGGACAAGGGTGCAGGATGGCCCTGACCCTCCCCGGGGAAAACTCCAGGCATCGGGGGGACACCAAAAGTGCCTGGAGATCCCCCACCCTCCTCAAAGAGATGATAGCAAGGAGAAAGGTCATCTTAAGGGTCAGTTGCTTGGCCTCAGCTGAGTCCAGGGGTTCGAAGGGGGCCTCAGCCAGCGCTTCGAGAACCACTGCCAGGTCCCAGGTGGGAACCCTGGAACAAGTCACAGGTCTCATCCTCTGGGCTCCACGGAGGAAGCGCACGACCAGTGGAAGCCTCCCCAAGGGCCCATCACTCAGAGGGGCGTGGAATGCTGCAATGGCAGCCACATACACTTTGAGCGTGGACGGAGAGAGGCCAGCGGAGAAACGGTGCTAGGGGAACTCCAGTATCACAATTACCAAGCAGGTAACTGGGTCCACCGCCCGTTCTCTGCACCAGGTGGTGAACACATTCCACTTTAGGCTGTACATTCTTCTCGTGGACGGGGCTCTGGAACTGAGCAGTGTCTCGACTGCTCCTGTCGTCAGGCCCACCTCTAGGAACTGCGCCCCCTCAGGGGCCAGACCCATAGCTGCCACAGAGCGGGGTGCAGGTGAAAGATCCGGCCCTCCGCCTGGAACAGCAGGTCTCTCCTCAGAGGGACCTGCCAGGGCGGGCCCTCGAGGAACAATATTAAATCCGAGAACCACACTCGTGCCGACCAAAACGTGGCTACTAGTAGTAGACTGACGCCGTCCTGGCGGACCCGCTCCAGAATCCCCGGGAGCAGAGCGACTGGGGGAAACGCATACAGATGCAGCCTCGGCCACGTCTGCACCATGGCATCCAGCCCTAGCGGGGCTGGGGGCAAGAGGGAGACCCACAGGGGACAGTGCGCCGTCTCTCGGGACGCAAACAAGTCCACGTCTATGGGGCCGAACTCTTCGCATAGTAACTCCACCACCTCGGGGTGGAGTCTCCATTCCCCGGGCCTCAGCCCCTGTCTCGACAGCAGGTCTGCTCCTTGATTCTGGGTCCCAGGGATATATATCGCTCTGAGGGACAGCAGTCTCTGCTGGGACCACAGGAGGATCTGATGTGCCCCAGACCCCCCTGGTGATTCAAATAGGCCACCACTGCCATATTGTTGGTTCTGACAAGGATGTGGCGACCGCAGAGGGCGGGCAGAAAACTCCTCAGAGCTCTGAAAACCGCCAACATTTCCAGGCAATTTCTGTGCCAAGAAAAATGACGCTCCTCCCAGGAGGCTCTCGCGAAGCGGCCTCTCATGTGCAGTAGTCCGGAAGGTATTATAGTGGCCGGTGCTGCCAGAAGACCCAACACCTTCTGAAAGTGTTCTACAGTGATGGCGTGGCCTAACTGCACTCTGGTCACTGAGGACAAAATGGACTCGATGCGTGCGGGGGACAGGTGGGCCCGCATCGTCGTTGAGTCCCACACCACCCCTAGGAACGTAGTCCGTTGGGCGGGTGTCAGCACGCTCTTCTTCGCGTTGAGCCGCAGCCCCAAACGCTGAAGGTGGGCGAGGACGACATCTCGATGCCAAACCGCTAACTCTCGAGACTGGGCCAGGACGAGCCAGTTGTCGATGTAGTTCAGTATGCGGATGCCCTGGAGCCTCAACGGAGCCAGAGCTGCATCCATGCATTTGGTGAACGTGCGGGGAGATAGTGCTAGGCCGAATGGAAGAACCCAATACTGGTAAGCCGTGCCCCCGAAGGCGAACCTCAGGAACAGGAACGGATGGAGATGTGGAAATAAGCGTCTTGCAGATCTATTGTGACAAACCAATCCTCGGATTGGATGTGACTGATGATGGCTGGGATGGTAAGCATCCTGAACCTGAATGTCCTCAGAGATTGGTTCAGGGACCGCAGATCCAAAATTGGACGCAATCCTCCGTCGCCGCCATGGATCGGCCAATGTAACGGGCTGTTTCCTTGGTCACACGCAGAGCCACGTCCGTCGCTCTATGGAGCTCTGTCAGGTCCTCCTCTGAGGGACCTCCCCCTACGTCACAGTCCCGAAGGAGATCGGCCTGGTATGCCTGGAAGACAGGCTGGCACACGATGGCACGAGGCTCGACCCGCTGCCATGTAGGCCTTGCCCACCAAATCGGACGTCATCCGACACGGCTTGGTGGGGAGCGCCGGCGTCCGGAGGGATGAGGCGAGGTCCGGAGGGATGAGGCCTAGCCAGTGCCTCCTCCACTCGTGGCATCGCTCCGTAGTCGTGCTGTCACGTTGCCATAGTCCAGACGGGGGGACGTAGACAGCCGCGCAGAGAAGGGTTTATTCCACGATCTACACAACTCGTCTACCGATGCTGCTGCACCGCCTGTGGCCAATCAATGTGCAGCTTGGCCACGGCCCGCGTCACCACTTCCAACAACTCCTCGTGTCCTGGCGAGGGCTGATGACGTTCCGTGTCCTCCATGCTAAGCACGTCTAGCTCCTCAGAGCCAGATCGTGTAAACCTCTACGGACTCACCCCTCGAGTGGGAGAAACCGATCGGGGATGAGGGGAGGAGGATTCCGCGGACATGCGACATCCCCAGGCATGAGACGCACATCCCATGGGTATCACCCTCCGTTATGAAATGCCGTCACACACTACCGTTCTAGTAACACCAATAGGATTGGAGTAGTTTCATTCATAGTTCAGCCCTGCCACGCCCAGAGGCGTTCCCATAGTGTCGTCACTGACGCAGTTCGATTTCCCTCGAAGGGGAACTAAGCTTCTAACCACAGGTCAGGAGCTGTAGTTCGAACTGTGCAACCTCAGGACAGTGGTTGCAAAGGTTCGTCAGAATTATGGTTTTGGGAAACACCTGCGCCGCTTAACGATGGTTTGTACCATGTAAGTTACCTCCATAGTTCAAACTAGGGTTTTGGGAAACGGTTACATCGCAACTGCATAGTAATAACCACAGATGTTGCTACCATAGTTAGCAACGATACTTTTGGGAAATGCACCATAGGCTGGTGGGATCAGAGGGCAGCATGGAGCCACTGTAGTTGCACCCTGCTGCTGCTGCTGATTCAAAACAGGACATTCAGCAGCAGGACATTTTAGGCTCCAGATTACCAAACAAATTTGCTCTGATCTCTGTCTGTCTATTCCGTGACTGAGCTACAGATGTTATTGGTTCTTATATTTATTGTTTTATTAGATTAAAAGGAGACTGACCAATCAGCTGAATTTAATTCAGGACTCACATGATGTCACTCTGCTGGAAACACCAGAGGCCGATTCAACTCGAGATCAACGGCTGCATTTTAAGAACCTGAAGGAAGAATGGTTATAATTTAAATCACTTATTGACACCAAAATGTTTTTCAGAGCAGGTCAGCTTCAGTGTCTCCTTCACCTTCAAACTACCAACCTGCCCTCTGGTTATGGTCGACAACAAGGTGAAGGTCTGTGTGTAAAACTGATTGAGTAAACTGTGATTTTTCCCTCCCAGCCTCCTACTCCCCGTCCCAGAGCGACATCCCATCAGCACCACTACACTCACTAATACAGACAGTATGCATGTAAACTGTCAAATGTTTTCAAAAAGTGACGGGACATGTCCCCAGCGTCCCCAGTGTAAATGACACCAATGCAGGTGGGAGAAAAGACAGATTTTCTAAAGTTTAGTGTTAATCCATTTCACTCAGCCGGTTAAGAGCTGCATGAAGCCTTAGATGTTTTATGAATCTGGTCCCTCACATTAGTTCATTTCAAACTTGAGGAGAGTGACCGCCACGCAGCTGTGTTGCTGTATGAAAGGTGACGTCAGATCCCGGTCACAGGCCACGGAAGCTCCACAAGTCAGTTAAATGCTTCGCAACACATTTGTGAGGGCTGGGCGGCCAAGATGGCGCCGCTGTAACACGGTCTTTCTGTACTCTGGCAACGCTCTTTCGTTCAGGGCTTAAATTTGTTTGCCCAAAGTCAAGAAACACGTAAATATTTTTTTCCAACGTTAAGAACAATGTTTTGAGAACGGTTGGCGAAACTTTGACCCAGTTCTGGTTTATATTTCTGTGGGTTTTTTCTCCAACGAACGGTGCCTTCGTCAAGCTAACGCTATTAGCTAGCTAACTGCTGACTGTTTCTTGGATACTTTGGCGCTCCACTTTGCAGATGACAACTCATTCTGCTGAAATGTCAGATAACGGGGAGACAATGGAAGAGGAAGGTACGGTTTTACAATCTTAAACGTGTTCATGACTATGCCAAACGACAACAAGCGGACTTGGAAGAAACAAACAGGTCATCATCAGCCAGCTGACTAATGAGTAAAGTATTGTTACCTATCTTTATACCCTGTACTTTCACACAACGAACAATATACAAATTAAGAAGTTCAGCAGCCATTAAAAATAAAAAAGGTGAAATAGGACACCCTTGTGTGATCCCAAAACGGGGGGAAGTGCCATAAGGACACACAACTATTAATGTTAGTATAAAATGTACGTATGATATTTCTAAAGGTTTCTTTAAAATTCCCAAAATATTTTAAATCAATGACTCTAAAATATCCAGAACCAGACGGATATTATTGGAAATGTGCCGGCCCTTCATAAAGCCCAACTGCGTTGGAGAAATAATCTCCTCTAAACACAATTTTAACCTTTTAGCATAAAGTGCAGCAAGTAGTTTATAATCTGAATGACTGAATGACTTTTGGTCACAAATGGTATAATTAATATGGGAATCTCATAAGATCTCGGTCCCTTTATCTAAAAGCATGGTCTTACTTTTGAATGTGGAATCTATAAACTGTGAAATTGCTGATCTGGTGAAGTTGTTATGTCTTCTGGGTAATTATTCATAAAGTTAAATGTATGCAGTTTCTTCCAAACAGACACTTGTTTCATATTTGTTCCTAAAAACTTAGATTTTTCTATTGGCAGAGTGTTAAAAACAAGAAAGCTTTAAAGACATCCAATATTTTGAAACATATGATAGACAGAATTTAGCTGCTCTATTTATCTTTATATTTGTCCTGTTTGTTTGTTTTCTTCTAACCTGTGGCCTGTACTACGAAGCGGGGTAACTGGCTTATCCAGGTAACTTCAGGAGTAACTTGGTGACGTCGGGTGTAACTTCCTGATTAACCCGTACTAAATCTGAAAATTCCCTGAAATTAAAGTCACAAAAAAGCAAAACTCTGGTGTTTTCGTCTGTAGACGCCCAATCCACGGAAAGGTTTTTAAGGTGCATGATAGAGACTGTGGGCTAAACTCAGGAGTATTTCCTCACTACTGAATCCGATCGTGAAGTTTAATATAACTTTCCACTGCACATAATTGGCCTGCACGGCAGACGTGTGTGTGAGATGTTGCAGCTTTGCAAAGTGAAGCTGCTCTCATGAATGTGTGACTATAATGTCAGAGAATATTCAAGTTTTTGACCGTTTATAGTGGGTATCATGTATAGGCCTACTGCACCACTGGTTATGTAACCTTTCAGTCCTCTTCCTGGTTTTCCAGGTCAACTAGGCCGACGACATGTAGCCAAACTAAACCTTTGTTGCAGTTGCACGCAGACGGGGCTTCATTTCAAATACGTGTATCTATTTAAACTCCAAATGTACAAATATGTTGAGAACAATAATAAAATATATATTATTCCGTTCTTGAACCCTGCTCATTTCCGCACCTTTCCGCCTCCAACACCTGAGCTACCTGCGCATTTAGCTAAAGTCAGATCTGCAGCTGACAGAGAGTCCGAGTGTTTCTGTCGGTCAGCAGCTGCTCTGTAATGTGAGAGAAAACAAAAAGCTCTTGTAATGTGATAATAACAAGCTGTGATTCTGACCTGAGCTGTTTACCTTTAGTCTTTATCTTGTATTGTTTTTGTATTATTGTCTCTTGGGTATTATTGTCTTTACACTTGTTAAAGCACTTTGTAACTTGTTTTTGAAAAGTGCTCTACAAATAAAGATTATTATTATTATTATTTCCTCCACTCAGTGTCACAATATCAAATATAAAATATGTCTATAAGCAGATTAAAAGATTCCCCTTAGTCCTACCATCATCACCACTGTTAATCTCATGTGTTATTAGTCACTGCTAGATTTGACCATTATGAGACTTTTATCCTGTCTGTAATATAAAACAGGCTCTAACGTCACTTTTCCCTCTGGGGTTTTTTTTTTAGTGACATGGGCGCCATCTTGTGGAGTTTCTGTAAACTTCAGCTGAGACCCTTCGCTAAGCCCCGCCCCCCTTAGTTACTGTTGCTAAAACCGACAAACTGCCTGCGCAGCCGCAGTCTGTTAGGCTACTGCACTCCCCGGAGAAATATTGTCAGATTTGTTGGAAAAAGTGATCTCAGAAAGAAGCAGACAGTTTTGCAGTTGCATTATACATTTGAAGGTTGTATTCAGGCTGTCAGACTGACTAAAAACGGACTATCAGGGATTAAACGCTTTAATTAATAATTTAATGGGTTAATTTTCAAAACTCATAATTGTGATTTTTACTAATGGCACAATGACGTGGAATCGATGTCTGGATTTGCTCTTTTAAATAACTAGATTTAAAAAGTTACTGAACATTAGAAAAGCTCTGATATCCATTTCAAACACTATTTCTCTCAAACATTGTTCACAAATCTGTCAGAATCTGTGTTAGTGAACACTTCTCCCCTGCCGAGATAATCCATCCACCTCACAGGTGTGGCATATCAAGATGCTGATCACACAGCATCAGGTTTACGCAGGTGTGCCTTAGGCTGACCCCAATAAAAGGCCTTAGGCTGGCCCCAATAAAAGGCCTTAGGCTGGCCCCAATAAAAGGCCTTAGGCTGGCCACAATAAAAGGCCTTAGGCTGGCCACAATAAAAGGCCTTAGGCTGGCCCCAATAAAAGGCCTTAGGCTGGCCACAATAAAAGGCCTTAGGCTGGCCCCAATAAAAGGCCTTAGGCTGGCCACAATAAAAGGCCTTAGGCTGGCCCCAATAAAAGGCCTTAGGCTGGCCCCAATAAAAGGCCTTAGGCTGGCCCCAATAAAAGGCCTTAGGCTGGCCACAATAAAAGGCCTTAGGCTGGCCACAATAAAAGGCCACTCAAAAATGGGTGTGAAACAAATAGCTGTGCAAGAAGTTTCAGTTTTAATATGTGTTAGTTGTTAATTAAACAGCTCCGAGACTCCGAGTAGCATCAGCAATAGTCCAGTCACAGCTTGCATGTTTCCTCAGTGTTCAGCCTCTGTTGAACCAGTCAGCGGCTTCCAGACAGACATTTCTCCTTCACATTTCTGAGGAGTCCATGTTCAAATATTAACAAATACATTATTACAAACCACATGACTTTGTTGTCATTTCTGCAAAAGCATCTGATGCATTATATTTATTAACCCTAAATGAATAACAAGTTACATTTAATCAAAATTCACAGCCTGAGATTCTGGCTCAAACTCTCAAACTGCCCCTGCCTACAACACACACCAAGTTGTATTTTAAATTCTAGTTTAGATGGTGAAGTCAAAATATTATAAACGACAGAGAGTTTTGTATAACATTTCTTGAGAGACACCTAGAATTTTGCTTATTGGATTTACAACGAGCTACCGCACGCCATCAGAGCAGGGGCGTCCCTCTCTAACTTCAAGAAGCTCTTGAAAACTCATCTCTTCCGAGAACACTTCCTCTTATAACGCCTCTAACTCCTAACCTCTAACATGCACTTCCTGTGCTCTTCTTCTATCCCCTACAATGATCTTGTATTGATTGCACTTTTTGTTAACTCTTACTTCCTTCCCTAGGTATTTACCCCATTGATGTGATATGTACTGTGAGCTCTTACTAGTATTTATTGCTGCTCTTACTAGTATGTATTGTCAGTTGTAGATCTGTAGTTGATGCCTGTATGTTGTTCCTCAAATGTAAGTCGCTTTGGATAAAAGCGTCTGCCAAATGAGTAAATGTAAATGTCATCCCATAGTCTGTAGAAGGCCTTATCATTTGGTCTAATTAGCCTATTCCAACAATCTTCTGACGATGGTAAACAATAAAGCAAATAAGTTCTGTAACATATAATTAAGTCTAATCAAGAAGTGATGCTGATGCATGAAGGCGTTTTGCTGCTCACTTTGTTTAATCTGTGGATTTATTATTATGATGAATTTAAGGTCTGTTGCTGTTGTTGTTGGAGTCTTTAATGATTTTAACATATTTTGTTGACATTTGCTGATGTAACAATGAATTAAGCTATCACAAGAAATGATAGGCTAATAAATAATATCACGTAACTTTCAACAGGGTAAATGGTTATACACTAATAAAACTGCGTCCCAAATTACCAAACATGTTCATGAAATGAGTTTTGTGTCAACTACAACAAAATAAATAATGTACACACTTAATTTCTTCACATAAAGAAAGCAGACATCTTGAAATAGAAATATATGTTGGGTTACTTTTTTAACTTTATGACAAGAACGAGATCACAAGATAGAATTACAGAAACTGTCCCAATATACCTGAATCCGCCCTACTTAGCACCAACTGAGCGTCGTTTAAATGCAACAGCCTCCCTGAGTATTGTTGCTGACCATTCTGTCCCTTTATGACCACAGTGAACCATCTTCTGATGGCTGCTTCCAGCAGGATAATGCTCCGTGTCACAAAGCTCAAATCATCTCAAACTGGTTTCTTGAACATGACAAAGAGTTCACTGAACTCCAGCGGCCTCCACAGTCACCAGATCTCAGTCCAACAGAGCCCCTTTGGGATGAGGTGGGACGGGAGATTCTCATCAGGGATGTGCAGCCGACGAATCTGCAGCAACTGTGTGATGCTGTCATGTGGACCAAAGTCTCAGAGGAAGGTTTCCAACACCTTGTTGAAAGTATGCAACCAAGAATTAAGGCAGTTCTGAAGGCAGAAGGGGGTCCAACCCGGTACAAGCTAATAAAGTGGCCGGTGAGAGTATAGTACATAATTCAAGAGTTAAACACCTTTTTTGTACATGTGAAAATGTCCATAATTGTTACGGTGTACAGTTTGGGTTTTAATAGACAATGTTAAAAACGTTTATCTCCTAATAAAATCTGAAAATAGTCGGCTGGTCCACTTGTGATCATAGAAGTAGGGTTACAATAAAAAGAGACTTTGTTCTGTCAGAGCTTAAAAAGCAGAAAACACTCACACCTTTGTATGGGTAGGTATTCACAGTGAGCTGCTGAAAAGTAAATTTGAGAAGAATAAAAAAGACAGTTTTCACTCTAAACCCTGTTTACACATCCAGAAAGACACGTGGCAAATCACAGCAGGTGAGCGGCGACGCTTGTTTGGTTTCAGAATGTTAAACTTCAGCTGCAGAACTTCTCATTTCAACCATCACAACAGAGTTCTCTTGACTTTTCATCGTTCGAGGGTCGGCAGAGCCTTCAGCTGTCTGGTACTTCTTTTTCTTCCAAAGAAAATAGACGGTGATTCCAGTTAATAAAAGAATCACCACAGCTGCTCGCACGCCACATATGAGCTGGGAGCGATCTGTTCAAACAAACGTTCACAAGACACACAAACATTTGACGTCAAGCTGTGACAGGAGAGTTATTTTTCACTTAGTGAAGTGCTATGATTCATCTCTGGCAGGTGTGATCTGAGTGCAGGTTTTAATGGACACTATCGTGCCCGTCTCCTTACCTTCAGTGGAGGCCTGAGTTTCTGGGATCAGAGTCGTTGTTGGTTCAACACACAGGGTGTTGGTAGAAACAAGCACTCTCTGCAGTATGTGCATCCCATTGGGTAAGGTGCAGTTAGGGAATACGAAGCCTTTGGGGACACAAACACATCGCTGACTGATGCAAAGTAAAATACCAGTGTCATAATTCAAAGTAACATTTTTTGTAATGTTCTCGCTCACCACAGGTAGGTATCCTACTGACGTTATTCCTGACTGAGCAGACCAGCTGTCCTGAGACGTCTCGTTTCAGAGTGATGCTTTCACTCTCACTGTTTCCAGAAAGGAGCTGAGCGTCCGTCAGCGTGTGTCCGTCCAGAGTCCAGCTGTACTGAGGACTGTCCCCTCCCTCAGAGGAGCAGGACACCCTCATCTCTCCCTGGGACAGACACTCAGAGACCAGCTGGACAGAGGACACAGGAGCTGAAGGAAACACACTCACATGACTTTTCCTATTAAATATAGGTTACTCTACACAGGCACAGACACAGAGATACAGTATGTAGAATATGATATATATGAAGTTTAGCAACAGAATACGACATGTATGTCTATCAATGTCACTAAATTCCCCGAAGACAAAAACAGTTATTTACCTTGAATGATCAAATGTAGAGTCCGCTGCTCTGATCTCTGTCCACTTGAATCAAAGATTTCAAGAGTATATTCACCAGCATCAGTCCTGCTCAGTCTGTTGATCCTAAATGTTCCATCACTGGGAGTAAATGAGAATCTGTCTTCCACCAAATTAGACACAATCTGATTCTTTCTCCCTGCAAGTATTACTGTTCTATTGATTAACAAGAGGTATCTAAATATTTCTGAGGCGCTGTCCATCAGCTGGAGGACCACAGTTCCTCCCAAAGCTCCATAACACTGAGCTCCATCCTGTCTGCCATCACATGTTTCCACACCTGCAAGTTGTGAAATATAAGTACAGCAAGATGAACGACAACGAGATGTTAAACTCACAGAAACAGGAGGTTCACTGCAGCTGTTTCTCTCACACCTGTTACTTATTCTAGTGCAGAGAAGAATTACACAGAAATGTGTCCAGGCGTGAAGTGTAATTAAGTAAATTTACTAAAGTGAATTCCCAAACACTGAGTACTTTTGCTAAAGTAAACTTTGAGGTACTTGTACTTTACTTAATTATTTGCTATGCTACATTTCACTTCCTCTCCAATACATTCAGGAGAAAATATTGTACTTTTTACTTCACCACATTTAATTTACTTTAATTTAACAACATTAAAATGGTATTCATGTGGTCCTCAGTAATAATGCATCAGTAATAATAATCTAATAATACATACTATTATATATGATACATATGTTAACATGAAAAGCAACACTTTGAATGGGTCATTCAGTACTGCGAGTGGATTTACTTTTAATACGTTCAGCATTCAGCATCATTTTCCACACCTTAAAACAAAAGTTATTTAAAAATCCAAAAATCAACACATCAACAAATCTAGGAATGTTAAACGACCCATGTTTGTGTGTGTGTATACATATATATATATATATACTTTGAAGAAACCAGGGATTTAAAAAGAACATGGGTGACAAACAAGATATAGAAAAATATTAACATGATTATTTAATTAGATCTTTATGTTTTACTGAAACTCATATGGGGACTGTAAGTATCTCTTAATGCAGGCAGGAAAATGTTCTTGCGATGACCAAATAAAACATAAAATAAAAAAAACTTCAGCTGGTGAAAAGTCCCTCCTCTTAGTAGAACCTTTAGTTAATTAATACATTTCAGTATTAGCTTTATAACGTCTCGGGTTACATATGTAACCCTTGTTCCCCTTCGAGGGAACTCGAACTGCATCGGTGACGACACTATGGGAACTACTCCAATCCTATTGGCGTTGCTAGAACGGTAGCGTGTGACGGCGTAACTGGAGGCGTATATAAGTACGCCGGCACACCAGACACATTAGCTCTTTGCTATGAAAAGCAAGGCACTCCAGGCGGGGTGAGGTGTGGCGGACAGACGCAGTGTCTCGTTCCCCTTCTCGGGGAACAAGGGTTACATACGTAACCCGAGACGTTCCCCTTCGAGGCCGCGCCAAAACCCCCGCCTGCCCCACAGCATGCAGTAACCCGTAGGCACGACTAAGAGGAGAGTGCATGGGTGCCGGGTGCCGGGTGCAGAAGGAAGGTCAAGACTGTAAAACTGGATGAAAGTGTGAGGAGTAGCCCAGCCAGCTGCCTCACTCAAATCCTGTAGCGAAGCCCCTGCGAGGAGGGTCCTAGAGGCCGCCATGCCTCGAGTAGAGTGCGCCCTTACGGCCATAGGTGAAGGTAACCCGTGCACCTGATAGGCCAGGGAAATAGTCTGAACGATCCAGTTGCTGATCGTGTGTTTGGAAGCGGGGAGCCCAGCCTTGTGGGACAGGGGTGCAGGATGGCTCTGACCCTCCCCGGGGCAAACACCAGGCATCGAGGAGAAACCGAAAGTGCCTGGAGATCCCCCACCCTCCTCAGAGAGGTGATAGCGAGGAGAAAGGCCATCTTAAGGGTCAGGTGCTTGGCCTCAGCCAACTCCAGGGGTTCGAAGGGGGCCTCAGCCAGCGCTTCGAGAACCACTGCCAGGTCCCAAGTGGGAACCCTGGAACGAGTCACGGGTCTCATCCTCTGGGCTCCATGGAGGAAGCGCACGACCAGTGGAAGCCTCCCCAGAGGCCCATCCCTCAGAGCATGTTGTGTATGTGGCAGCCATTGCAGCCACATACACCTTAAGTGTGGATGGGGAAAGGCCAGCAGAGAAACTGGAGGAACTCCAGTACCACAGTCACCGGGCAGGTAACTGGGTCCACCGCTCCCCCTAGGGCCCCCTTGGGGCGGGGCAAGTGTGAAAGACCTGGCCCTCCGCCTGAGACACGGCGGGCCCTCTGGGAGCAAGATTATGTCCGAGAACCATACTCAGGCCGGCCAAAACGGGGATACTAACAGCAGGCTGACACTGTCCTGATGGACCCGCTCCAGAACCGCCGGGAGCAGAGCAACTGGGGGAAAAGCATACAGACGCAGCCTTGGCCACGTCTGCACCATGGCATCCAGCCCTAGTGGGGCTGGGGGCGAGAGGGAGAACCACAATGGACAGTACATAGTCTCTTGAGACGCAAACAAGTCCATGTCTATAGGGCCGAACCTTTCGCACAATAACTCCACCACCTTGGGGTGGAGTCTCCATTCCCCGGGACTCAGCCCCTGTCTCGACAGCAGGTCTGCTCCCTGATTCTGGGTCCCAGGGATATACATCGCTCTGAGAGACAACAGTCTCTGCTGGGACCACAGGAGGCTCTGATGCGGCAGTTTGCATAACGGGCACGAGCGCAGACCCCCCTGGTGAGCGCAGACCCCCCTGGTGATTCAAATAGGCCACTACTGCCGTATTGTCGGTCCTGACAATGACGTGGTGACCTCGGAGGGCGGACAGAAGACTCCTCAGAGCTCTGAAAACAGGCAACATTTCCAGGCAATTTATGTGCCAAGAGAAATGATGCTCCTGCCAGGAGCCTATCACAAAGCGGCCGTCCATGACCGCGCCCCACCCTGTGAGTGAGGCGTCGAAATAATTATTTGGCGACATGACGCTCCCAACACGGGACCCTGGGACAGGAACCAAGGTTTCCTCCATACGGACAGGGAACGAAGGCGCCGCTCGTAACCCGTATCAGACGGAGCAGATTTCCCCTCGGGGAGAATCCCTTGGATTTTAACCACCACTGCAGGGCTGTCATGTGCAGCGGGCCAGACGGGATTACGCTGGACACTGCCGCCATGAGACCCAACACCCTCTGAAAGTTTTTCACAGTGATGGTGCGGCCTAGCTTCACTCTGGTCAGAACCCGATACTGGTACGCCGCGCCCCCGAAGGCGAACCTCCGAACCTTCCTGTGAGAGGGACGGCTGGAGATGTGGAAATATGCGTCTCGCAGATCTATCGTGACAAACGTGACAATCTATCGTGATGTGACTGACGATGGCGGGGATGGTGAGCATCTTGTACCTGAATCTCCTCAGAGATTGGTTCAGGGACCGCAGATCCTTTTTGGGAACTATGAAGTACCGGCTGTAGAACCCCGACTCCCTGACTGGCGGGCGAATAAGTCCTGTGGCCCCCTTTTCCAGCAGAGAGTGAACTTCTTGTCCCAACACCTGGCTCTGCCCCACATGCACTGCAGTCCAGACCACCCTGTTGAATCTGGGGGGGGGACCAGAAAATGCAGCCTGTAGCCATCCACTACGGTGCGCAGGACCCACGGGGACATGTTTGCAAGGCTCCGCCATTCTTCTGTGAAATCTGCCAAGGGAACCAGCCCCTTGGGCCTGGTGGCCGATGCGTAGGTCCCCGGCAGCACCCTGAAGCAGAGGTTCGCAAGGGAAAGACAATCCACGGTGTGTGAGCCAGAACGCCTCCCTACTGTGGCCCCTCGAGGCAGGCAGAACGGCGCGTGCTCGCAGGAGGCTAGAGCATCAAGAGCATCGACAAGGCGGGATAGCAGAGCCTGCTGCCTGAGCTGCCACGAGGGAGGGGACCGCGATCGCCCTCTCTCAGGGGGGGTGAGAGCGCCGCCTCAAGTCCCGGGTGTGCTGAGGGAGATCACGATAAGCGACACTCTGCCTCAGGCTCTGGCAGTAGTAGCTGGACGAGCATGTCACGTGACATGGCTTGGTGGGCAGCGCTTGCTCTTTATGGGACAACGCAAGACCGGGCGAGAGATAGCTGGCCAAAGCATCCTCAACTCGGGGCATTGTCCCATAACCGAAACCCTTAACCCCCACAACGTCGCTGTAAACCCGGAGCAGGGGAGTAGTCAGACGTACTGAGAAGTCAGACGAGGAACGGGAAAAGGCCTCTGCAGTCCCGATGCCCTCGGAGATGTCGCGTTGGGAGCCCCATGACCGAAGCTGCCGCGCCGCCTCAGCAACCGCAGGACCCAAGCCACGGGGAGAGCGCATCCGGCCGTCTTCGGAGAAAAGAGACGCACGAGAGCCCCGCAGGGGCAGGGCCTGCAATGGCCACAAGCAGCCCCTCGAGAGCTGCCTGGGCATGCGGCATCCCCAGACAAGACACACACAGGGTATGAGTGTCCCCTGTCGTGATATAGCACGGGCATGGGAAAACACACTGCCTGAACTGCTCACCAGCCATCTCCTCTGCCAGGCTTCCTTCCAGGTAAGAAATTTCCTCTCGTGGTTGTACTTCTTTCGTAGTCTCAAACATGCCAGAGTGCCTGCTGAATAGAAAAAAGCTAATGTGTCCGGTGTGCTTATATACGCCTCCAGTTACGCAGTCACACACTACCGTTCTAGCAACGGCAATAGGCTTGGAGATAGTGTCGTCACAGACGCAGTTCGAGTTCCCTCGAAGGGGAACTGAGTTTCCTTTTTTTTTTTTACTGAGTGAGATTAAAATAAATCTTTCAGCTTTTGATCATTAATGATCAGGTCTATGTGCTTTTAATTTCTTTTACTCTTGTATATCTTTTGTATCTGTTATTTGTAGCTTAAGTGGAGTTTTATAAACTAGATTCGGGAACAAAGACCATGCCCCGAACTCGCCCAATTTCCACACGACAAGTATTTAAGCACACCATTTCCGTTCACCTGCCCTTGACATCCCTCCCACCCAAACCCCTTGTCTCCCAACCCATCTCAAACTCTACAAACAATAAACTTTTTAAACTCACATCTTGCAGCCGTGGTCTTTGTTAGTGAATTTCAGTTGTAGGAAAAACAACTGCTTGAATTTACCCTCATATGTAAATAGTATTTGTAGACAAGCCATTTTGAAAAGAAAGCTGACTAAGCCTATTCATTTATTTAAAATGGGTCAGTGTTTAAGCAGGAAATCACATCACTGAAGAGGATGTCAGACTGTACATTTTGAATGTATTTATCTCATAACTGCATAAAATGTGTCCAATTAAAGAAGTTCATCAGCTCACCATGAGAGACTCCGAGTAGCATCAGCAACAGTCCAATCACAGCTTCCATGTCTCCTCAGTGTTCAGCAGCTTCCAGACAAAACTCTCTACTTTATTCAACAGCAAACATGAAATGTCTTCTCTTAGTGATCAGCTGCCAGTAAGAAGGTGTGAAAACTCTGACCAGACAGAGTGTTGTTAAAATAGTACAGCTGAGAGGGGAAAGAGGAAGCGGTTAGTTAACATGTTCAGCAGTTGCAAATTATCAAAAAAAGCTCCAGAAATAAAAAGACTTCCGCTTGCCGCAGTCGATATCTTCTCATATATAACTATTGTCCACTTGCAGCCTTTTTGTCATGTTATGGTATCAGACAAATATACACCATCACTGACCTTTGCAATATGTCAAACTAACTGAAAAAGTCTGGACTTGACAAGCAGAGAGAGAATCAATGCAAGTTGGACAGCTTTAATAACTAAAACAGAAGTCTTTTAGAGAGGTGCATTCTGTGAGAAACTCTGTGAAAGAACTAATATTGATGCTTTGGTCCTCAGACCATCATCAGGTAAGAATCTAATTAAACACTTATTTACAACTAACTGAACTAATTCAAGACATAAACAAAAAGGTGTTCAGAAGAACAGTCTATAGTTTCTACCCAGGATGCTTTTATGCACATGAAGTCATTTTAACGCCGTCAACTCTCTGGTACATCATCAGAGCTCATGTTTCATGGATCACTCTCAATCCTGGACTACTTTAAAGAGTTAAACTTCAAACAACATCCTCAGACATTACTAATGATTCTTCTGTCATTTCCAACAGGGTAAAGGAAGTAGAATATTGCAGTTCCTCATTTATGTTTGATTACTAAATGTTCAAATGTTTGTCCTCGACTATTATGCTTCAAGACTTTATGTAATGTTGAGCAATGGTCCGGGGATCTGTGGATAATCCCTAATTCGTTTGTAGTTCAAAAATGAAAATAGGGCTGTAACATGGGGAGAGTTGTAACAACACCAATTCCACCAAATAGAGAGAAGAAAGGAGTTTGGTGATCATTTCAGTATTTACCTGCTTCCTCCCTAATCAGGCCTGGTGGTCATCAAGTCTGGAAAGAGGTGCATTCAGAATATATAGAGAGGTATGAAAGTACATTTTCTGACCAAGACTATATTTTATTTAATATCTATACTATTGCAGATAGAATAGTTTGACTTATATTAGATAGAAATAAAGTTTCTCAGGCAACATGTGATGCATTTTTTCCTTTCTAATTTCAAACCACTATGGTAATACAGCTAGCTCAGCATGGGCTGACAGAGGTGGGGTGTGTTGTTACACTTCTTTAAAAATGTGGTGATGTGGTGACAGGGTGTCCCTGAGCAAGACACTTAACCCCTAGTTGCTCCAGAGGCCTCTGACATATATGGCAAATGTAAGTGGCTTTGGATAAAAGCTAAATGAAGAAATGTAAATGTTACAACCATCCTCCATAGATAAAAGTAGCTACTTTCTTTATTTTAATGTTTTACAGATTCCCTTTGCAGTCAGGGCCCAACAAAGCTGCACTCCAGCAGGTTACCAGCATTCATTTGTCAGCACTGTGACCAGTACTCCCCATTCACATGTTGTACACATGTTGGCGTGTATATCGTCACTCCAACTTGTCTACTTGTCTTGTAGACAAACACTGACTGTGACTCTGAATAAGAATAAACACACACACACCTCTTTTAAGTTAGACCTAAGGATGTACAGAGATGTTCTTTAATTAGGAACAGTTTATTAGTATTACGTAAGTAAGTAAGTATACGTTTAAGGAAGTTTATTCTATAGATAAACTTACATAGACATACTGTTCGTGCACATGAGTCATCAGACAAAGTCAGTTACAGCAAGAGAGAAACATTGTTCTTGATATCACCACCTGTTTTGGAAGATTATCATATAGTCTTTTTGATTCATTTGTGTGATTGTAACAACTTACCCAACTATTTGGGAACACATTGCATTTGACATCAACTCTCGGGGGGTCTGTGATGTTCTTGTACAGGATTGAATTGGTGCCATTCGTAGTGAACAAATGTGGGTACTTTGTATAAAAATACCCGGTCTCGGTCCGTGTACGTTGTTTTTTCGCTTGAACCAATAAATGAACAAACAAGAAAACGGTCTGGGTATCTCTGGATAATAATTCCTTTGTAATACAAAAACGAAAATACCGTTTATCTGTTTTTTGTTTTGTTGAAGTGCAACGACTTCCCCGAATTCGTTGATGAAAAGGATCAGATGAGACGAGGTATCAAGTTCACACAATGTTAATTTATGTATATCCGGAGACTCTGCTGTCAGGCTGTCTGACACAGAGTCTGACTACTTCCGGCTAAGCAATGATTATATGCTGGAAACTGAACTAATGTTATATGTAGCTTAGGACAGCAGTTAGCCTTTTATTTAAGTTTCTATTACTTAATTTATATTTTAGTTTTGTAACATATTTATAGGCCTTCTTGCTATGAGGGAGCTCAACCATCAGAGGTCACTCTGCCCCCTTCTGTGGCGCCAACAGGCAACAAGGTTCTGACCTTTTGACTTGTGTTTCTATCAAAGAGAAGGCTGCACTGCGACCAGAGGAAGCTGATCACTGAGTTTGCAGGCTGTGCAGAACTTCACCTGCCTTCAGCTTCTCTTTCTGTGCTGCTATAACTGTTAAAAACTCTCAGCTTCAACAATCTACTGTCCTGTCAAAACAAAACTCTTCCAAAACAAATCTGTGCAGTTGTAAACTTTTTATTTTCATTTGCTATTTTCTCCAGTGTAAAATACTTATTATGTTAGTGAAGTAGAGTAAATATTTTAACGCAGCCTGTAGTTCTCATTAGTTATGTAGGCCTACTTATGTGTGAAACCTGGTGAGCATTACTGAGAGTCAGAAAGCATCTCTGGCTCTGGGCTTTCAAGTCTTTTACTGCCTTTCTTGGGTTTAATTCTGTTTGATGAGCCACCAGGGAAAGCTATTCACTGTTCAAACCTGTGTAAAGTAAAATAAAAGTGAAACCGAGTCCCGAGACAGGTGATGTGAGCCTGTGCAGGTTTGAGGACTGATGATAGTATCAAGGCTGGTCCCATCACCTACCATCACTCTCTGTTTAAATAAATGCTGGACTGGCAGGACAAAGCAGAACATCCCTCCTGCCTCCAGCTCCAGAAAAGGGCCTGGTGGCTCCATCTAGTGGTTGAAATATGCAATAGCCTTTCCTTCCAGAAACTTTGTTAGCGTTTGGACCTGGTCTTTTATTAGGCTGCAAAAACTCAATGAATTGTGGGGTTTACCTGTTTAAATATTACATTGAGTGTGTTTTTACATGTATTCATTAATAGACTAAAGCTATAACTTCAAAAATATAACTGGTAATATTTAATTTCATTGACCAGCCTACAGGCCGTGAAACAAAGCTACATGTTTGCATTATAGATATCAGAGACAACTTGTTCAAGCCTCCCATCCTTAATTTGTTAACTGGGATAATATATATTTCCCCCAAATTTGATGCTGCCGTAAATGTTTTGTTTTCAAATGTTAACCATTTTAAAAAGACAGTGAGAGGCAGTTTACCTGGCAGAGATTAAAACATGAGAACCAATCAAAAGCGTCAGAACAGCATCAAACTTTACTAAAGAGCATAAGCACGAAACAGCTCTAATGCTCGGATGATTCATTTTATAAGTAAGTGTAGGCCAAGCTTCAGTTACATCATGACCTCAAAGGTAACAAACTACATGTCAGTCTGAGGAAACTGGAGATTTCGGGTTTGTAACTCCTCTTCAGATTCAGATTCATTCCTTATTGTCCTCGGTGGAGGAAATTTGTTTTCACAGACTGTAGGAGCACATTCAACATGAATAATACACACAAACTACACGTAATACACAAATAAACGCACTCTACACAAATAGATTTTTTCTTCCTGCTGTTTCAGTTTAACCATCGGAATCTAAAATAACGACTCAAGCGATTAGAGTCGTTATTTCTGAGAAATCTCTCTCATTAAACTCTGTCTGAAACAAATATCTAGACAAACAAAATAACAATAGTTCTGTCCTGCTCGTTGTTTCCTTTCTGAGCGACCTGCAGGGCCGCCACCCGTCCCTTAAAATACGGAATCGTCCCGTGTTCAAGAACTAAGTAGTTTTGTCCCGTAGGTTTAGATAAACAGTCAGACTCATAATCATTAACTTAATAAGAGATAAGAGAGTTTTCAGCTATTTAATACACATTCAATTATCTAAATATGTGTGAAGAATATAAACAACTATGTGTTATGCTTCACCAATCTGTAGAATTGTTGTTCTACTAATACAACAGTAATATGATTTGGCCCCACTGGCTCACCCTCGGGCCTGTGGTTGGTGTCCTGGCCCCCGAGGGGTGTGGCCTGATTTTTCTGTAGGCCTATTGAAGGTGGCAACCCCAGCTAACATTTAGTGTTTCTGTGCTCAGCAGCTGCTCTATAATGTGAGAGAGAACAAAAAGAAATCGTCCCATTTTTACCAACTAAAATGAAGGTTTTATAATAAAGTGTTTCAGACAGCGTTGAGGCTTTGCCTGAACTGCCTGACAGCTTTCACAGCAGTAAGAGGTGCACAAAACGCTTAAGTTCCCCTCAAGTTTCCCCTTAACTGCCGACTCTGGAGCTGCGATTCAAAGAACGTGGAGGAGAAAAAACAAATGGAGCTTTCATCATTTCACTCTGCTGCTCTGGAGTCAGAGAAGAAGTTATTGACTTTCATCTTTTTACAGTCTTAACTGGACTTGGTGACATGTTGAGTGCAGAACCATTTTAATTCATGTAATAAGCAACGTTTCCCCCACTCAGTGTCACAATATCAAATATAAAATATGTCTATAAGCAGATTATAAAAGTCCTACCGTCACCACTGTTACTGTGTTATTAGTCACTGCTAGATTTGACCATTATCTATCCTGTCTGTAATATAAAACAGGCTCTAACGTCACTTTATTTTGATTTTCTCCTGCAAACTTCAGCCTCAGAATCAGCTGCGAGTCTTTTCCTGTCTGTCTCTGTGACAAACTCCTTAAAACACACAGGTACGTTCATTATGTGGTTATACTTTTTATTGATATATAGGAGCTTCCAATAACTGTTATTGGGGAAAAAAACTATTGGAAAATTGTTAAATGATTTCCGTTTTAGTCAACATTCAATAAATAAATATGGCTATGAAATAAATTCTGAAATAAACAAATACATTTATAAATAAATGTAAATATACATGCATAAATTAGCCTGTTTATATTTTTTATTACTACTTTCACTGTGAAGGGTTTTAAGGGGCCAAAACTAAATATATAAATACACGGGTAGTAGTTAAATAATTGAATAACTATGAAATGACTTAATTGGCAACAAATACATAAAGAAATCACAAATTAAATGAAAAATTAATTATATAAATGCTACATTACTTGTGTATTTATTTATTTATACATTGGATTTATTTTATTAATTAATATATCTATTAATGTATTTACATATTAATTTATTCACAAATTTATTCTCTCTCTTTCAACCCAGCCAGTCGCCCACCCTGAGTCCAGGTTTCTGTCTGTTTAAGGGAGTTTTTCTTGCCTGTTGGGTCTCTGTTAATAATATTACAAAGGTTACTGTCCAGACCTGCTCTGTATGAAAAGTGTAATGAGATAACTTCTGTACTTTATCGCCTTATAAATAAAATTGAATTAAACTGTTCATAATTGTAGTTATTTATTTATATACACTTTTCTTTATACACAGTTGGAATTGATGCAGCAAAATAACTCACTGTCACCTTCATCCATCAAACATCAGAGGGCGGACTCTGCCCTGTGATTGGTGGTTGAATTTGAATCTATGCATTTGCCTAAAGCAGCACCCGGTGTGGTTCATCATGAGATGCTGTGAGCTGCACTGGTAGATCTGTTGGCTGCAGCTGAACACATGGAGGCTTTTCCTCGGCTTTTAATGCTGTTCTTCCTGGTATGTTAGCAGATAGATTGGCTTCAGAGTTTTCTCTTGAATCTGGTTTGATTTTATGGATTGTTGATTTTCTCAGCTGTACAAACCAGCAAGTCAGAGCAGGAACTTCTCTCTCTGACAGAATGACCACTTGTACAGGCTCTCCCCAGGATGTGTTTTATCTCCTTTACTGTTTATTTTAGACACCAACTCTTCAGGCACATTATTTAGTATGCAGATGATACTGTCCTGATGAGCCTACTGTATGAGGAGGAGGAGGAGCAGGGGCCAGTTCTGGACTACTTCTTAAAGTGGTCTGAGAAATCAGGCCTCCTTCTAAACACCACCAAAACAACAGAAATGTAGATCAACTTTAGAACGTTTCAATCATCTGGTTCTGCTTTTATCAACAGGGAGCCTCTACAGTCTGTCACAAATCACAGATACCTTGGCACTGTGCTCGACCATAACCTCAAATGGGATCTGTGGTCTGACCTCAGAAGCACTAAGAAACAAACACAGAATGTACTTTTTAAAGAAACTCTCATCTTTTAACGTCCACAACAAAATGCTTCAGATGTTTCTCTGAGCTTTTATTGAAAGTGTTTTGACCTTCTGCATCATCTGCTGGTTTGGTGATGCTGCTGAGGCTCAGAAAAGGTCTGTTAGGAAAACAGTAACGACGGCCAGGAAACTGTTTGGGATTAAGTTACCAAGTACGGACTGTTTCTGCAGGGAAAGGACGATGAATAAGGCAAAACACACTGTGGGTAACAAGAGGCCCCCGCTTGTCTCTTCATGTGAACTGTTGCCATCTGGGTGACGATATTATCTCCCTCTAGTCGCTGAAAATAGATCAAAATCTTTATTTGTGCCTCAAGCCATTCAGTTTTTAAACAGGTAAGGCACATATAGAGCCAAACAGGCAGGATGCTGAGCTGGTCTGGTCCCTCTAATCAGTAATCTATCAGTATGTCTGTTGGTTATCTCTGTGCTGCAAGCTAAACTCCTTACGGGGACAAATAAAGATTGATTGATTGATTGATTGGTATCAGCCCTGACTGCCACAGGAATGAATGAAGCTGTCTTCAGTACAGCTACAGGGTGATAAGATGGAGAGCTGCAGGTCGACCTTTCCTTCTACTGACAGAACAAACTCACAGCTCGATCAAACAGAGCTCAGTCTGCTGGCTGAACCTGCCGAGCCTGTAATACTGTTCATTCACCAATCAGAGGCTTTAACCCGCCCCCTGACTTTGATGGACAGATGATTGATTTCACTGCAGCAAGTTACACTATGGAGAAATGAAAGTGTATATATAGATACATAAAAGAGTGAAGAAATGAAGAAATAAATGTACAAATGTGTAAATATATAATACGAATAAATAAATACATTAATCACTTTAACATTTACATATTCAATTTAATTTAAGGTGACAATTAAGCATTAAATTACATTATTATTTATTAATTCATTGATTTAATTATGTAATAATTTATTTATTTTTATAGACTTTCTGTCGTTAAACTTAAATAACTGTTTCACAAAACAGCAAAGTCCCAAAGAAATCAGTAGATATTAGTGTAGCAGAACTTTTCCTTCTATCCCTCCATCAGTGGGTGGTGACGGCAATATTTAATAATTATTTAACTGCTCATTTATTAAATGTCCAGATTGTTTTGAACATCAAATAATTAAAGTTTTATAATTTAAGAAATAAAATCAAGGTTAAATCTTTTATTTATTACATTTCTGTTTGCTGTACAATACTGTAAATATCCACACTGCTTCAGATTTAGATTTATTTTAAATTTCTATATTTTGTTATATTTCCTACTTTATTGTTATTTCTGTTATTTAGTATGTTGACATGCAAACTGTCAAAGTATTTCTGATTGTGGTTCTGGTTTTCTTTCAGCCTCAGATCTGGAGAAACTCCTCCAGGTCTTTATCTCCTCCCGCCTCGACTGCTGTAACTCCCTGTAAACCTGTCTGAGTCAGAAATCAATTCACAGTTAGTCCAAAATGCTGCAGCTCCACTTCTGACTCACCTCAGAGTCAGAATCCTGAAGCGGCTGCCTGTTTCTTTTAGGACTGATTTAAAATTCTTCTGATTACTTTAAGGCCAGACATGAGCTGGCAGCTTCATATATCTCTGAGCTTTTATCCCCTATGAGCCGGGACGCAGACTGAGATCCTCTGGTAGGGCTCTGCTAACTATTCCAAGGTCTCCAGGCTAAGAACCAAAGGGGACAGGGTCTTTGTTGTGAGGGCCCCTACAGTCTGGATCAGTCTTCCAGAGGAGATCCGGCTCACAGTCTGGATCCTGGTTTTCTCACTTCTTAAGACTCATTTAAACTAAAAAAGCTTTCAGTGTGTGATGTGTAATTTATTCCAGCTTTATATGTGTGTTGACTTGTTCTATGTTTTTATTGATTTGAAACCACTATGTGATGTAATTACTTTTTCCTTTAATTAAACATTGACTTATTTTATGTTTTATTTGTTGCACACCCCTGATACTGATTTTTATTAAATGAGTCTGTTTTAAATTGATTGCTCTTATTATTATTATTATTATTATTATTATTATGGCGTCTCCTTACATGAAACGAATGGATGTCGACCAGCCAATCAGAGACAGAGGTTATTTTAAAGGTTAAAGACGCCAGCAGACATCAGAAACCAGTATTTTGTGTTGTGTTTGTATTGATGCAATATGACAACATAATAAAACCACGAGGAAAAGTTTCAAACATTTTATGTTTTGAATTAATATGAAAATACAAAAATAATAAAGATAATAAAAAGATGTGTATCATAACCCATTAAAATAAAATTCCATTTAATATATAACATTCAAATCCAAGAAATAGTACATTTTACATTTTAAATGAGCTGTCCTACTTACTGTCCTACCTGCTAATAATGTTCTAAATAATAAACAGCTGGAACTGTTCACATGTGACTGAACTTGTGCTGCAGCTTTAACGGGTTGAATTTGAATCTCCAGACTGTTTCATGAAGTCTTAGTGAGGTAAATAAGAGGAAACATGTTGTGGAGAGACTGGAGAACAGAACGGGACTAAAGTTACAGGGAAACTTCTCATCACTGATTTAAGTCAGAGTAATAATAAAAACGTGTTCTCTGACCCTGCTGTAGTAAAATGTATATTAAACATCATTAGCAATGTTACATTTAACATAAAGCACCTTGAAGCTTTTCAGGGTTCATGTTTCAAAAGCTTTAAGAGAAAATGTAAAAACAGGAAATGATGAAGAGTTAAATCCAAACAGATCTGAAACTGACTTCAGATCAGTAGTTCATGTTAGAGCGCCACCTGCTGGACAAAACACTGTCAAAAGGATCCGAGTGATTCTACAGGGGGTGGACACAATAACAGGAACACCTCCAGTCTGATGCAGGAGGACAGTTAGCAACATGTTTGGGCTTCATGAAGCTCCTGATGTTTTATTTTGGGACGCTGCCAGAGGTGTTGCTTCAGCTCACTGCTCTTTTTGGACTCTTTCAGTCAGTGTTGGTGAGGACCTACTGTGATCTCTGCTGGGAGCTTTCCTGTGTTTGGACCTACATGTGTGCTCATGATAAATGAGTCTTTCCCTCTGATCACATCACGTTCTCTCTCAGAGGCTCAGACTGATGCAGCAGCACTTCAGACAGCAGCTATCCCCATGCCATGTGTGCCGACTCAGAGCCGATGATGTCCATCCATTTATCTTGATCACTTTGGCAGCAGCTCCAACAGGAGACCCTAAACCTCCCTTTCCCGATCCACGTTAACCAGTTCTGACTGGGGGGTCTGAGGCGTTTCCAGGCCAGTGTGGAGATATAATCTCTCCACCTAGTCCTAATAAAACGCTCTTACACACATCACAGTGTAGAAAATATTACAATGAAATCTCTGTTTCTTTACAGTTTCACTAAAATCAGTGAAACCAAGTCAAAACAGAAAAAAGGAAACAGATCTGAAAACTATTCTGTTGATGAGACGTTTACATGAAACAAAGCCTCATAAAATGAACCAGCTTGTGTCATCAGTTCCTGCATCTGGGCCCGTATTTATCAAGCTTCTCAGAATTTCTCATAAGAACGCTGCTAAGAACCGACTGAAGAGTAAAAACATTCTTGGCTCAAAGCTTAAAAGTTAGTTATCAAGCATCTCAGTCCTAATTTGAGTGAAGTGCAGGACTAAATCTTAAGTGTCAGTCTGCTGATTCACGACACTTTGCTGTGCCGCAAACAGGATTTTGGATGACGACGTAGCCAAGGACCAATCACTGATTTCCTTATTTAAGAATATTCTCAGATAAATTCACGTAAAATGGTGAAATTCCTAAGAGGAGTTTTATTCAACACACATTTAACAATACAGAATATTCAAGAGAATATATTATGATATGGGCCTATACATTAATAAATGAAAGAGTAAAAAGTTGATCTTTATGTGAGCGCCATCAGTGTGTTGGGATGAAACGCGTGACAGTGCGTGGAGCTGTAAGTGCTATGACTGTTTCCGTGACTATTCGGCTTATTGAAATAATCCTGTGGTAAAGAAACGAAGCGTCATTACAACCTTCAATCTGACTGAGAAACCGCATTACTGCGTAGTCAGTGTTGAGATGACGTCCCTCACCAACTCGCTGACAAAGACTACGCCTGCGCTGTCCGACCCGTCTTATTAACTGTGCGTCGTCAAATAATTCAGAAATGTTTCCTCTCCTGAAATATTTGCGCATGTCTCTGTCTGCTCGGTCCATCTGCTGGCAGCTCCGACCGCCTGAGAGACCTCTGGAGCTTCTTAAATAACTGGGAGAGTAAGAGTCATTCTCAGCTTTATCAAATCTGATAACTTGCTTTTATACTTAAGTTTGAAAGCAGGAGTAAGTTTCATGAGTTCTCAGCACTTCAGATTAAAATGGCCCTTTGAGAAGCTTGATAAATAAGGGCCCTGATCACTTATTTGGTTTCCTGCACATTTTTCTTTTCCTCATAATTTGTAGTTCATGTGTTTTCAGTAAGTTGTTGATTCTTTTCAGATTTTCTCTCTTTTTGGTCACACATTTCATGTTGATGTGTTTTTTCTTTAGTTGTTCTTTTCTCATCTCTTCTCTGCTCTCCTTCAGCTTTCTGTCAATGGTTTCCTTTGATTCTGACTCTGATCTTATATTTTGCTCCAAATCTTCAACCTTTCGTTTCCACTCCTGTCGCTGAATTTCTTCCTGTTGTTTTCTCTTCCTGTCTTCTTCTTCTCTCATTTCCTGTTCCTTCTTTATCTTCTCCTCCTTTTCTTTAAGTTCTTTTTCTCTCAGTTTTTTCTCTTTTCAGTTTCTGCTCTCTGTTCTTCGTTCTCTTTTTCCTCTTGTTCTCTTCTGATTCTGTCCTCTTCCTTTCTTTTCTTTTCATCATTTTCTCTTTCCTGTTCGTATTCTTCTTGAAGCTTTCTAAGTCTTCTTTGTTCCTCCTGTCGTCTCTGTTCGTCTTCTTGATATCGTTTTTCCCACCATTCTCTTTGTGTTTTCTCCCAGTTCTCTCGTTCTTTTCTCATCTCTTCTCTGCTCTCCTTCAGCTTTCTGTCAATGGTTTCCTTTGATTCTGACTCTGATCTTATATTTTGCTCCAAAGCTTCAACCTTTCGTTCCCACTCCTGTCGCTGAATTTCTTCCTGTTGTTTTCTCTTCCTGTCTTCTTCTTCTCTCATTTCCTGTTCCTTCTTTATCTTCTCCTCCTTTTCTTTAAGTTCTTTTTCTCTCAGTTTTCTCTCCTTTTCAATTTCTTCATTGATTCCATTTCTTATATTTTCTTTGAAGCTCCTCCCTCTCTCTCTTCATCTCTTCTTCCTTCTCCTTCAGGATTCTCTCCATTTCTTTCTTTATAGCTGCCTCGGCCTCTTGCAGCGTCTCATTGGTGTAGCAGCTGCCTCCATTTTCCTTCACCATGGTGTCAATCTTGGTTATCAGCTCACTGACTTGTGTGCGGTTTTGTTCATCATAGTTATTAAACACATGGTATCTTCCTCCACAGTCAGAGATCAGCTTCTTAAAGGAATCATCACATTTATGTTCAATGTATTCTTCAATGGAAACTTTCTCACGCTTTAGTTTATCTCCTCCAGTTAAAAGAATGATGGTGAACTTTTCAGCATTCTTCCCAAAGCCTTCCTTGATGAGTTTTAATGTCTCCTTCTCCTCTGGTGTGAGTCTCCCGATCTGTAACACCAACAGGAAGACATGTGGTCCTGGAGCCAGAAGACTGATGCATTTCACCATCTCCTCATGAACCTCTTCATGGGTCAAACTATTGTCAAACAGACCAGGAGTGTCGACCACAACGACCGGACGACCGTCCACTTCACTCTGTGCTTTCTGACAAAGTTTGGTGACTGATGTTTGACTTGATTTGGCTTTAAACTCTTTTCTTCCTAGAATGGTGTTTCCTGTAGAGCTCTTTCCACTTCCAGTCTTCCCTATCAGCACAATCCTGAGACTCTCTGGTCTCTGCTCCTCATCATCACCTGGGAAAGAAGAAGACCTGGAGTTACTTTAAATATTCTCAGCAGCTACAGTGAAGGTTCAAGACTGTGATGATCAACATGGTTCAGGACACAGAAAAACATTTCAATTCAAAGTACTTACAAGTGATCTTGTTCTTCTTTATTATCCTCTCTTGTTGTATGACCTTTTCCATTTGTGCACGTGCAAATGTTACAGCTGTATAGCAGGATGGTTTATTTTCAGATTGTCTCATCTTGTCCACCATGTCCAGCAGCTCTGGGATCTGCTGCTTGTCCTTGATGTTGAGAACAACATATCTTCCTCCACAGCTCTGACGGAGCTCCTGGATGTCCTTGTTTTCCTTTACAAAGTTAACAACAGCTGGAGCTGCAGGATCTGACTCCACAGTGAACAGAATCATGGTGAAGTCATCGACTCGAGAGCTGAATGTGTTCTGGATGGTCTCTAACTCTCTCTTGTCTTCATCAGTGAGGGGACCCACAGGTAGGACCAGGATGAAGACATGGACGCCCTCAGGATCACAGAGGGAGATACACCTGAGTGATTCCTCCATCACTGCCTCCTGAGGTTTTCCATACAAGGCAGGCAGCTCCACCAGGGAAACCCAACGTCCACACACCTCTCCCTGATGTTTAACACACTCTGATGAGTTGGAGACTGAATGAAACTCTGTCTGACCTAAAATGGCCTTGGCTGCTGAAGTCTTAGCTGCTCCTCTCCTCCCACACAGAACCAGGTTTAAAGCTGGTCTGATGTGTTCACGCACAGGCAGTACAGATTCGTTGTTTTGATTTGCTGTTTCTTCAATCTTCTCCATCAGCTGTCCATGGTCTTCTTCTACCATCCTGTAGTGTCTTCCTCCACAGTCTTGAAGCAGCTGGCTGACAGAGCTACTTGTTCCATCATGTGTGCTGATGACCATTGAGTGTTTAAAAGCATCTTGACCAAACAAACTCAGGATGAACTTCAGTGTTTGTCTGTTCTCCTCAGTGAAATCAGAAGGCTTCACTAACAGCAGCAGAACATTTGGTCCAGGAGGACAAAGAGTCTCACAGCTCTTCACCTCTCTTCTCAGCTTCTCCACAGTCAGACTGAAGATGTCTGGAGTTTTCACTACTGTTAATGGTTTTCCTCTCCACTCTCCACAGGTGGCCACACTTTGCCTGGTTGGGAAAGTTTTTTGGTAATTAAAGCCTTGGTCTCTGATGATGAAGTTACCAAGTTTTGTCTGTTTGTCCTCACATTTTCCCAGCAGCACAATCCTGAATCCAGATGCTGTAAGATAAAATGGAGAAAGATAAAAATGACAAACTTCATCAGAGTTTGAAGTCACTGCACTTGGCTGACTTGAGGATATATTTCATAGTCTTATTCACGCTCGGCCAATATTCTGGTTCAATTCCTAGTGTCAACATTTAGTTAAAAACGTGTTATTATTAGGGCTGCCCCCCCCCCTATGGATTTAGTCGTATGAGAATTGTCAGGTGTTGCATACGGTAAACTGAGAGTAGAACAACACTCGGTCTGTTTGTGCCTGACCTCACACACACCCGCTACACCCACACATGCGCACTGACCCCCTTCCTTAAGGGTTAGTATTACAATTTTGGATTTATTCACGCATTTTAAAAATAATAAATGAACATCATGCTGTGTTGAAGAAGACTTGAAACTATAAACTCATCAGGAAAGTGTTTACTGAGGGAATAAATCAGCTGACAAGTAGAAACATTTTCTCACAGACTTCTATACAATCACACTTCTTTCTGCAGGAGTCGCCCCCTGCTGGCTGCTGGAGAGGACGCAGGTTTAAGGCTCTTCCACACTCATTTAATCAGACAAAGGTTTCATTGCCTTGTCAGAATTGTTTCTGCAAAAGCAGCTTTAACAGAATCTTTGATGATCACCTGGTAAAGAAGCTGTTGTGTCCTTGAACGCATCACAGCTGACATGCTCTCCATTGTTCTCCTTCACGATTTGATCCAAGCGTGTTAACAGCTCTGGAAGTTCGAGGTTCTTCTGCTTCAGGTATCTGTATCCACATTTTCTGATCAGGTCTTTTAACGGAGGCTGTTCCATGTATTTGTCCATCAAACCTGGAACCTCCCGTCTGAGTGTTGATATCAGAACCAGTGAATGATCAAATGATCGATCACTGAAGAGTTTCAGGACTCTGCAGAGCCTCAGTTTGTGTTTCTCAGTGAAGTCTTCAGGCTGTAGAACCAGCAGGAACACATGAGGTCCAGGATCAGAGAGTCTCACACAGTTTGTCACATGTTCTGTCAGTTTGTGTTCAGAGATGTTGGGATGCAGCAGATCTGGGGTGTTGATGAGAACTATTTTTTTCTCCTTTAACCGTCCTCTTTCTCTCAGACAGCGGTCTGGTTCTTCCTCAGTGTTGAACTTAGTCTCTCCCAGGATGAAGTTCCCCACTGAACTCCTCTCAGACCAGCTGTTCCCCAGCAGAACAACCCTCAGCTCAGACACTGTGAAAAGTAAAAAAAAAATAGAGAAGGCAGAAAAACACAATTTATAATTGAATTTCTGTTTAACTTCAGGTTAGTTACTTCTTACAGATTGTACCTGAAATACTGTAAACTCTGATATTCTTTAAGAGGATAACACAGTTCAGTTTGACTCACTGTGAGGAGGCAGGCGCTCTAAGCTGCTTCTGCGCTTCGGAGGGCGCTGACCACCTGTGATTGGAAGGACAGTATTTGTTCACTTATTTACTGAATCACATGTGGTAAGAAAGTAGTGTGTTATAACACAAAGTCTACTAGCAGGGGGGAGACTCCATCTTGTGCACCCGCTAGTCTGAAAAAGTTGGTCGTGCCCATGACTGATTACCAGCGTCATGGGAAAGCACTTGTGGACGCAGGGGCTACTTGACCTTAAGTGATCCCCTCATTAATGTTTAGGCCCAGGTGTACTCTTTTACTGGTGATCACAAGGCTAGAGTTTTCCCGTTCCAGCCTCTACTGTCCCCTGGTGAAAGTTGGGCTGACCTGAACATGAACAGGGCATTTCTGCTTGTATCCACCTGTGGTGACAGTCTGTGGGACGTAGCCTGGTTACCTGAGGAAGAGGACTTCCACAGTCTGCTCCATGCTGCTGTTGCATAAAGTGCTTTAAAGTGGAGGGAAATTATACCAGCTTTTCTTGAGCCACTGCACCGCCACTTTAGGCTGTACCTCAGTACTGAAGCATAAAATCCGATTAAACGGTGATGCCGGCGTTTCCCAGCGCGCCTATCGATTGCCACAACAGAAGAGGAAGTTTTAACAGGAGATTGTAAAGCAGCAATTCCAAGATACGCTCCAGTAGGGGATCATTGTTCCTTCCCAACCCTTCTCATCTCAGGCGCTATGTACCCACGCTTTTGAGAAACCGCGGGTAAACGCTGAGTCAGCATGTGTATGAAACGCTAACGCACAGGAGACTAAAGCTGATGATACACAGGGCAACTTTTTGAGCAATGTTGCCGGGCAATGTTGATGGTGGCAAGTCTAACTATGTTTTGAACAGAGTGGCGGGGCGCGGCGGCGGGTCAGCGGAGGGGGAGGGGGATTATGGTAGTAATCTTTACTCGTCATCAGCTTAACCCTACAGCTGTGCACATCGGCCTCACGCACCTGGGGCGTCTCCTACACACGCAAAAACGACCTTTTGCGTGAAATAACTACGCTTGTCAAGCGTGGGTATATGATGCCTGAGATGATAACAGCGCTGGACAATTTCTCCGTCCCACCTTCAACAAGCTGTTTGCTCTCTGAACTGGCTTATATTGGTTGTGTCACATGATCTGAAACAAGTGAAATCGATTTTGAGTGGTTGTGTTTAATCAGTGATGTGTTCTCTATTTGCATTTGATTGTTGCCACTTGTGTTTACCAGTATGGATGACATGTGCATTAGAGTGCAGAATGTGTTTAGAGTCCTGCTGAACTGAGATCTGCAAATTGTGTTTGAAATGTGAAATGGTTCAAGGTATTGACAACAGACTGCACAATTAGCTAAATGAGTTCAGGCAACTGCGAACTTTGTTCAGCCAATGGGTTTCACTGTTTTAGCAACTGAGAAAAACTGTAATATCTTATTTATTATACTTATTAATTAATTTTGTCTTTTGCAATTTGCCTTTCGATTTTAGTTCGTTTGACAGATACTTTGCCAAGCAATGGTGCAAACAAAACAACTTTAGAGACCTTTCATGTTATGAGACGCCACATCACTTTCATGATCAGAGAGGCTGCCGTCAGTTCATCCTGACAGATCCTGTCGGAGTGTCGGGAGACCTCGTACCTCGTGCGTAAATGAGATGATTCATCCTATTTCACCCCACTCCCCTCCCGCTACATTTACATTTATTCATTTAGCTGACGCTTTTATCCAGAGCGACTTACAATTGTTATACATGTCAGAGGTCGCACGCCTCTGGAGCAACTACTGCGCTACTAATCAGAAAGTTCATTTTTATGACAAAGACCTGCAACTCTGCACATCACTAGAACCCACCTATAGTATCAGAATAATGCGCCCAATAAACAGCAGTGAAAGTAACTCAACAGCAACGCAAAAGCAGTGTAAAGCGACAGTAATATAACTTATTCCTCTTCTCTCGAATGACAGTAATTAGTAATCTATAATGTATTACATTTTGGAAGTAACTTGCCCAACACTGGCAACGGATGTGATTTAAAATGTAGCAAAGTACAATCTTCAAACAGGGCTACTTAAGTAAAAGTAAAACACTGTAAAAACTACTTTAAAAGTAGGCTACAAGAACACCAAAAAATCTACTCAATTACAGTAACGTAATCGTAACTTTCAATTATTATGATTATTATTCGTAACGTGTAACCAACCAGGGACGCTGGGCAGGACTACAGATTACAGACACAGAGGCAGCTGCATCAGAGCCAATGAAGGGGCACATTTTACAATAAAATTTACCCTTAACCATGGATTGAATCGAGCCGTGGGTTTTGTGATTCGCTGCACCTCTAGTGAAGTAACATTGGTCACTTTGACGGGGGATACACAACTTTCTTTTCTCAAAATATCCTTTATTCTGGAAATGTCAGAGAACCCAGTTAGATTCTGAATGTGCAGAACTTTGAACATGAGCAGAAAACCTGCTGAAACACAGGAGCTATTAAAGTCCAGGAGTTTATCACTGAATTAATGATTTAATTTATTATTGATGCCAGTGCACATTTAAAGAAGTTACCTCAATCAGTCACGTCTGCCTGTGTGTTGATTCAGCAGTGATGATATTAAAAGTTGATCTACAGGAGAAACATATCTGAAAGCTGAGAGCTGCTCTGCATTATCCTCTGTTACAGTTTTAGATTTTAAATTGTTTTATTATACCTTTTATTTAACCAGAACAACTCTTTGCAGTAGTACAATTGCACATTTAAGATAGGAATAAATAATCAGTTACAAGGTCATAAATATCAAAATGTTCTTGAATATTCAGCAACAAGGACGATCAAACGAGTCCTAACATCTGAAGGCAGAATTGCCTGCAGGTCATTTAAAAGCAACCAGTGAAACAAAGATTCAGCCACCTGCTGCTACCTGAATTTTGTGTGTCCCTTTACATAAATAAATACATTTCCACTTTAAATTGATGCAGTAAAACACCAGAATGCAGGAAATTAAGTGTTTAACACGAGAGTTTTGTGGGGGAACCCTCAGACCCTCCGGTTCATATTACCGTAGATTTGTTGTTATATTATTATAATTAGACACATGACATTACAATTTAGCAACATCAAAATGACACAGTTAATAGTTTTGTTGTGCTGTATAAGTAGAGGATGTTTTCTGTTGCTTTACTGCTTTACAGACTTAACTCGGGGGGGAAGGGGTCAGTTATGTGAAGATATGAAATTTTATGGGCTGGGCTAAACCCCCAAAATGTTTCAAGATCCTAAAAACGGCCCTGTTGATCAGTGACTGTGATCCAGCTGAATCTCTGCGTGAAGCCTCTGATCTCTGTCTGTCTGTTCTGTCACTGAGCTACAGATGTTTATTTTGTTAGATTATAATGAAACTGACCAACCAGCTGAGTTTAATTCAGGACTGAGGTGTTTTTATTATCTGTATAATATGTGGACAGAGAGAGAAGAGTGTTATCCAGACTAACACAGTCTGACTGGACTCACCTGATGCTGCAGACGCCATGATGTCACTCTGCTGGAAACACCAGAGACAAATTCAACTGGAGATCAACGGCTGCATTTTAAGAACCTGAAGGAAGAATAATTATAATTTAAATCACTTATTGACACCAACATGTTTTTCAGAGCAGGTCAGCTTCAGTGTCTCCTTCACCTTCAAACTACCAACCTGCCCTCTGGTTATGGTCGACAACAAGGTGAAGGTCTGTGTGTAAAACTGATTTTAAAAAATGTAAACCTATTTTATAGCTTTTAGAATCTGTGATGAAGTTTTGCTGTTTCAGAGAGATTTCTCTCGCTGAACTCGGACTGAACAAATATATGGATTAGAAAACAAAACCAAATTACAATATTTAAAATGCTGAGATAACAGCACATTTACCTGAAGTCAGAGATCTGCAGCTCACAGAGAGTCAGAGTGTTTCTGTTTCTTCCTGAATTAATAAACTTTAACTGTTTCAGGCAGAGCTGCTTAATAAACTTGCACCACTAAAGACAATAAACTAAATGAAATATTAATGTAATGTTAAGGTTAAGTACAGTCTTGTAGATTTCTGCAGTGAGTAAACTGTGATTTTTCCCTCCCAGCCTCCTACTCCCCGTCCCAGAGCGACATCCCATCAGCACCACTACACTCACTAATACAGACAGTATGCATGTAAACTGTCAAATGTTTTCAAAAAGTGACGGGGACATGTCCCCAGCGTCCCCAGTGTAAATGACACCAATGCAGGTGGGAGAAAAGACAGATTTTCTAAAGTTTAGTGTTAATCCATCTCACTCAGCCGGTTAAGAGCTGCATGAAGCCTTAGATGTTTTATGAATCTGGTCCCTCACATTAGTTCATTTCAAACTTGAGGAGAGTGAGCGCCACGCAGCTGTGTTGCTGTTTGAAAGGTCACGTCAGATCCTGGTCTCAGGCCACGGAAGCTCCACAAGTCAGTTAAATGCTTCGCAACACATTTGTGAGGGCTGGGGGGCCAAGATGGCGCCGCTGTAACACGGTCTTTCTGTACTCTGGCAACGCTCTTTCGTTCAGGGCTTGAATTTGTTTCCCCAAAGTCAAGTAACACGTAAATATTTTTTTCCAACGTTAAGAACAATGTTTTGAGAACGGTTGGCGAAACTTTGACCCAGTTCTGGTTTATATTTCTGTGGGTTTTTTCTCCAACGAACGGTGCCTTCGTCAAGCTAACGCTATTAGCTAGCTAACTGCTGACTGTTTCTTGGATACTTTGGCGCTCCACTTTGCAGATGACAACTCATTCTGCTGAAATGTCAGATAATGGGGAGACAATGGAAGAGGAAGGTACGGTTTTACAATCTTAAACGTGTTCATGACTATGCCAAACGACAACAAGCGGACTTGGAAGAAATGAAATGAAAAAAGCACAACAGCGCGAGGAGCCCTCTAATGCTGTCTTGTCTTATCTTCTTTATATTTGCTTATAGTGATACCAAAATATTTAACAACTTTTTTAACCTTTACCCCGTCTACTGAGAGGATATTTGTATCATGTACAGTCACTATTTCACACTTATCCTCATTAATTGTGAGACCAGATGCAAGTGAAAATACTTTTAAAGCATTTATAATAATTGGTACTTGGAGTCCATTTTGGAGGAACGAACAGGTATCATCAGCCAGCTGACTAATGAGTAAAGTATTGTTACCTATCTTTATACCCTGTACTTTCACACAATGAACAATATACAAATGAAGAAGTTCAGCAGCCATTAAAAATAAAAAATGAAAATGAAATAGGACTGACCGTGGATCAGACCCTTGTCTGATCCCACGGTGGACCTCAAAAGGGGGGCAAGTGCCATAAGGACACACAACTATTAATGTTAGTATAAAATGTACGTATGATATTTCTAAAGGTTTCTTTAAAATTATTCCCAAAATATTTTAAAGCCTCCAAACACAAGATCAATGACTCGCCGTCAAATAACTCAGAGTAATATAAAATATCCAGAACCATGACAGATATTATTGGAAATGTGCCGGCCCTTCATAAAGCCCGACTGCGTTGGAGAAATAATCTCCTCTAAACACAATTTTAACCTTTTAGCATAAAGTGCAGCAAGTAGTTTATAATCTGAATGACTGAATGACTTTTGGTCACAAATGGTATAATTAATATGGGAATCTCATAAGATCTCGGTCCCTTTATCTGAAAGCATGGTCTTACTTTTGAATGTGGAATCTATAAACTGTGAAATTGCTGATCTGGTGAAGTTGTTATGTCTTCTGGGTAAACATCATATTCATAAAGTTAAATATATGCAGTTTCTTCCAAACAGACACTTGTTTCATATTGACCCTAAAAACTTAGATTTTTCTATTGGCAGAGTGTTAAAAACAAGAAAGCTTTAAAGACATCCAATATTTTGAAACATATGATAGACAGAATTTAGCTGCTCTCTATTTGTTTTCTTCTAACCTGTGGCCTGTACTACGAAGCGGGGTAACTGGCTTATCCAGGTAACTTCAGGAGTAACTTGGTGACGTCGGGTGTAACTTCCTGATTAACCCGTACTACGAAAGGTGGACGGGTGTTACCCGAGGTCTGTTGCCATGGCAATTACGCCGCATCTCTAAACCGCTCCGAGCAGGATTTGTTCGTGGTTAACTCGAGGTTACCCTGCAGGTGGACTACACACCACATCTGTACTCAGTGTTAATGATGAAGTATTAATACACACCACTTCATAAAATATGTTTAGATTTCAGCCTGATTTGTTCCTCTGCGGCTGCACTGAAGTTCTGAACACAACAGCATCACGTTCAGACAGCGAGTCCTGCAGCCTCGGGGATTTAGAGAGGAATCTTAATTAATTAACAGGACAGTTTCTTAGATGGAGCCCATCTGTAGGCTATAATTGAGTTCTGCTGAGTGTTTTCACATATTTAGATTGACTATTTTACGTGGCAAAAATTACGGGGTGGGGGTTAATAAACCAAGAAAAAAAAAATCCTAGATGAAGGTTTCAAATTTACAAGAAGAAAAATCTGAAAATTCCCTGAAATTAAAGTCACAAAAAAGCAAAACTCTGGTGTTTTCGTCTGTAGACGCCCAATCCACGGAAAGGTTTTTAAGGTGCATGATAGAGACTGTGGGCTAAACTCAGGAGTATTTCCTCACTACTGAACCCGATCGTGAAGTTTTTGTATTATTGTCTCTTGGGTATTATTGTCTTTACACTTGTTAAAGTACTTTGTAACTTGTTTTTGAAAAGTGCTCTACAAATAAAGATTATTATTATTATTATTTCCTCCACTCAGTGTCACAATATCAAATATAAAATATGTCTATAAGCAGATTAAAAGATTCCCCTTAGTCCTACCATCATCACCACTGTTAATCTCATGTGTTATTAGTCACTGCTAGATTTGACCATTATGAGACTTTTATCCTGTCTATAATATAAAACAGGCTCTAACGTCACTTTTCCCTCTGGGGTTTTTGTTTTAGTGACACGGGCGCCATCTTGTGGAGTTTCTGTAAACTTCAGCTGAGACCCTTCGCTAAGCCCCTCCCCCCTTAGTTACTGTTGCTAAGACCGACAAACTGCCTGCACAGCCGCAGTCTGTTAGGCTACTGCACTCCCCGGAGAAATATTGTCAGATTTGTTGGAAAAAGTGATCTCAGAAAGAAGCAGACAGTTTTGCAGTTGCATTATACATTTGAAGGTTGTATTCAGGCTGTCAGACTGACTAAAAACGGACTATCAGGGATTAAACGCTTTAATGAATAATTTAATGGGTTAATTCATAATTGTGATTTTTACTAATCGCACAATGATGTGGAATTGATGTCTGGATTTGCAATTGCTCTTTTAAATAACTAGATTTAAAAAGTTACTGAACATTAGAAAAGCTCCGATATCCATTTCAAACACTATTTCTCTCAAACATTGTTCACAAATCTGTCAGAATCTGTGTTAGTGAACACTTCTCCCCTGCCGAGATAATCCATCTACCTCACAGGTGTGGCATATCAAGATGCAGATCAGACAGCATAGAGTTTACACAGGTGTGCCTTAGGCTGGCCCCAATAAAAGGCCTTAGGCTGGCCACAATAAAAGGCCTTAGGCTGGCCCCAATAAAAGGCCTTAGGCTGGCCACAATAAAAGGCCTTAGGCTGGCCACAATAAAAGGCCACTCAAAAATGGGTGTGAAACAAATAGCTGTGCAAGAAGTTTCAGTTTTAATATGTGTTAGTTGTTAATTAAACAGCTCCGAGACTCCGAGTAGCATCAGCAATAGTCCAATCACAGCTTGCATGTCTCCTCAGTGTTCAGCCTCTGTTGAACCAGTCAGCGGCTTCCAGACAGACATTTCTCCTTCACATTTCTGAGGAGTCCATGTTCAAATATTAACAAATACATTATTACAAACCACATGACTTTGTTGTCATTTCTGCAAAAGCATCTGATGCATTATATTTATTAACCCTAAATGAATAACAAGTTACATTTAATCAAAATTCACAGCCTGAGATTCTGGCTCAAACTCTCAAACTGCCCCTGCCTACAACACACACCAAGTTGTATTTTAAATTCTAGTTTAGACAGTGAAGTCAAAATATTATAAACGACAGAGAACTTTGTATGACATTTCTTGAGAGACACCTAGAATTTTGCTTATTGGATTTACAACGAAGAATAATGTTCAACTAACAAAAGCTACAGCTTCAGATTAATCACCTGAATATTAACCAACTGAACTGCTTATTTCAGCTCCTCGTTTATAACACGAACACAAGGAGCTAAAATATGTATATTCACACTGAGCTGTTCGCCCACAGCTCAAACTATTTCTCTTCAACGTTCCTGGTTTGAAGCTTATCTGTATAATTCCTCATGGAAACACCCCCCTCCTCTCTCTTTCCTCTCTTAGCTTCTGTCGCCCTCCACTGGCAACTGTTGATTAAAGTCAAATGACCTAAAATAGCAAGACTTCTGACATTGCACTTGCAGCAGTAACCATGTTTTACACTCTACATTAGTGAGGAGGATTATATGATTATTTTAATATCGATCTTTATTTTCTGAATACAGAATTATCCTAAAGCAACAGTAACGCCTCTGTAAACCTGTAGAGGGAAACCTCACACCTTCTAAAACTGATGAGTCAATTCCCTGCAGTCATTAAAGGTACAGTCATTGTTCAAAATGTCAGCAAAAAGATGGCTCACCTAAAGAGACTGATGACACATAACTGTTTGACACTGATTGCTCCACCATCCCAAGATGTTCTGGGAATAATGGAGCAAAACATCAATGAAGGCTGGCTCCTGCATTTTTGCCACGCAGGTTTTCTGTCCTAATAAAATAATCCTGTTTGGATTATCCAAAAAACAATTTTCACAAAGTGTGTTTAACATGGCTGATTTACCTGAAGTACCCATAGAAAATCTCCCAATACCAGGAAATGAGAAATGAAATTCTGAACTCTTGTCTCATCTTTTGATTTTAAACCCAAATGTCTTCAGTGAACAACAAAAACAGGAATTTGCTTCACCGTTCCAATACTTTTGCAGGGGACTGTATACACATACACTCACTCACTGGGCACTTTATCAGGTACTCAATGCATTTAGGCACATAGACGTGGTCAAGACGACTTGTGTGACTTTGAACGTGGTTGGTGCCAGACGGGCTGGTCTGAGTCTCGATTTCAGCTGCGACATGGATCCATCCTGCCTTGTATCAACGGTTCAGGCTGGTGGTGGTGGTGTAATGGTGTGGGGGATATTTTCTTGGCACACTTGGGCCCCTTAGTGGGCTACTAGGGTTGGGCCGCATCCGTCGGCGATGGCTGACAGACAACCCCCGCCCCCCGGAAAAAAAAAATCTCTAATGTTCACATTATAGCACCCTGTGAAAGCAGGTTTTAATGACCACGAATATTCTTCTTTTTGTTTTTCAGTAGCCTATGCTGGGCACCTGCCTCGCTCTCTTCTCCCCACACTGACGCTCATCAGGTAAACACCCCGTCTCTCTCTGTCTCTCCCCCCCGTCTGCTTCATTTTCTCCATCAGCAGTAAGTTTTATAAAGTCGCCTAAGAGTGAGAACTCGTCTTTTTTCCGTATATTTCCACTTGCAATTAGTGATGTGCTGATCGATCCTAAAGTATCGATATTTCTGATACCAATGTTTCCTGCTGTAGGATCGATACTCATATAAAAGGATCGATATCTAAACTCAGTCATTTGGAGTCAGTATGTGTTTTATTGTAAGTGTCTTACTGTCACCAGGATGACGGAGCTTCTTTGAAGTGAGCCGCTGCAGCCCTTTACATTTCCCGCGATTCAGTACTGACTGGCTGACTGTAAAAACATCTGGCTGTATTTTAGCTGTCAAGGTAATAATGACGCTGTGTGTGATGGTGTGTGCAAAGACTTCGCTAAACATCTGAGGTTAAGTCAAGATTAAGTACAATAATAGGATGATGTTATGAAGCGGCAGTTCTGAGCAGGATATTTCTATTATAATTAAAGAATATGACAGTAGTTTGAGTCACATTAAACTAGAAATAATATATGTAAAAAGTATTGGTATTGGTATCCTGGGTATTACTTGGTATTGTATCGTATAGGAATTAAGTGGTATCACACATCACTACCCGCAATCCGTTATCACGGCAGCAGGTGAGCTGCACGTCGGCTTATTAATGACGTAGCGTCAGCCTATCAAACAACTGAAACCAACATCTGCACTCTGTGTGTTCACTGTTGCTTTACCTGGTCCGTGTGTAAAATATCCTTGTAACAGAAGTTAATAGTCTATCAATTTTAGTCTACCCCGTTGTTTACATTTTTTAAATTAGGACATTTTCTTGCTTGCTTGCATGTTTCAGGTATATTGGGACAGTGTTAAATGCTATTAAAATGAAATTTATCACTAGTGTGGATTCATAAAACCAGATATACAGAGGGACCACACATATATGTCAACACAGAACCACAGAGATGTAACCTACAGGCAACTGTTAAGTAGATAGAGTAAGATGCTATTACTAATGATGCTAATCTCTTACCACTGCTACGCAGATGATACGCAACTCTACCTATCCCACCATCACGGACTTTCTATCGGTCATATCTGCATGGATGAAGGCTTGACACCTTCAACTAAACCTCTCTAAGACTGAACTCTTGGTCATTCCAGCCAAGCAATCTATCCACCATAACATCAAACTACAAATTGACTCCTCAACCATCACTCCAACCAAGGTGGTGAGAAACTTGGGTGTCATGATTAATAACCAGCTGTCCTTTTCAGACCATGTTGCTGCTGTCTCTCGGTCATGCAGCTTTGCTCTATACAACATAAGGAAATTCAGGCCCTACCTCACTCAGTACGCCACCCAGCTTCTGGTACAGGCCATGGTTATCTCTCGCCTCAACTATTGCAATGCCCTCCTAGCAGGTCTTCCAGCTTGTGCAGTGAAACCCTTACAAATGGTTCAGAACGCAGCAGCATGTCTCCATTACTCAGTGACCTCCACTGGCTCCCCGTGGCCTCCAGAAGCAAATTCAAGTCACTAATGCTGCATACAGAGTGACTACTGGGTCTGCACCCATCTACCTAAACTCCATAATACAAACTTACGTTCCTTCTCGGCCGCTACGCTCCTCCAACGAACGCCGCCTGGCTCTGCCATCCCTTCACACAAAGCAATCCCAGTCCCTGTTCTCATCTGTGACACCACGATGGTGGAACGAGCTACCGCACGCCATCAGAGCAGGGGCGTCCCTCTCTAACTTCAAGAAGCTCTTGAAAACTCATCTCTTCCGAGAACACTTCCTCTTATAACACCTCTAACTCCTAACCTCTAACATGCACTTCCTGTGCTCTTCTTCTATCCCCTACAATGATCTTGTATTGATTGCACTTTTTGTTAACTCTTACTTCCTTCCCTAGGTATCTACCCCATTGATGTGATATGTACTGTGAGCTCTTACTAGTATTTATTGCTGCTCTTACTAGTATGTATTGTCAGTTGTAGATCTGTAGTTGATGCTTGTATGTTGTTCCTCAAATGTAAGTCGCTTTGGATAAAAGCGTCTGCCAAATGAGTAAATGTAAATGTAATGTAATCCCATAGTCTGTAGAAGGCCTTATCATTTGGTCAAATTAGCCTATTCCAACAATCTTCTGACAATGGTAAACAATAAAGCAAATGTTTACTATGTTTAATGTGGTTGTTCTGTAACATATAATTAAGTCTAATCAAGAAGTGATGCTGATGCATGAAGGCGTTTTGCTGCTCACTTTGTTTAATCTGTGGATTTATTATTATGATGAATTTAAGGTCTGTTGCTGTTGTTGTTGGAGTCTTTGATGATTTTAACATATTTTGTTGACATTTGCTGATGTAACAATGAATTAAGCTATCACAAGAAATGATAGGCTAATAAATAATATCACGTAACTTTCAACAGGGTAAACGGTTATACACTAATAAAACTGCGTCCCAAATTACCAAACATGTTCATGAAATGAGTTTTGTGTCAACTACAACAAAATAAATAATGTACACACTTAATTTCTTCACATAAAGAAAGCAGACATCTTGAAATAGAAATATATGTTGGGTTACTTTTTTAACTTTATGACAAGAACGAGATCACAAGATAGAATTACAGAAACTGTCCCAATATACCTGAATCCGCCCTACTTAGCACCAACTGAGCGTCGTTTAAATGCAACAGCCTCCCTGAGTATTGTTGCTGACCATTCTGTCCCTTTATGACCACAGTGAACCATCTTCTGATGGCTGCTTCCAGCAGGATAATGCTCCATGTCACAAAGCTCAAATCATCTCAAACTGGTTTCTTGAACATGACAAAGAGTTCACTGAACTCCAGCGGCCTCCACAGTCACCAGATCTCAGTCCAACAGAGCCCCTTTGGGATGAGGTGGGACGGGAGATTCTCATCATGGATGTGCAGCCGACAAATCTGCAGCAACTGTGTGATGCTGTCATGTGGACCAAAGTCTCAGAGGAAGGTTTCCAACACCTTGTTGAAAGTATGCAACCAAGAATTAAGGCAGTTCTGAAGGCAGAAGGGGGTCCAACCCGGTACAAGCTAATAAAGTGGCCGGTGAGAGTATAGTACATAATTCAAGAGTTAAACACCTTTATTGTACATGTGAAAATGTCCATAATTGTTACGGTGTACAGTTTGGGTTTTAATAGACAATGTTAAAAACTTTTATCTCCTAATAAAATCTGAAAATAGTCGGCTGGTCCACTTGTGATCATAGAAGTAGGGTTACAATAAAAAGACTTTGTTCTGTCAGAGCTTAAAAAGCAGAAAACACTCACACCTTTGTATGGGTAGGTATTCACAGTGAGCTGCTGAAAAGTAAATTTGAGAAGAATAAAAAAGACAGTTTTCACTCTAAACCCTGTTTACACATCCAGAAAGACACGTGGCAAATCACAGCAGGTGAGCGGCGACGCTTGTTTGGTTTCAGAATGTTAAACTTCAGCTGCAGAACTTCTCATTTCAACCATCACAACAGAGTTCTCTTGACTTTTCATCGTTCGAGGGTCGGCAGAGCCTTCAGCTGTCTGGTACTTCTTTTTCTTCCAAAGAAAATAGACGGTGATTCCAGTTAATAAAAGAATCACCACAGCTGCTCGCACGCCACATATGAGCTGGGAGCGATCTGTTCAAACAAACGTTCACAAGACACACAAACATTTGACGTCAAGCTGTGACAGGAGAGTTATTTTTCACTTAGTGAAGTGCTATGATTCATCTCTGGCAGGTGTGATCTGAGTGCAGGTTTTAATGGACACTATCATGCCCGTCTCCTTACCTTCAGTGGAGGCCTCACGTGTTTCCAAACCTGGAAGTTGTGAAAGAGAAGTTATAAAAAAAATTGAAAAATAACAAGATGAACGACAACGAGATGTTAAACTCACAGAAACAGGAGGTTCACTGCAGCTGTTTCTCTCACACCTGTTAGCAAAACGTGAACTTATTCCTGTGCAGCTAAGAATTACACAGGAATGTGTCCAGACGTGAAGTGTAAGTAATTAAATTTACTAAAGTACTGCGTTAAAGTTTAGTTTTGAGGTACCTGTACTTTATTGGAGTACTTTTAATTTGTATTTGTTTCTTTGCATCTGTAAAGCACTTTGACAAACTTATGTTTACTGTTTCAATCTTGTTTTTAATATCTTGTCTGTTAATTATTAATTTCATTTTATTTCTTTGTTTTCTTCTCTCTGAAGTATCTTTGTATTTGTACTTTCCTCTTCAGTTCTGTAAAGCACTTTGTTTATAAAAGCTCCTGTAGAAATAAACCTGCTTGCTTGCTATTTCCATGTCATGCTGATTTATACACAACTACATGTCAGAGGGAAACATACTACTTTTTACTTCACTACATTTATTTTACAGCTATAATTAGCAGTTACTTTTCAGATTCATATTTTACATGAATATTAAAGTTGCTGGCATCAACATGCTACTTACATGGTAATGCGTCAGGACTGTGAGTGTAATGTGTAGAAGGACTCAGGATGGGCTGGGATGGTTACTGATTTTTTTAACAGAAGCAAGGTATGGCCTCCAACATGGCATACATGGAACTGCAACAGCAACACACTTCCCTCCTTTTTCCTATAGTGCATTATCCCACAGCACCACCATGTGGTATCATGTAGAGTGGAACAATGGGCTTACTTTAACTTGTAATAGCCTGCTCTGATTATATTTTGTAGGTACTTGTGTTCTTTTACTTAAGTAAATTTAATTAATTAAAGTCCATTGGGCAAAAACAGTTATTTACCTTGAATGATCAAATGTAGAGTCCGCTGCTCTGATCTCCGTCCATTTGAATCAAAGATTTCAAGAGTATATTCACCAGCATCAGTCCAGCTCAGTCTGTTGATCCTAAATGTTCCATCACTGGGAGTAAATGAGGATCTGTCTTCCATCACATTAAACACAATCTGATTCTTTTTCCCTTTAAGAATTAGTGTTGTTTTGCTTAACAACTGGTATCTAAATATTTCTGAGGCGCTGTCCATCAGCTGGAGGACCACAGTTCCTCCCAAAGCTCCATAACACTGAGCTCCATCCTGTCTGCCATCACATGTTTCCACACCTGCAAGTTGTGAAATATAAGTACAGCAAGATGAACGACAACGAGATGTTAAACTCACAGAAACAGGAGGTTCACTGCAGCTGTTTCTCTCAGACCTGTTACTTATTCTAGTGCAGAGAAGAATTACACAGAAATGTGTCCAGGCGTGAAGTGTAATTAAGTAAATTTACTAAAGTGAATTCCCAAACAGTGAGCTCCATCCTCTCTGCTGTAACAGAAGGTTTCCACACAAAAGCTGTAAATAAATTTAAACAATTTTGCTCTTTGCTTTCTTCTAAAGTAACAGATCGACAGAGACAGTGGGTTTTGATGCAGACCACAGTTTCCAAACAGGAAGTTATTATACAGGCATTTGAGCAGAAGTGAACTGAAAGTACTTTTGCTAAAGTAAACTTTGAGGTACTTGTACTTTACTTCATTATTTGCTTTGCTACATTTCACTTCCTCTCCAATACATTCAGGAGAAAATATTGTACTTTTAACTTTACTTTACTTTAACAACATTAAAATGGTATTCATGTGGTCCTCAGTAATAATGCATCAGTAATGTTACGGCTGCCTGTGTTTCTCCCTGCATGTTACACTGTGAGGCGGGGGATTGGCTGGACTTCGGCAAGCCTGGTTGATCCCGCCTCCCACCTCCGACGATTCCGATTGGAGCGGCACACCACCCCTACTCCAATCGCCAAGCCGCCTGCAGGACCGCCTTCGTGCCTTCCCCCTCAAATAGGCTGGTCTGCTGCTGATTCAGGGCAGCTACCTTTTGCCATGTGGTTTGCCCTGACGCTGGTCCTAACCTTGAACTCTGTGTGTGCATGTATCCTCAGTGGAAACAGCTTCTGTGTTTGTGAGACCTGGGTATTACTGAGAGTTGGTAACTCACCTGGGATAGTCTACAGACTTGGGCTAGGGGAAGCTCGTTCACTGATTACCCACACCTGGTAGTTAAATATTTGTTTAGTGACACTAGGTGTAGGGGTGCTGCGCTCCCTGTGTTTTTCCACTTCTGAGCAACGGCTAGAGAGGTTTTTGTTTATCTTTCTTCAAGTAGTTTAGTAATCCCCCACGTAGGAGGGATCTCTTTTGGTTATATTTGGTTCTTTGTTTTACGCAGCACCCACTTGCCCATTTTCTGTTTGACTATTTTGTGTGTATCTGACTGCTTAATAAATAATCTTTCCACCCATACCAAATCCATCTGGTTTATGTTTACGTCTCTCCTACCCCTAGACAGCGGGGACGTAACAGTAATAATAATCTAATAATACATACTATTATATATGATACATATGTTAACATGAAAAGCAACACTTTGAATGGGTCATTCAGTACTGCGAGTGGATTTACTTTTAATACGTTCAGCATTCAGCATCATTTTCCACACCTTAAAACAAAAGTTATTTAAAAATCCAAAAATCAACAAATCCACATCCACATTTCAGGAAACAGGGATTTATAAAGAACATGGGTGACATTTTAAATTACATTAGTGAAAAACATGATTATTTAATTAGATCTTTGTTTCACTGAAACTTATATGGGGACTGTAACTGTAAGTATCTCTTAATGCAGGCAGGAAAATGTTCTTGCGATGACCAAATAAAACAAACTTCAGCTGGTGAAAAATCCCTCCTCTTAGTAGAACCTTTAGTTAATTAATACATTTCCGCATTAGGAGGATGTCAGACTGTACATTTTGAATGTATTTATCTCATAACTGCATAAAATGTGTCCAATTAAAGAAGTTCATCAGCTCACCATGAGAGACTCCGAGCAGCATCAGCAACAGTCCAATCACAGCTTCCATGTCTCCTCAGTGTTCAGCAGCTTCCAGACAAAACTCTCTACTTTATTCAACAGCAAACATGAAATGTCTTCTCTTAGTCATCAGCTGCCAGTAAGAAGGAGTGAAAACTCTGACCAGAGAGTTGTTAAAATAGTACAGCTGAGAGGGGAAAGAGGAAGCGGTTAGTTAACATGTTCAGCAGTTGCAAATTATCAAAAAAGCTCCAGAAACAAAAAGACTTCCGCTTGCCGCAGTCGATATCTTCTCATATATAACTATTGTCCACTTGCAGCCTTTTTGTCATGTTATGGTATCAGACAAATATACACCATCACTGACCTTTGCAATATGTCAAACTAACTGAAAAAGTCTGGACTTGACAAGCAGAGAGAGAATCAATGCAAGTTGGACAGCTTTAATAACTAAAACAGAAGTCTTTTAGAGAGGTGCATTCTGTGAGAAACTCTGTGAAAGAACTAATATTGATGCTTTGGTCCTCAGACCATCATCAGGTAAGAATCTAATTAAACACTTATTTACAACTAACTGAACTAATTCAAGACATAAACAAAAAGGTGTTCAGAAGAACAGTCTATAGTTTCTACCCAGGATGCTTTTATGCACATGAAGTCATTTTAACGCCGTCAACTCTCTGGTACATCATCAGAGCTCATGTTTCATGGATCACTCTCAATCCTGGACTACTTTAAAGAGTTAAACTTCAAACAACATCCTCAGACATTACTAATGATTCTTCTGTCATTTCCAACAGGGTAAAGGAAGTAGAATATTGCAGCAAACTGGTGATTCCAGTTCCTCATTTATGTTTGATTACTAAATGTTCAAATGTTTGTCCTCGACTATTATGCTTCAAGACTTTCTGTAATGTTGAGCAATGGTCCGGGGATCTGTGGATAATCCCTAATTCGTCTGTAGTTCAAAAATGAAAATAGGGCTGTAACATGGGGAGAGTTGTAACAACACCAATTCCACCAAATAGAGAGAAGAAAGGAGTTTGGTGATCATTTCAGTATTTACCTGCTTCCTCCCTAATCAGGCCTGGTGGTCATCAAGTCTGGAAAGAGGTGCATTCAGAATATATAGAGAGGTATGAAAGTACATTTTCTGACCAAGACTATATTTTATTTAATATCTATACTATTGCAGATAGAATAGTTTGACTTATATTAGATAGAAATAAAGTTTCTCAGGCAACATGTGATGCATTTTTTCCTTTCTAATTTCAAACCACTATGGTAATACAGCTAGCTCAGCATGGGCTGACAGAGGTGGGGTGTGTTGTAACACTTCTTTAAAAATGTGGTGATGTGGTGACAGGGTGACGGGGTGGTGACGGCGCAGTGGATAAGACAGCTGCCTTTGGTGTGAGAGATCCAGGTTCAACTCCCCACTGTGTCCCTGAGCAAGACACTTAACCCCTAGTTGCTCCAGAGGCCTCTGACATATATGGCAAATGTAAGTGGCTTTGGATAAAAGCTAAATGAAGAAATGTAAATGTTACAACCATCCTCCATAGATAAAACTAGGTACTTTCTGTATTTTAATATTTTACAGATTCCCTTTGCAGTCAGGGCCCAACAAAGCTGCACTCCAGCAGGTTACCAGCATTCATTTGTCAGCACTGTGACCAGTACTCCCCATTCACATGTTGTACACATGTTGGCGTGTATATCGTCACTCCAACTTGTCTACTTGTCTTGTAGACAAACACTGACTGTGACTCTGAATAAGAATAAACACACACACACACCTCTTTTAAGTTAGACCTAAGGATGTACAGAGATGTTCTTTAATTAGGAACAGTTTATTAGTATTACGTAAGTAAGTAAGTATACGTTTAAGGAAGTTTATTCTATAAATAAACTTACATAGACATACTGTTCGTGCACATGAGTCATCAGACAAAGTCAGTTACAGCAAGAGAGAAACATTGTTCTTGATATCACCACCTGTTTTGGAAGATTATCATATAGTCTTTTTGATTCATTTGTGTGATTGTAACAACTTACCCAACTATTTGGGAACACATTGCATTTGACATCAACTCTCGGGGGGTCTGTGATGTTCTTGTACAGGATTGAATTGGTGCCATTTGTAGTGAACAAATGTGGGTACTTTGTATAAAAATACCCGGTCTCGGTCCGTGTACGTTCTGATAGTTTGTTTTTTCGCTTGAACCAATAAATGAACAAACAAGAAAACGGTCTGGGTATCTCTGGATAATAATTCCTTTGTAATACAAAAACGAAAATACCGTTTATCTGTTTTTTGTTTTGTTGAAGTGCAACGACTTCCCCGAATTCGTTGATGAAAAGGATCAGATGAGACAAGGTATCAAGTTCACACAATGTTAATTTATGTATATCCGGAGACTCTGCTGTCAGGCTGTCTGACACAGAGTCTGACTACTTCCGGCTAAGCAATGATTATATGCTGGAAACTGAACTAATGTTATATGTAGCTTAGGACAGCAGTTAGCCTTTTATTTAAGTTTCTATTACTTAATTTATATTTTAGTTTTGTAACATATTTATAGGCCTTCTTGCTATGAGGGAGCTCAACCATCAGAGGTCACTCTGCCCCCTTCTGTGGCGCCAACAGGCAACAAGGTTCTGACCTTTTGACTTGTGTTTCTATCAAAGAGAAGGCTGCACTGCGACCAGAGGAAGCTGATCACTGAGTTTGCAGGCTGTGCAGAACTTCACCTGCCTTCAGCTTCTCTTTCTGTGCTGCTATAACTGTTAAAAACTCTCAGCTTCAACAATCTACTGTCCTGTCAAAACAAAACTCTTCCAAAACAAATCTGTGCAGTTGTAAACTTTTTATTTTCATTTGCTATTTTCTCCAGTGTAAAATACTTATTATGTTAGTGAAGTAGAGTAAATATTTTAACGCAGCCTGTAGTTCTCATTAGTTATGTAGGCCTACTTATGTGTGAAACCTGGTGAGCATTACTGAGAGTCAGAAAGCATCTCTGGCTCTGGGCTTTCAAGTCTTTTACTGCCTTTCTTGGGTTTAATTCTGTTTGATGAGCCACCAGGGAAAGCTATTCACTGTTCAAACCTGTGTAAAGTAAAATAAAAGTGAAACCGAGTCCCGAGACAGGTGATGTGAGCCTGTGCAGGTTTGAGGACTGATGATAGTATCAAGGCTGGTCCCATCACCTACCGTCACTCTCTGTTTAAATAAATGCTGGACTGGCAGGACAAAGCAGAACATCCCTCCTGCCTCCAGCTCCAGAAAAGGGCCTGGTGGCTCCATCTAGTGGTTGAAATATGCAATAGCCTTTCCTTCCAGAAACTTTGTTAGCGTTTGGACCTGGTCTTTTATTAGGCTGCAAAAACTCAATGAATTGTGGGGTTTACCTGTTTAAATATTACATTGAGTGTGTTTTTACATGTATTCATTAATAGACTAAAGCTATAACTTCAAAAATATAACTGGTAATATTTAATTTCATTGACCAGCCTACAGGCCGTGAAACAAAGCTACATGTTTGCATTATAGATATCAGAGACAACTTGTTCAAGCCTCCCATCCTTAATTTGTTAACTGGGATAATATATATTTCCCCCATATTTGATGCTGCCGTAAATGTTTTGTTTTCAAATGTTAACCATTTTAAAAAGACAGTGAGAGGCAGTTTACCTGGCAGAGATTAAAACATGAGAACCAATCAAAAGCGTCAGAACAGCATCAAACTTTACTAAAGAGCATAAGCACGAAACAGCTCTAATGCTCGGATGATTCATTTTATAAGTAAGTGTAGGCCAAGCTTCAGTTACATCATGACCTCAAAGGTAACAAACTACATGTCAGTCTGAGGAAACTGGAGATTTCGGGTTTGTAACTCCTCTTCAGATTCAGATTCATTCCTTATTGTCCTCGGTGGAGGAAATTTGTTTTCACAGACTGTAGGAGCACATTCAACATGAATAATACACACAAACTACACGTAATACACAAATAAACGCACTCTACACAAATAGATTTTTTCTTCCTGCTGTTTCAGTTTAACCATCGGAATCTAAAATAACGACTCAAGCGATTAGAGTCGTTATTTCTGAGAAATCTCTCTCATTAAACTCTGTCTGAAACAAATATCTAGACAAACAAAATAACAATAGTTCTGTCCTGCTCGTTGTTTCCTTTCTGAGCGACCTGCAGGGCCGCCACCCGTCCCTTAAAATACGGAATCGTCCCGTGTTCAAGAACTAAGTAGTTTTGTCCCGTAGGTTTAGATAAACAGTCAGACTCATAATCATTAACTTAATAAGAGATAAGAGAGTTTTCAGCTATTTAATACACATTCAATTATCTAAATATGTGTGAAGAATATAAAACTATGTGTTATGCTTCACCAATCTGTAGAATTGTTGTTCTACTAATACAACAGTAATATGATTTGGCCCCACTGGCTCACCCTCGGGCCTGTGGTTGGTGTCCTGGCCCCCGAGGGGTGTGGCCTGATTTTTCTGTAGGCCTATTGAAGGTGGCAACCCCAGCTAACATTTAGTGTTTCTGTGCTCAGCAGCTGCTCTATAATGTGAGAGAGAACAAAAAGAAATCGTCCCATTTTTACCAACTAAAATGAAGGTTTTATAATAAAGTGTTTCAGACAGCGTTGAGGCTTTGCCTGAACTGCCTGACAGCTTTCACAGCAGTAAGAGGTGCACAAAACGCTTAAGTTCCCCTCAAGTTTCCCCTTAACTGCCGACTCTGGAGCTGCGATTCAAAGAACGTGGAGGAGAAAAAACAAATGGAGCTTTCATCATTTCACTCTGCTGCTCTGGAGTCAGAGAAGAAGTTATTGACTTTCATCTTTTTACAGTCTTAACTGGACTTGGTGACATGTTGAGTGCAGAACCATTTTAATTCATGTAATAAGCAACGTTTCCCCCACTCAGTGTCACAATATCAAATATAAAATATGTCTATAAGCAGATTATAAAAGTCCTACCGTCACCACTGTTACTGTGTTATTAGTCACTGCTAGATTTGACCATTATCTATCCTGTCTGTAATATAAAACAGGCTCTAACGTCACTTTATTTTGATTTTCTCCTGCAAACTTCAGCCTCAGAATCAGCTGCGAGTCTTTTCCTGTCTGTCTCTGTGACAAACTCCTTAAAACACACAGGTACGTTCATTATGTGGTTATACTTTTTATTGATATATAGGAGCTTCCAATTACTGTTGTAAATGATTTCCATTTCAGTCAATATGAAATAAATGTGCCTACATAAATAAATAAATGTGGCTATGAAACAAATTATCAAACATGTAAATGCGGCAATAAATATTAAATGTAAATATACATGCATAAATGTGTCTATTTTTATTATTACTTTCACTTCAAAGGGTTTTAAGGGGCGGAAGCTAAATATGTAAATACTAACTAGTTATGAAGTACAGATTATTTATTTTTATTGCAGATGATTTATTTCACTGCAACAAGTTACACTATGGATAGATTAAAATATACAAATATATAAATATTTAATTTTTACATAACTGCTCATTTATTAAAACCTTCAAATGTCCAGATTGTTTTGAACCTCACGTAACAAAAGTTTTTTCAGTTATTGTTTTATTAATTAGTTAGTTTGCTGTGAAATACTGTAAATATCCACACTGCTTCAGATTTAGATTTATTTTAAATTTCTATATTTTGTTATATTTCCTACTTTATTGTTATTTCTGTTATTTAGTATGTTGACATGCAAACTGTCAAAGTATTTCTGATTGTGGTTCTGGTTTTCTTTCAGCCTCAGATCTGGAGAAACTCCTCCAGGTCTTTATCTCCTCCCGCCTCGACTGCTGTAACTCCCTGTAAACCTGTCTGAGTCAGAAATCAATTCACAGTTAGTCCAAAATGCTGCAGCTCCACTTCTGACTCACCTCAGAGTCAGAATCCTGAAGCGGCTGCCTGTTTCTTTTAGGACTGATTTAAAATTCTTCTGATTACTTTAAGGCCAGACATGAGCTGGCAGCTTCATATATCTCTGAGCTTTTATCCCCTATGAGCCGGGACGCAGACTGAGATCCTCTGGTAGGGCTCTGCTAACTATTCCAAGGTCTCCAGGCTAAGAACCAAAGGGGACAGGGTCTTTGTTGTGAGGGCCCCTACAGTCTGGATCAGTCTTCCAGAGGAGATCCGGCTCACAGTCTGGATCCTGGTTTTCTCACTTCTTAAGACTCATTTAAACTAAAAAAGCTTTCAGTGTGTGATGTGTAATTTATTCCACCATTATTTGCGTGTTGACTGGTTTGTTTTATTTATATTTATATTAACAAGGAGAGAGGGAAGGGGCCTTTCTGAAACTAGACGCTCGGCACTTCCACTCTGACACGGAGTGAACTCTGGTCACCCTCACAGCCAAATCGAGCTCTCTAACCGTGTAGGGTTTAAATACAGGGGCCAACTTTCGGAACTCCCCTCTCCCCCCAGCGTAAATAGGATCTGACGTTACCGCTGCACCCGCTCTATAATATATGTGTTCTGTTCAGTCTGTGTTGGATCATTGTGGTTTGTTGCTCATAGATTGCGGATGCGCTGTAACCTGTGTTCGTCTCTGCCTCCTGTTTTAGTGAGCCTAACCAGCTTGTGGATCATTGTTCCGTCTTGCGTTCTTTGGATTATACTTTTGGAGTCAGCCACTGTCTATAAGTGTGCTTGTTTTTTGTTAATAAATCATTGGACTTTATCTGCTCAGCTCTGGTGTCCTGTGTTTGGGCCCTCATTCATTTCGAGTTTGATACCATTTACCAGAACAAGGTTGAGGGTGTGATTGAAACACTGAGTCGCTTTATAAACACTCTGAGAGAAGTCAATCGAATGTATAATGAGATAAACACAGCACTGTGGCTGTCACTGTCAACATCCACATGAATATTAACATTACCAACAATAATATCACAATCACTTGCTGATATTGATGTGACGTTCTTTCAATGTTGATGTCACTTTTTCATCAGCCAGTCATTTAATGTGGCAAACTGTTTTGTCTAAATCATTTCATATCTTTATCTAAAAGCTGATGTTTATGTTGTTGTTGTTTTATGTTTTGTTGTTTATCAAGGAGGACAAATACGTGTTAAAACATGTTGACATTGTGAAGTCTGAACTGGTTCAGAGTCACTATTGCTATAAATGTATTTTCATGCAACTAGAAATCTTTTATGACAGGACTAACAGTACATGTCCAGACTGGGCAGCTATCTGACCGGCTGTTGCTTTCAGAAAAGGTCATTTCCCTTTTTTCCCCAATCTCATTTTCACACCTGACTAAAACATCCGGTCCAATTCAGATGGACTTAAACTGGTGTCGGAGTCTTAATCCCTGAACTACGAGGGCACCGCCACTAGAAACAAAGTTTGAAAAATAGAAATACTGGACTCAGTGTGCTGATTGGTGTGGCTGCTCCCCAACAGAACATTTAGGTTGCAACACGAACCCGTCACACAAATTATCAGTCAGGTCTGCAGGATATCTGTTTTGGGTTGAGCAAGCTGTTTCCTTTCAGTATGCTTGGTGATGAACCAGTAGAGGTTCCTTTTTGGGCAAGAATTGATGACAGCAGACACAGAGAGGACTCACGACGGCCGACGCGTGGGAGTATCACAAGCAAGAGTAGGCTACTCATGGACGCCTGGTCCAGCGTCTGATTGCACACTGGAGACGTCAAAAGACAGAAGAACGGGCGTCTTTCACATGTGATTTGCCATGAAAATGAAGGCGCTCGTCCTTTAGTGTTTAGTTTTTTTAATCATTCATCATTATCATTAAACCCAATGAAAACATGAATCATCAAGGACGAATGTAGGCTAAACATTAAGTCAACACGAAACAGACAGAGCCTGTGTGTGAAAACATGTAGAGGGATGACAGTAGCTACATAGACTGTATCTTCAATCAACACTTCATTGTGGTTGGAGACTTTGTAAAGTCCCCTATTGGAGCCAATAAAACAGTTTTTCATGCCAGAAGTAATTTCAACTGGGAATTATCTAAATTCCAAGAGGACCTGAACGCAGCACTAGTTGCAGGGATTCTGCTGAAATAAAAAACAATGTTTACCAGGGACCAAGAGTTGTTTAGTTTTCTTTCCTGAGGTATAACTCATCTGCAGGCAGAAACTCACTGATTATATCAACCTTAGTGGGAGGAGCCAAAGCACTACAGTAAAAACCCTGAACCTCAGTGAGAAAGACAAGAGGTTAGATAAGTTTGGCATATAGCCACTAACATCTGTGACCTGTTGCAGCAGAGCCAAGCGGATCACAAACGTTGAAATTATGTATCTACAGCTAAATGGTGCTCAGTAAACTGTTTTATTGGCTCCAAAGCCAACAAAGCTTCCAACCTTGACTGACGACATGTAGCTACTGTCATCCCTCTACATGTTTTCATACACAAGTCTGTTTTTGTTGATCTAATTTATATCCTACTCTCATTAGGCAAAAGCTACGGAGTATAGAAACAGCGTGAGAAGGAGTTTGAGACTTAAAGGAAGGTGTACTCCCCTAACTGCACCCACTGTTGTATTACGCAGGGCCGCCTCTTCTCCTGTGAGTGGGTGTTGGACGATCTCGGCCTGGAGAATCACAAACCGCCAGAACGGACTGATCGTTCGCAAATGGACCAAGTACATCAGTGGGATTTTCACATGTGGAGTCAGCTTAAGTGTCTTATGACTACTTTTATCTGTGCGTTTAAATTGTTAAATAAATGAGGATTTATGATTAACTGTGTGCAGTGTGCTGATTGGTTTAGACAAAGGACAAAGAGAGAGCAGAGGAATTAACATCCTGACTCTTTGCTGGTGTTGCTGTTTGATATTTAAACACTTTACTTCTTTAAGTCGGACAGATGTTCAGTTTAACACAGACAGTAAATAAAATGAGTTAACAGTTATTATAAAGCCTTTATTAACACTTTAATTAATCTGAACAATGATGGTGTTCAGCTGTAATAAAAATATAAAAGGTCAGTTCAGGAAAAGTCTTTTAATTTGAACTGAAGTGGTTAAACTCACACATGGATCATTTTGCCCCTTAAAGCAGCAGGAGCCACATCTGATCTGGTCTGTGTGAAAATGGCAGCTGCTATAGAAATGACTGAGCCTGGCCAACATCAGTCATTCAGTCCTGAGGTGAAGCGTTACTGCAGGAACCTGAGGTTGGTTACTGAGAGCATCAGGCTGCAGATGGAGCTACAGATATAATGTGTTTCAACTGTTTCTACACACAGTTCACTGTTTAACTGGACAATATAATGTGTTGCAGGTGTTGAAATTGTTGTATCTGTTCTTGTGTTGTAGTCTTGGATTTCTTTTTTGAACACTCAGGATACTTGGATACTCTGACAGTATCCATGGTAACAGCAGTACCCTCAGATCAAGGAGAAGAGAAATAAACAGAGAGGTGAATAAAGATGTTTCAGAGAGAAGCCACTTCCTCCCACAGCGTCTCTGTGCAGGTAGAAACAAACCTGTGAGCTCTGTTCTGTTTCATCCCTTCATCATCTAGTTTATTAGATTAACAACAGTCCACACTGAACTACAGGGAAACACTTTATTCATCTTTTAGAAGCACAAACAACGAAAGCAAAGATTAAAGATTGATCTGAATTCTGTCTTAAGTTGATGTCATCAGTTATAAAGCATCCAGTCTTATCTGACATGGAACAAAACAAAGAAACATCAGAGCGTTCATCGTCTATAATGTCATTCTGCATCATTCTGATTGATCAGATCAGCAGTTTAAATGATCTTCATGCTGTTTAATGTTTCATATTTGCTGTGATATTTGTGATTTGCAGAGAAAACAGGGTGAATGACATCTAAACATTTCATTTCACTTCCAGCACAAACATCATGTTCTTTCTCATATTCAAAAGAAAACAAAGATCATCTGTAATGAGCGAGCAGAGCTTCAGCTGCTGAAGTCTTTCTTTACTAAGCTGCTGTCTGTTTTTATCAGCAAATAATTACACAAACAAACAGGAAAAAGCAATTATTCCCAGCAAAAGAGTTTTAACAGAAGAAAAGAAAACCAACAGAGCAGAAAGATTTTCTAAAGACTGAAAAGGTGCAGGCTGAAACAGCAGCTCACTCTTTTTTACAATCCTCTACTTATTAGAGGTGAAAAAGTGAAAACAAATGACACTTTACAGAAAACACAGTGAAACAGAGAAGAGCCTGAATGTTACAGAGGAAACAATTATTTTCAGTAAAATAGAGCAGAAGTTTGAAACAAATGATTGAACAGAGTCACTGAGTTATTTAGATATTAAAAGCCTGATTGATCACTGCAGACAGACTGAAATCAACATTTTGTCTCCTACATAGTGTGAAAAGATCCAGAAATATCTCAGACTCTACACTGGAGCTGACCCAGAGGGATAGATAAGCAAATGTCGAAATTAAAAAACACAAAACGATTTAATTATAACAAATACTTTTTTACTGTAACAGCAACTGGGAAACAGTGTCCCACAGTGACTTCTGATGTGTTTTCTTTGAATTTTGCAATTATTCACCAGTTGTGCATCTTTTTTACCTATATAAAGTAATCAGAAATCTGTCAGAAACTGACCGAGCAGAACAAGTCTGAGATTTTAAAGTCTTGTATTATGCATGCTGGCCCTCCCTCGCCTGGTGGGTGTTCTTAAATTCTGTATGCAGAAACAATGAGGCAGAAACTTTAGGGGGCTTCTAAGAAGACATTAATATTCGACTCCCTGATACTAAAACAAAATGCTTGTTGTAGCATCAGGTATTTCACCGTACTTTCAAGCGTGTAAGATATCACCATATCAAAATACCAAAGTAATAACATAAATACATTAGAATGGAAGCACAGCAAAATAAACAATATAAATGTCCATACTTTCCATTGTGCTTCAATTGATGTGAATTTCATCTTGACCAGTAGAACCACAAAAAACTAACTTGTTCTCATTGGGTTATTGTAACTAACATTTCCCTAAGTTCTACACTTTTATCATATTGCATGTCAAACACTAGTAGGATACAACCTTAAAATAAGTAAAGTTAACTAATGCATTTGCCACTCATTGCAGTACTACTCTTCTGTCACACATTCACAAATTACTGTATTTACATCACTTTTAAAGTCGACTACAAAAGCTTACAGGGAAACCGTTTAACATAATGTGTTATACACACATTAGCACTGAATGCATTTTCAGATCACAACACAAGACCATGCATGACCAGGTACATACATGCTCTGTTGGGTTACGTTCAGCTGATTGACTTGGCCAGTCTAAAACCACTTTTTCCCCTGGTGAAGTCCTTTGTTTTGTTGCCAGTGTGCTTTGGCTCATTGTCCTGCTGCATGATAAACTTCCTCCCCGTTAGTTTCAATGCATTTCTCTGTAAACTGGCAGACAAAATGTTTCTGTCCACTTCTGAATTCATGCTGCTGCGACTATCATCAGTTACATCATCAATAAATATTAATGAGCCTGTTCCAGAAGCAGCCATGACATCACCTCCAGCATGCTTCACAGATGAGTTTGGATGCTTCGGATCATAAGATGTTCCTTTCTTTCTCCACACTTTGGTACAGATTAATCTTGGTCTCATCAGTTCATCAGATTGTGGTCCAGAACTTTTGTGGCTCATCTCTGTACTTAGCAAATTTCACTCAGTCCTTCCGATTCTTCCTGCTGATGTTTGCATCTTGTGGTGTGGCCTCTATATTTCTGCTCTCTGAGTCTTCTTCCATCATATTTCTGTCATCAGCTACTGTTGTTTTCCTTGGCCGACCTGTTGGACGTCTGTTGCTCAGTACACCAGTAGCTTCTTTCTTTTTCAGGATGTTCCAAGTTGTTGTGCTTGCTCTGTCCAGTGTTTGTCCAATGGCTCTGGTCGATTTTCCTTTCTTTTCTCAGCTTGACAATGGCTTGCTTTTCTCCCATAGACAGCCCTCTGGTCTTCATGTTGGTTTATCCTCTTTAGCAGGAAATGCAGTCTTTATAGGTTTGAACCAAGGATGAAAACTTAGACTAGTCATGCAGAGCTATTTAATGTTTGGACATTCAACCTTAAAGGAAACACCTGGGCAACAAGAAACATCTGACAGTCACATGTTCCAATAGTTTTCTCACTTGAAAAATGGGTGGGTTCAAACAAACTGTGACATGTCCTGAGTTGTTTCACACATTTAGATGTGAATACCAGGAAATAAAAGCTGAAATTCTGAACTCTTGTCTCATCTTTTGATCTTAAACCCAAATGTCTTCAGTGACCAACAAAAACAAAGGACTTTGCCTTACTGTTCCAATACATTTAGAGGGGACTGTATATATTATTCATAATCACATAGCTGATAAATCTGGTCAAACGCCCTCCGGTTTTTTTCAGGGAAGTCACAGACGCCGAGTATCAGTCTCTCATCCATCGTCTTTTTGTGCTGCGCATCGCATAGAGAAAGTTCAAGTCAATTTAACTTTGGCAGGGGCGGGTGTGTGCGTGAGACGAACACGACCGCGACAGTTTCATAGGAACACTCCCGCTTGTGGCTACGCCTGTCACAATGCCCGCACCGCCCTTCCAACACGCTCGCTTCTCATTGAAAATGAATTACCAGGTGCGTAAATTACTTCCTGTGTGAAAAGGCCTTATGGGTTTTAAGTTCCTCCCGAGCGCTATGCGCCACCTAGTGACCTCTTTAACTATCACCCCACCACAGTTACAAGTACAATCCAATGAAAGTGGCCTTTTAGTAACTATTTAATACATAATATCATAAAAAATAATTATATGGGTGTCTATTTTTTAAAGAGGTGGTATTCTGCTCATTTTCTGCCTTGCCGAAAAATGCTACCATAGCGCAAATCGCGAGACTCGACTCTACTCGGCCCTGCTCCGTTTTCCATTGCAGACAGTAACCAGAGATAGTACGTAGCTTGTCGTCATAGCGACGCACAACTGCCACGACGTAACGTTCAATGCGACACACACCAGCGATCCGCACAGTTTCTCTTTTTTAAGTTAAAACGTTTGAACCTTCCTCAGAATGTAAAGACAGATAAGCGGTATGAAAACCTTCCAGCTGTGTTTTCCTCTGCCGTTGTTGCTGCAGCGGTCTGTGTGACGGCGGGAGCAGAGGGCTCTGTGAGCGGGCGGCTGGCCGGCCTCGCACGCTCCTCCCACGGGTTGGCAAAGGGGAAGCAGGTACAGGTACAACATTTCTACAATGGAAAACCAACAAAGGCGAGTCGAGCCAAAGGGCCTCCGCTCAGACTAGCTTGGTTTGAGGGCGTGTCTGACCCCGCCAGCCGCTTGGCAAGCTTTATAACGCGTTTTCATTGTGACGTCACAAGTAAAGGAAGCGAAGGACTACAAACGAGCTGTTTTCAGGCAGTTCAGAGCAGAGCTTTCTGTGGGAGATGGGAACTCCCTTTGGGCTTTTTCACTTTGTAAACCTGTTACATGCACAAACAAGATATATAACTCAATAAAGGAGAGGGGAAAAGCCAAAAAGCAGAATACCACCTCTTTAACACATTGTTTATATTAGCAATAAACTGAACTGCACTATTTCAATGACTTTTTAACATCTCTTATTGTCTAACTGTAAACACATTTTATTAACTCTTTACATGCACATGGTCGTTAACTACATCAGTACTGTTGCTACGGTTACCTACAGTTTGACATTACAGGCTGGTGATTTAGACACCTGACAGCCAATGAGAAGTATTTCTGTGGCCATGATCTGCATCACAGTTTAGTCTATTGCAATATATTACAATGAAATCTCTGTTTCTTTAAAGTTTCAGTTATTGAAACAAATGTGTGATGTGGTACAAAGCGTTTTCTAAACGTGAAACCTTTCCGTGTTTCATTAGTTTCTGTATCAAGTCATTTAGCTTTTCCTCATGTGTTTCCTGCAATTTTTTCTTGTCCTCTTCAGTTTCCAAATTCTTCATTTCTTCTTCATGTTCTGTCAGTAAGTTGATAATTTCTTCCATATTTTTTCTCTTTCTGATCACGCATTTTACTAAGCCGCAAATTTCATCTCGATATTTTTTCTTTGTTTGTTCTTCGTTGTGAGCTGAAAGTGCCTTTAAGAAGTCATATTGTTTATCTTTGTCTTTCATTTTTTCCTCATGCTGTTCCTCCTGAGCTGCAAACTTCTTGTTGTATTTTTCTTTGAATTCATTAAACTCTTCAGCTTTCTTTCTGGCCTCCTCTTCATACGTCTTCATCTGATCCTCCTTTTCTTTCTTATGTTTCTCCACAATATCTTTTTTCTCTTTTTCCTCTTGTTCTCTTCTGATTCTGTCCTCTTCCTTTCTTTTCTTTTCATAATTTTCTCTTTCCTGTTCGTATTCTTCTTGAAGCTTTCTAAGTCTTCTTTGTTCCTCCTGTCGTCTCTGTTCATCTTCTTCATATCGTTTTTTCCACCATTCATTTTGTGTTTTCTCCCAGTTCTCTCGTTCTTTTCTCATCTCTTCTCTGCTCTCCTTCAGCTTTCTGTCAATGGTTTCCTTTGATTCTGACTCTGATCTTATTTTTTGCTCCAAAGCTTCAACCTTTCGTTTCCACTCCTGTCGTTTAATTTCTTCCTGTTGTTTTCTCTTCCTGTCTTCTTCTTCTCTCATTTCCTGTTCTTTCTTTCTCTCCTCACGTTCCTTCTTTATGTTCTCCTCCTTTTCTTTAAGTTGTTTTTCTCTCAGTTTTCTCTCCTTTTCAATTTCTGCTCTCTGTTCTTCCATTCTTTTTTTCATTGCTTCCATTTCCTCCTCATGTTTTCTTTGAAGCTCCTCCCTCTCTCTCTTCATCTCTTCTTCCTTCTCCTTCAGGATTCTCTCCATTTCTTTCTTTATAGCTGCCTCGGCCTCTTGCAGCATCTCATTGGTGTAGCAGCTGCCTCCATTTTCCTTCACCATGCTGTCAATCTTGGTTATCAGCTCACTGACTTGTGTGCGGTTTAGTTTATCATAGTTATCAAACACATGGTATCTTCCTCCACAGTCAGAGATCAGCTTCTTAAAGGAATCATCACATTTAAGTTCAATATATTCTTCAATGGAGACTTCATCATGTTTTAGTTTATCTCCTCCAGTTAAAAGAATGATGGTGAACTTTTCAGCATTCTTCCCAAAGCCTTCCTTGATGAGTTTTAATGTCTCCTTCTCCTCTGGTGTAAATCTGCCGATCTGTAACACCAACAGGAAGACATGTGGTCCTGGAGCCAGAAGACTGATGCATTTCACCATCTCCTCATAAACCTCTTCATGGGACAAAGTTGTGTCAAACAGACCAGGAGTGTCGACCACAACGACCGGACGACCGTCCACTTCACTCTGTGCTTTCTGACAAAGTTTGGTGACTGATGTTTGTCTTGATTCAGCTTTAAACTCTTTTCTTCCTAGAATGGTGTTTCCTGTAGAGCTCTTTCCACTTCCAGTCTTCCCTATCAGCACAATCCTGAGACTCTCTGGGCTCTGCTCCTCATCATCACCTGGGAAATAAGAAGACCTGGAGTTACTTTAAATATTCTCAGCAGCTACAGTGAAGGTTCAAGACTGTGATGATCAACATGGTTCAGGACACAGAAAAACATTTCAATTCAAAGTACTTACAAGTGATCTTGTTCTTCTTTATTATCCTCTCTTGTTGTATGACCTTTTCCATTTGTGCACGTGCAAATGTTACAGCTGTATAGCAGGATGGTTTATTTTCAGATTGTCTCATCTTTTCCACCATGTCCAGCAGCTCTGGGATCTGCTGCTTGTCCTTGATGTTGAGAACAACATCTCTTCCTCCACAGCTCTGACGGAGCTCCTGGATGTCCTTGTTTTCCTTTACAAAGTTAACAACAGCTGGAGCTGCAGGATCTGACTCCACAGTCAACAGAATCATGGTGAAGTCATCGACTCGAGAGCTGAATGTGTTCTGGATGGTCTCTAACTCTCCCTTGTCTTCATCAGTGAGGGGACCCACAGGTAGGACCAGGATGAAGACATGGACGCCCTCAGGATCACAGAGGGAGATACACCTGAGTGATTCCTCCATCACTGCCTCCTGAGGTTTTCCATACAAGGCAGGCAGCTCCACCAGGGAAACCCAACGTCCACACACCTCTCCCTGATGTTTAACACACTCTGATGAGTTGGAGACTGAATGAAACTCTGTCTGACCTAAAATGGCCTTGGCTGCTGAAGTCTTAGCTGCTCCTCTCCTCCCACACAGAACCAGGTTTAAAGCTGGTTTGATGTGTTCAGACTTTGGTTTGATGGTCTCTTCAGTGAAGGTGAGGAAGGTTCCTTTGTTTTCATGAACAATGTTCTCAATCTTCTGGATTAACAATGTCAGGTCATTGTTAACCATCCTGTACTGTCTTCCTCCACAGTCTTTAATGAGCTTACTGACAGAACTGCGTGTTTCATTCCCCTCATGTGTGCTGATGACCATTGAGTGTTTAAAAGCATCTTGACCAAACAAACTCAGGATGAACTTCAGTGTTTGTCTGTTCTCCTCAGTGAAATCAGAAACCTTCACTAACAGCAGCAGAACATTTGGTCCAGGAGGACAAAGACTGATGCACTTCCTCATCTCTTCTCTCGCTGTCTTGTCAGACAGACTGAAGATGTCTGGAGCTTTCACTACTGTTAATGGTTTTCCTCTCCACTCTCCACAGGCAGCCATGCAATGTTTGATCTGGGACTTTTTTTGGACTTCAAATTTTTCAGGCCCTAGTATTAAGTTACCAAGATTTGTCTTGTCGTCCTCACTCTTCCCCAACAGCACAATTCTGAGGACAGATGCTGTGATATAAAAGAAAGATGAAGCATTTTGTAGCAAACATGGATGCTGATTCAGTCTTTTACAAGATCACAGAAATAAACGACATTTCATTTAGCTGACACTTTTATCCAAAGCGACTTACAATTGCTATATATGTCAGAGGTCAAACACCTGGAGCAACAACGTTTTTAGTTTCTTGCTCAGGGACACATTGGTGGATGGGTCACAGTGGGAATTGAAGCCAGGTCTCTCACACCAAAAGCATGTGTTTTATCCACATTACCATCGCCACGTCATAAACCTAAACATAAAATAACTGTCTGTGGATCCTTTTCAATCATCTCTCTGTGTAATATTGGCTCACAGCTAGAATTTATGTTTAAGTCCAGTTTATTGGATAAGCAGAATTATAGTTTCTAAACACATTCTTAAAAAGACAATAATTATGATGAATATATAATTTACTCACCTTGCTTTGTGCTTTCTGCTGATGATGAACTGTGTGATGTGCTTCGTTTTAACCCTGTGAAAGAAAGAACCATCAGCTACTGACGTCTGATTCATCTTAAAGATCTTTATATACAGAACATGATGATCGTCTCTCATCAATGTACTTACAGCTGGGTACATATGATCTCCACCCTGTGAAAAGATAAAACCATCAACTGAAATAACTCCTCAACTCTGTTTCAACTTAATCAATAAAAATTTACATTGATCACATTATCAAAACTGTTTCTGTACTCACCAGGAGCTCCAGCAGGCCCAAAGTCAGAAATGGTTGTTTTCTGTTGCTTCAAGCTTTGATGATCAGCAGATACTTTCTCATCAAACACATCACAAATGACATGCTCTCCATTGTTATTCTGCAGATTTCGATCCAAACTAATTAACAGCTCAGAACGTTCAAGGTCCTTCATATTCAAGGATCTGCATCTACACATTTTGATCATGTCTGTTAATGGTGGGTGTTGCATGTATTTTTTCTTTAAACCTGAGCTCTCCTCTCTGGGTGTTGATATCAGAACCAGTGAATGATCAAATGATCGATCACTGAAGAGTTCCAGGACTCTGCAGAGCCTCAGTTTGTGTTCCTCAGTGAAGTCTTCAGGCTGTAGAACCAGCAGGAACACATGAGGTCCAGGATCAGAGAGTCTCACACAGTTTGTCACATGTTCTGTCAGTTTATCTTCAGAGATGTTGGGATGCAGCAGATCTGGGGTGTTGATGAGAACTATTTCTTTCTCCTTCAGCTGTCCTCTGACTCTCAGACAGCAGTCTGGTTCTTCCTCAGAGATGAACGCAGTCCCTTCCAGTAAGATGTTCCCCACTGAACTCCTCTGATACCAGCTGTTCCCCAGCAGAACAACCCTCAGCTCAGACACTGAAAAGAAAAAACTGTTCAGTTTAGAGTTCGACCACAATCAAAACATTAAAATTGAATCTTTAACTGCTATTATATAGCTCAGCTTTTTTAAGTTGGACTTCAGTTACTATGTCAGCTGTTATCATCTCAAAAATACATTTGGATGGCAGATATTCATAACTGCTGCTTCCCTTCAGTGGTTTCAGATCATCTGACACAGTAAAGATACATAACAGTGATTCATTCACATGTAATCTTTAATTAAAGGAACACTGTTTCTCGAAGAACATATTGCTTTATGTGTTTTGACTGGTTTGACTGGGAGGTTGTTGCACGAAGTACATCCTCTGCTAGGCCTTCTTGGTGAGGGAGGTGATGTTCAGCCCAGAAAGCGTAAGGAGTGCACTGTGTCAACTGTGGAGTCACACGGGGTGAAGGGGTTGGTGGGGCTGGGCTCTTACTAAAATACATCTCTTCTGTCTTGTGGTCACTTCAACAGATGGTCAATCTCCCACCTGTTGGCAGACTGATCCCCACTAGAGATGAGCCCACTGAGGGTGGTGTCATCTGCAAACTTCAGGATCTTAACGGCCTGGTGACTGCAGGTGCAGCTGTTAGTGTACAGAGAGAAGAACCGGTGCTGATGGTCCTGGAATCAGAGACATGTTTTCCCAGCTTCACTGCAAGTCTGTGATCCACCTGCAGGTGGAGTCAGGCACTCTCAGCTGAGAGAGCTTGTCCTGCAGCAGAGTGGGGATGATGGTGTTGAAAGCCCAGCTGAAATTCAAAAATAGGATCCATGCGTAGGTTCCTGAGGAGCCCAGAGGGGTCCAAGAGTGGGTTTGAGACGGATTTGAGGCAGGACAAAAAGTGGCTGCAAATCTAAAAGATTTAACCCACAATCTGTCAGGGCGACGGGTCTGCAGTCATTTAGTCCTATGGTCCTTGGTTTTTTGGGGATGATGGTGGAGGATGTGAGGCAGGCTGGCACATGTCGTGTCTTCAGTGAGGTGTTAAAGATGTCCAGCTGATCAGCACAGATCTTCAGGGTGGATGGGGAGACAGAGTCTGGACCAGCTGCTTTGAGGGGGTTCTGCCTCCTGTTGACGTCCTTCCTTGTGATTGAAATAGTCGTCTGAGAATTTGAAGTCTCTGGAGTGGGCAGATGTTGAAAGCCCCAGGCCCATGCTGAGGTGGTGGAGGTGGAGCTGGTGGTCTGGAGTTGATCAATGGAGTCCCGGAGGATGGTGCCAGAACTGCCTGAAATGTGATCTATCTGAGCACTTTACAGACAGAGGCAGAGGCAGAAGCTGGAACTGGTGCACCTGAATGCAGCTCAAAGTAATCTCAGTGTCTCTTTCTCTCATCTTGCGCCATGTGTGAGGACTGAGATGGGGGTTACTACAGTGTCAGGGACTCAAGGAGTGACATATTTTAGGAATTATTTACTCTAAAAGAATAAATTCAATACAGAGTATAGAGTTGGCTGGTCCTCAGTGGTTTTACTTGATCTCTCTTGTGTTAACTACTAACTGAAGATGTGTAATATTTGGAAACAGTCAGAAGAGACTCCAGACTCACCTGATGCTACAGCCGCCATGATGTCACTCTGCTGGAAACATCAGAGATGAATTCAACTGAAGATCAACTGCAGGTTTAACACCCTGGAGGAAGCAAAATTTAAGCAATCTTATTCACACAATAAAAAAATCTTATATTATATATTATTATTATTATATATATATAAATATAATTCAGTCAGGACGACTTTCATCATAGACTGATATTGTTATGGTGGCAGCCCGGCTGACGGTGAGTGTCCTGGTTTTTTCTACTTTTTATCAGTTCTTCTGCTTTTTTCCTTGGTTTCCTGTTCTCTGCCCGCCTCTCTGTGTTTTCTCCCCCGTGTGATCTCTCTCTCCCTCTGCTCCTGAGCCCAGCCAACTACCTGCACCTGCAACCCATCAGCCACCTCGTCAGCCTGCCACACCTGCCAGTAATCAACCTCATCCCAGCCTGTATTTCAACCCCGGTTCTCCACACCATCCTCGCTTGATTGTCGTTGCTCCATACCCGGTGCCACTTCTGTGTTCAGGCTTCCACGTTTCTTGTTTTTTCAAACTTACCCTGTGCCTTGTCATTGTCTCCCCCTAACCTTGTCTCTCTGTCTGTTTCCCTCCCAGGTACACTCACCCTCGTCCCCCGTTCGGCTGGGCTCATCCACTGGCCCACTCCCCTTCGGACCTCCCTCTCGGCGTCCTCCCTGTTCCCCTGCCTCTCCTCGCTTCCTCGGCCCCTGTGTTCCCCGGCTCCCTGGCCCCCTGTCTCCTTGGTTCCCCGTGCCAGTACTTCCCCGACGTCCTCCTCTCCCTCCACTCCAGTCCCTCTCACCCTTTTTTCCCCCAATAAACCTCCTTCCCTCTGAATGCTGCATTTGGGTCCTCTCTGTCCACACACCACACCCCGTAACAGATATGCAAATTTGTAGTTAGTTTTGACGTTATGGCTCTGTTCTGGGATCTCCAGACACCTCCCCGCCCATCCATGTGCATTAACACAGTGGAGGCACATAAAAGGTCCCAGGCAGAGGGCGGGAGGAAGGACCCCCCCAAACACCCACAGACAAACCTCCCCGGCCTTCCATGCACTTACGTGGAAGTGCCAGCATGAGGATCCACTGAACACATATTAAGCCAGTTACATTGGTTACGGTTTTCAGGAGCATTAGCTTAGAAGGGTTAGCATTAGCTTGATAGCAATAGCTTACTTGCATTTGCATTAGCTTCGTAGTGTTAGTAATAATAATATAATAATAATCCTTATTTGTGGAGCACTTTTCAAAAACAAGTTACAAAGTGCTTTAACAAGTGTAAAGAATAATACAAATTAATATAAAATTAGTAAAATACAATAAAATAAAAGGGATAAAATAAAGTCAAATAAGATCGGGAAAGGCTCTCCTATAAAAGTATGTTTTAAGAAGGGACTTAAAAGAGTTCACTGACTCAGCCGACCTGATTTCCTCGGGCAGGCTGTTCCAGAGCCTCGGGGCCCTGACAGCAAACGCTCTGTCCCCTTTAGTTTTCAGTCGAGACTCTGGAACAGACAACAGACCTCTGCCCGAGGATCTCAAGGTACGTGCTGGTGCGTATGGGACTAAAAGGTCAGAAATATAACAAGGCGAGAGGCCATGAAGAGCTTTAAAAGTGATCAATAGAATTTTAAAGTCAATTCTAAAACATACTGGGAGCCAGTGTAATGAAGCTAAAATAGGAGTAATGTGGTCATATTTCTTTGTTCTGGTTAAAAGCCTGGCAGCTGAGTTCTGGACAGTCTGGAGTCGATCAATAGATTTTTGGGTTAAACAGGTGAAAAGGCTGTTGCAATAATCCAGACGTGATGAAATGAAGGCATGTAAAATGGTCTCGGTGTCCTTAAAAGTTAACATAGATTGAATTTTTGCTATATTTCTAAGTTGATAAAAACATGATTGAACAAGCTTTGTGGTGTGCTGCTCGAAATTTAAATCACTATCAAACCAAACACCAAGGTTCTTTGCCACAGGCTTAATGTGATTTACTAGGGAACCAGCAGATGGCAGTATTTGATTTGCCATCTGCTGAGACCCGATGACCAGGATTTCTGTTTTGTCTGAGTTCAGCTGGAGGAAATTATTTGACATCCATTTTTTAACTTCACAAAACTTCACAAAACTTCACATAGCATTTCTTTGTGGCAGTAGCTCAGTCCGTAAGGATTAGGCTGGGAGCCGGAGGGTCGAATCCAGCTCAGACCAAAGTTGTGGAGCGTGGACTGGTGGCTGGAGAGGTGCCAGTTCACCTCCTGGGCACTGCAGAAGGAGGCTTTGAGCAAGCTCCTGAACCCCCAACTGCTCGGGGCGCCGTACTGACTGGCAGCCCCCTCACTCTGACATCTCTCCGTGTGTTGCTATGGGTCGTGTTTTTTCGCATGTGCATCTGCATGTGTGTGTCTTTCAGACCTGTGTGTATACTAACATGATAACAGAGTGAAAACATTGAGTTTCCCCTCTGGCGATTAAATAAAGTATCTCTTAATCTTAATCTTTGTAGAGTTAGCATTAGCTTCGCAGTGTTAGCGTTTCTTTGTAGCATTTGCATTAGCTTGGTATCGTTAGCATTAACTTAGTGGGGTTAGTGTTAGCATAGTGGCGTTAACAACACTTTGTAGTGTTAGCATAAGCTTGTAGCGTTAGCATTGCTTCATTACTTTGCATTAGCATAACTCATAGGGTTAGCAATAGCTAGCTAACTATGTTAATGTTAAGGTGATTAATGTAACTTTAAATTATGTAAATAACACTTTGGCAACATAGTTCTCCAGCTATGAGCCCCTGAACCAATCCTGCAATCAAATATTTAACAAGAAGCAGTTAGGTTGCTTTCCCGGAGCCTTCTCCAGCTCAGGGAGAGATTGTGGCAGCAGAGGAACAAATGGAACCAGCCCTGGAGGAAACTGGAACTACACTTCCCAGCGATCTCCACGGATGCCGCCAGAGTGACGCCATGTGTTTGATGCCGTTTGCCTAAGCAAAAAATAGACAGCTGGCCAGAAAAGCCTAACTTCACTTTCAGTGAGTAAAGTCAGTGATATATACATTATATTGACAAAAGTATTGGGACACCTCTCCAAATCATTGAATTCAGGTGTTCCAATCACTTCCAAAGCCACAGGTATATAAAATCAAGCACCTAGGCTGCAGACTGCTTCTGCAAACATTTGTGAAAGAATGGGTCGATCTCAGGAGCTCAGTGAATTCAAGCGTGGTACTGTGATACGTTGCCACCTGTGCAATAAGTCCATTCGTGAGTTTTACTCACTTCTAAATATTCCACGGTCAACTGTTAGTCTCAGTGACGAATCTCGCTTCTCTGTCTGGCGATCTGATGGACGAGTGTGGGTTTGGCGGTTGCCAGGAGAACAGTACTTGCCTGATTGCATTGTTCCAAGTGTAAAGTTTGGTGGAGGGGGGATTATGGTATGAGGTTGTTTTTCAGGGGTTGGGCTTGGCCCCTTAGTTCCAGTGAAAGAAATTGTTAATGCTTCAGCAGACCAAGACATTTTGGACAAATTCATGCTCCATCTGGAAACAGTTTGGGGACGGCCCATTCCTGTTCAACATGACAGCCTTCCCACAAGAGTTCAAGCTGTTATAGCTGCAAAGGGTGGGCCAACTCCATATTAAATGAGATAAAATTAATCTTCACGTCCCTGTAAAGGCAGGCGTCTCAAAACCTTTGGCAACAGACACGTTACACATAGACATCAAAAGGGGCTTCAGCACCTGCCCTTTTACTTCTTTAAGAGAAAGTGCCCTTTTTTCTGGGATGCTTTTTTTGTTGTTGTTGTTGTTTTAAAATAAACGAATATACAGTATATTTATTCCTGTTTGCAACATATTCCCTGTCAAACAAATATATTTATTGGGGAAAAAATCTAAACAGGCTATCAGGTCGGAAGATGAGACTTTAGAGTTCGATGCCCTCTCTCTCTCTCTCCTCTCTCTCTCTCCCTCTCTCTCTCTCTCTCTCTCTCTCCCTCTCTCTCAATTCAATTCAAATTAGCTTTATTGGCATAAATGTGTAACAACAATATTGCCAAAGCATCATACAAACTACAGAAGAACAATAAGCCCATACATTTCATTAAACAAGTAATAATAAAAAAAAGTAAAGTAATTAAAGCATGTGTGTTTGTGTTAGAAAAATTAAAATATATTAAAAATTAAAATAAAATATAAAAAACAGTAAGTGTGTGTGTGTGTGTGTCTGTGAGTTTAAAAAAATAAATATATATTTAAAATAAATAAATAAAACAGTAAGTGTGTATGTGTGTGTGTTAAAAAATAAAAATATATAAAAAATGTAAATTAAATAAATAAATAAAACAGTAAGTGTGTGTGTGTGTGTGTGTGTGTTAAAAAATAAAAATATATAAAAATTTAAATTAAATAAATAAATAAAACAGTAAGTGTGTGTGTGTGTGTGTGTCTGTGAGTTTAAAAAAATAAATATATTTAAAATAAATAAATAAAACAGTAAGTGTGTATGTGTGTGTTAAAAAATAAAAATATATAAAAATGTAAATTAAATAAATAAATAAAACAGTAAGTGTGTGTGTGTTTAAAAAAATTAAAAATACAAATAAAATAACTAAATTAAACAGTAAGCGTGTGTGTTAAAAAATAAAAATATATTAAAATAAAATAAATAAATACAACAGTAAGGTGTGTTTGTGTGTGTGTGTGTGTGTGTGTCTGTGAGTTTAAAAAAATAAATATATATTTAAAATAAATAAATAAAACAGTAAGTGTGTATGTGTGTGTGTTAAAAAATAAAAATATATAAAAAATGTAAATTAAATAAATAAATAAAACAGTAAGTGTGTGTGTGTGTGTGTGTGTCTGTGAGTTTAAAAAAATAAATATATATTTAAAATAAATAAATAAAACAGTAAGTGTGTATGTGTGTGTGTTAAAAAATAAAAATATATAAAAAATGTAAATTAAATAAATAAATAAAACAGTAAGTGTGTGTGTGTTTAAAAAAATTAAAAATACAAATAAAATAACTAAATTAAACAGTAAGCGTGTGTGTTAAAAAATAAAAATATATTAAAAATAAAATAAATAAATACAACAGTAAGGTGTGTTTGTGTGTGTGTGTGTGTGTGTGTCTGTGAGTTTAAAAAATAAAAATATATTTAAAATAAATAAATAAAACAGTAAGTGTGTGTGTGTTAAAAATAAAAATATATAAAAATTTAAATAAAATAAATAAATAAAACAGTAAGTGTGTGTGTGTGTGTGTGTGTGTGTGTTAAAAAATAAAAATATAAAAAAATTTTAATTAAATAAATAAATACAACAGTAAGCGTGTGTTTGTGTGTTAAAAAATAAAAATCTATTAAAAATAAAATAAATAAATACAACAGTAAGTGTGTGTTTGTGTGTGTGTGTGTTAAAAAATAAAAATATATAAAAAATGTAAATTAAATAAATAAATAAAACAGTAAGTGTGTGTGTGTGTGTGTGTGTCTGTGAGTTTAAAAAATAAATATATATTTAAAATAAATAAATAAAACAGTAAGTGTGTATGTGTGTGTGTTAAAAAATAAAAATATAAAAAATGTAAATTAAATAAATAAATAAAACAGTAAGTGTGTGTGTGTTTAAAAAAATTAAAAATACAAATAAAATAACTAAATTAAACAGTAAGCGTGTGTGTTAAAAAAAAAATATATTAAAAATAAAATAAATAAATACAACAGTAAGGTGTGTTTGTGTGTGTGTGTGTGTGTGTGTCTGTGAGTTTAAAAAATAAAAATATATTTAAAATAAATAAATAAAACAGTAAGTGTGTGTGTGTGTTAAAAAATAAAAATATATAAAAAATTTAAATAAAATAAATAAATAAAACAGTAAGTGTGTGTGTGTGTGTGTGTGTGTGTGTTAAAAAATAAAAATATATAAAAAATTTTAATTAAATAAATAAATACAACAGTAAGCGTGTGTTTGTGTGTTAAAAAATAAAAATCTATTAAAAATAAAATAAATAAATACAACAGTAAGGTGTGTTTGTGTGTGTGTGTTTATTAAAAAACAACGCAAATGCGGTGCTGAAAAGTTAAGGGAGAAAAAAACAGTTAGCTCGAGGCAGGTGCGGCAAAGTGCCTCAATATTGTGTTTATTTTGTGCTGTTCTTTTTGTACCTGAAGACAGCAGTGGGGACTCCTGCTGCAGGGAGGGAAGTGACGTGTTACAAGTAACGTAATATTGCAAAATAAATAAAATAAAAAAGTAATTGGCACCTTTTCACGTTCCTGTTTTTAAACTGTAGCCTACTTTTCTCCAGTATTTTCTGTGGGCCAGTAATCTACTTTTAATTTCACTACAATTTCCATTCATACCTTCATAACTTCACCAGTCTGTAATCTGCATTAGGCTTCGTTAACCGAATGAGCTGCCAGCCAGGCTGCGTGCGCGCAGTTACGCAGAAGAGCGCAGGTCTCCTCTGCGGTACAGAGACGGGCGCTTATCACAGATATGAATGAGCTTTAACTTTAACTTTCACTTTCCATTAACGGAGCATTAAAGCGTCTTTAGTCTCTGCAGAGCAAACTACACTCTGTAACATCACTACAATGATTCTGATATATTAACAGTATCCTGTTGTTGACAAGAGCATCGCTTTCTTTTGATGGATATCAACCTGTTTCTTTTCATAGCCTGCTGTTTAATAGCGATGTGTGTCGATAAACAGGATGTGGCCGGTGAAACTAATCTTTCAGTTTGCAGCTACCAGCTGTCATTTATTCAGGAAACAATCATTTTTTCAGATGCACAGAGAGGAAATATTGTGAATAAAACAGTCCTGTTGGGCTTTACGCATGACGCGCAGCTTCCTCTGTGTGCAGCTTTACCTGCTTCAACAAGGTTACTGCCACAATCATTCTTTGTTCTAAAGATTACTTAGATGCTTTAGGAATAATCAGATTTTACTGGCAGCCTGTGCTGCTGCAAAGCAAGTGGTTTGGTTGGCTACATGTCCATAATAAAATTTACAGGCAACAATAGTCGGCTGGGCAGCAAGCGTGATATTTTAAAGTGATCTTATCAACACATTCATGGAGATTTAAAAAGGAAAGTAATTATTAAACAGAAACAGCTAAAGATAATCAACCAGCAAAGCAAATTGCATTCCCTAGAAACAACCATGTCGCAGCTGTTTTGAACCTGATGAACAGCAGATAAAATATATTGTTATCATTTTTCTTGAGTAAAGATTTTGAGTACTCTACCTGCCACTGGCCAGCAGCACCAGTACTAGCGCTGACAAGGTGAACATGACACAGGCAGCAGAAATGAGGTCAAGAGCAGAACAGAGTCAAAGCAGCAGTTTATGGGAAGCATGATGACGATATGGCTTATTTATTTATCTACTCAAGGGCTCAGCTGAAGTGATTACTTTACTTTAGGAGTGTTAGAGGGATGTTTCTAGTTTTGAAAATGTATTTTAAAGCTTCATTTAGTGATGTACTCTACTTGCATAAAATTCTCAAGAATGCAGGAATAAAAGTCTGTAAAGACCCAGGGGGCCAACAGATGCTTTGTCTGGAGAGCAGGCTGACCAGGGACAAACTCCTTTGGTCTGCAAGTTTTGTCCATCGCCTGTTTCTGTAATATGTTGAGAGTTGTCTGCATCTGTCAATTAGTCAGGATATCTGCCTGTCATGTCTGACTTTGCTTCCTGTCTGTGTCTCCACTGTATTCATTTCCTGATGCGTCTCGACTGTTTATTCTCTGCCGGCTCATTAGCCCTGTATACACTGCCAGCTGTTCTGTTCTGTCTGGATCATTGGATCGTTTCCATGTCCTGCTCATCAGCCTGCTCTGCCAGTTTGTTCTCAGCCTGTGTGTTTAGACTTATATTCACTGTTTCTTGAACATTATTGTTTGAGTTCGCCCTTTTGGATTCTGCTTGTTAGGGCCCGAGCACGAACCGTGCAAGGTCCCTTTTAAAACTGAAGGGATTATTATCTTTCTTTCTTTCTTTCTTTCTTTCTTTTTTTCTTTCTTTCTTTTTCTTTTCTTTTCCTTTTCCTTTCCTTTCTTTCTTTTTTCTTTCTTTCTTTTCTTTTCCTTTCTTTCTTTCTTTCTTCCTTTCTTTCTTTTTCCTGCAAAGTAATCTCAATTTTGGGGGGGCTCAACAACATACTCGAAAACTCAATTGCACAAAATTCACAAAAAAGTGGCGAAAAACTTCGTATTTTATGGGTTTTCCATATGGGCTTGGCAAAATGGCTCGCTACCGCCGCCTACAGAGCCGCCCCTGGACTAGGTTTCACCTATGTGTATGAAATTTCTGTGGTACGTGTATCATGTCCAGACGAACAAAAAAGCTTCTTAGAGCCATTGCCTAAACCCAACAGCAAGTTGGTCATTTTGGATTTAATGGTCATTTTTGGCGATTTACACACTTCGTACTTTAACAAACTCCTCCTAGAGAATTAGTCCGATCAACTTCAAATTTTTGCTGTGCACTCTAAACCCATTGATGATTAAAAGTTGTACAAACGGTGAGTTTTCGTGGAACGGCATAGCCGTAGCATGGCGTCAAAAATCAATGATTGGCCATAAAACAGGAAGTTATTATAACTTCAGTCTACACGCTCACATCTGTACCAAATTTGGAAAGTACTATTAAAGTCCCGCCCTGAACACATGCACACGCCAATATTCACTCAACGTCACAGCGCCACCTGCTGGCAACAGGAAATGACACGTTTTATGCCATAATGTACTACTCTCAACAGGTTGGACATATCAATATAACGCATTGATGGAGCCCTGTTGTAAAACTCATGACTTTGCAGTTAACAGTATGGCGGTGGTAAACTCTTCGCCATGACACAGGAAGTTGTCGTAACTTCAGTGTACATGCTCACATCTGGACCAAACTGTACATGTAGGATGAGAGTCCCGCCCTGAACACATGTACATGCCGACATTCACCCACAGTCATAGCGCCACCTGCTGGCAACAGGAAGTGACCTTTAACGAAGCAGCCCCCGCCGCACGTTTTATATGTATGAAATTTCTGAGGCACATGTATCATGTCCAGACGTACCAAAAAGCCTCTTGGAGCAATGCCCCAAACCCAACAGGAAGTCGGCCATTTTGAATTTTATGGTTATTTTTGGATTTTTACACACTCCGTACTTTAAAAAACTCCTCCTAGAGAATTGGTGCGACCAATTTCAGATTTTCCCTGTCTCCTCTAAAGACAATTAAAAGTTGTACAAACTGTGAGTTTTCATGAAACGGTGTGCCCGTGGCATGGCGTCCAAAATAAATGATTTGCCATGAAAGAGGAAGTTGTTTCAACTTCAGTGTACATGCTCACATCTGCACTGAACTTTACGTGCTCGATAACAGTCCTGCCCCGAACACATCTACGTGTTCATTTATAGTCGTAGTGCTATGTAGTGCCATAAAGGGGACACAGGAAGTGATGATTAACACATTTGTGCAGCATACGAAGCACATGGCAAATTCATAGCCACACTTTCAGAGCTCCAGAATCTGCAACGCGGCCGCCTCACACCTTGACGTGCTACACGTGCGAGAATGTTTACCTTCAACCTAAAGCCCTTACTTCAATCCAACAGAAGAATTTTTCTCTGCCTGATGGTGGAAGGTCTATGGCTGAAACTATTTTACTACGGAAAATCTCTTACAGGCAATGGAATTGGCCTGTGGTGAGATAGGTGTGGAGTGTTGTTACAGTCAGGCTGCGTCCGGCACACCCGAGGGTTTTCCTCCTTTGCTGGGAAAGGGACAAGGTTGCATGTGATGGAAGTCCTCTGGCCGGACCCAGCACAAAGACATGATGCTGAGGCAGAATGATTCTCTCACTGACTTAGATTTTGCGTCTGCACAACATTTTTGACATAGAACTGGATGAGACAAGGAGGTGCAAAACAAAACTAATTGAAAAAACATATACGTGGTTGTTGTTGTTGTTCAGTCTTTGAAACGGGGGTAAGAAAGACTACCTGACTAAATTCAGATGCTGCATATTTTGGTAGAATTCTTTTTTTTAGTATCTAGGTCCAGTAATTATCAGGTGGTTTGCATCTCTCACCTTTTTTTTAACGACTGAATAACCAAAAAACTATCAGCGGTCAGCAGATGCAAAACAGAAAATTCATTTAATCTGTTATTTAATCTTTCATCTCTGCTCTCTTCCTTAATAAAAAAGAAAACAGTGTAGAAAACATGTCTGATCAGCACTAACTAACTGACTTCCTCCTCTCATGATATCTGAAATGGCGTCTTCTGCTCACTTTGTCCTAAATGTTGACAGAAACTTTTCTCTCAGTAAATCTCCTCATTTCAGAGACTTTAGAGATGAAACGGACTGAAAACAGATCAGGACTCTCGGTTCAGACCAAAACACACAAACCATCAGTTAGTGAAGTTAGTGTGATAATAACAAGCTGTGAGTCTGATGAGAACAGCCGACTGACGGGAGGAAGTTCGATGATTTTACAGTTAATAATGTGAATCTGGAACCTGCTGCAGTTCTATCATCAGCTCCACTGACCCACCAACAACACAGAGAAAATACTTTGACTCTAAGATTTTTATGGATCTGGTTTTGCTGGAGTTTACTCACCTACTGGATTTCTTGCTGCGACAGTCAGCAGTATAAGTGAAAGTAAGTAAGTTAAAAAGGAAGAATGAAGCCTTGCCCACAACCACAGTGAGTCTGACAGGAAGTTGTTATAAACGGCACTTTGTGAGACTTTATGTCCAGCTGCAGGCCAACTTCTTCATTTGTGTCGAGCTGTGATTCTCATCTTGATGTGAAACTTTGGTCAGGGCTTCGACCTCAACTTCCCAGTTTTCAATATTCCTCACTTTTCTGTTTTCCTGCAAACCCATCTGCACTTTGCAGAGCGTATTGTTACACTCTTTTGGATCATAAGCGTTCAGACCCTCTCCACACACTGATAAGCACCAGTTATCCACTGGTGTCACCTGCTGCCCCCGTGTTCCTGCTCGACACCCTCTGCTGCAACGACTATTGTTACTAGTCTTATTGTTATTATTGTTATTATAATCATTAACATTACGATTGTTACCATTAACACTATTATAAATATCTGTACCATTTTTCATTTAGTCTATAGCAACATCACCTTTACTGTCTGTACCTCTGTGTGGATATTGTGTAGGCTGCCTCCCTCCCCTCTCGCTCTCCTTACATCCCTCTCTTTTTCTCCCTCTCTCTCTTTTTCTCTCTCTTCTCTCTCCCTCTCTCCCTCTCTCTCTCTCCTTCACCCCCAACCGGTCGAGGCAGATGGCGCCCACCCTGAGCCATGGTTCTGCTCGAGGTTTCTGCCTCTTAAAGGAAGTTTTTCCTTGCCTCTGTCTCCTAGTGCTGCTCTTGGTGGGAACTGTTGGGCTTCTGTAAATAGCATCATAGAGTACGGTCTAGACCTGCTCTTTTATGAAAAGCGCTGTGAGATAACTGTTGTTGTGATTTGGCGCTATATAAATAAAACTGAATTGAATTGAATTGAATTGAATTGAATTCAATTATCCTCCAGAGATAAGTTATCGTTTGACTATTTACTTGCAAATTCACCAGTTTCTCTTTTCTAGTTCCTCATCCTTAAATTGCTTCCCTGGATTTAAGGTTGCTGTGGGAGGGAATGGATCTGGTGAGAAAGACGACAGTGAAAAGTTTAGGTCACTTATGGTGGCATGTTTGTGTTTTTGCATTCTAATATGATGGGGATAAGCACGTCACCGTCAGATTTATTTCTTTCCAACTTCTTCTTCTTGTGTTTATTGAAATGTTAGCTCATGTTGTCAGGGGGGAGGTCAGGAGAAAAATCACAAAGGAGTATGGTTTTTGGGCACCATATTTGCTTGAACAGATTGACTATGTCGTAGGCAGGTGTACAATCTGTCTGAAAAATAATGTCCGCAGGGGTGTGACTGTTCCTCCTGGTTACATTCCCTATGCGTGAGTTGGTTGTTGACTTTGTCGATATGATAAACCCAGTTGAAGGGAAAAGATACATGCTAGTGGTTGTGGATAGATTTTCACGATGGCCGGAGGCCTGTCCAACCAAGCGGAAAGACGCTCAGTCGGTTGCCAAGTTTTTGTGTAGAGAGGTCATAAGCAGGTGGGGACTTCCAGATCGAATATCCTCAGATAATGGGAAAGAGTTTGTGGATAAAACAGTGAAATTGATTTTGCAAAAATTGGGAATTAAACAACGTCTTGGAGCAGTTTATCACCCACAAAGTCAAGGGATTTGTGAAAAAATGAATGGTGTTTTGAAAAACCGTGTTGTCAAGATTTGCCAACATACGGGTCTAAACTGGATAGCGGCGCTCCCTTTGGCGTTAATGATGTGTCGCTCCAGTGAGCTGCGTGATTTACACATAACGCCTCATGAATTGGTCACAGGAAGACGGATGCCTACGCCTTGTTTACGAACAAGCGGCAAGGGTCCAAGTTTGGCTCTTTTAGAAGACGAAATGAGAGCGTATGTCACATACATGGCCAATTTCCATAAAAAATTATCCACATATGTTTCTGACAGGCAAAGGAGAGAAGAGGTGCAGGAGAAGCTTGATGAGCAAAAAAGGAGCACAGTGCAGCCTGGGGACAAGGTGTTCGTGAAGGTCTTTAGGAGGAAGTGGTATAACGAACGCCGTGAGGGACCATTTGAAGTGGTTCGTAGTACTGGAACAGCTGTCCAGGTTAAAGGGTCTCCAACGTGGTATCATTTATCACATTGTGTTAAAGAGGTGCCACGAGTGGACAGCCAAGATGGTGAAGGCTCAAGAGAGCCGGATGACAATAGGGAAGAACAGGCAGAAGGAGAGATGCATGATAATATCCAGAACCAAAACCCAGAAGGAGATATTGTCCATTCAGTGGACAATGTTGATAATCATGTGTCCACTTCTGATGATGCCAGATATGACTCTGCAATTGATGGAGAGGAAAGGAGATTTGGGGACATTGGTTTTCAATGTGTCCCAGAATCAGCAGAGCCTATTTCAGTGGAAGGTGAAACCGCAGAGGTCACCAAGGGCTGCACCTCTGTTACAGGAGAAGCCAGTGTTCCACTTAGACAAAACTGCCCCAGACCAGTTCGGAAAAGAGTCAGACCAAAACGATACGAAAACTAGGATTGAAGTACCTCTAGGAAAGTCAGCTTAGCTCCCATGTCAGTGTATGAGAGAAAATAGCGGTGAAGGGAATTTTAGAGTTCAGTGGACTGACTGGAGATGGAAGGTGATTGCAGTCTTTATGTGTATGATTCCCAGCAGGAGGATCAAGGTGATCAGTTTGAAAGCGAGGGATTAGAGCCGGGACTTGTAGTGACCCTGGTGGTGATAGATGGGAATAACAGTAAAAGAGATCCAAGAGGTAGAAAAAATAGGAAAGTCAACAACAGTAACATCAACACTTCAGCCTGATGCAGGAGCAGTAAGAAGCAACTCTACTCTTGTATCGTCAACAGTCTCTAAAAGTATGAATGTAACACATTTGACTACAGTGGCGCCTCAGATGATTTCGCCAACACCAACTTCATTGTCTACTGTGGTTAAGGTTAAGTTTGGAGGTTCGGCATATCTTCCTTGTAAATGTGAGAAATGGAATACGGGTGGTAATATGCCTCGTCGCGGTAAAGATGTGTTGTTATCAGGACCGGGGGGTGTACCCCCTAGTCAAAGAAAGTATTCTCTGCTTAATGATATGAGGCGGTGGAAAATTGTGGGTGAATGTTCACTTGTTTTTGTGTAATGCTACCTGGGAAGACCATGGGGAATATAGTTGTGCTTATTTAAAGCCAGAGTTTAAACTTGTTCCGTTTCAAAATCATAGGATACGAGGTTATGTGACCCGTAAGGTGACGCTTATGATGAAAGATTTAGAGCCTGTTGAAGTGTCAACAGTCACCAAAGGAGTTCAGGAGCAATATACTACAGTAGTCACTCCAAGAGTGAATAATACACAGAGGACATTTGTCATTTGGCCCTTGGAAATAACTAAAGAGTTAATACATCAACTAATGTAATTGTTTTAGCAGAAACCTTGAAAGAAATGAATGTTACAGAGGCGATAACAACCATTGTAAATATGACACAGACACCGACTACAACTTTTCGGGAAGTAAAGGATTTGTAGACGTAACTCAGATGCCTGCGTTACAGATGGAGTTTGACATGATGAAGATGCATCTGAAACCGTTCAGAATATTATCCCACATGTACAAAATGAGTTCTTTACTTTTGATAAAATACCAGAAGATGTTGTGGTGGCAGCCCGGCTGACGGTGAGTGTCCTGGTTTTTTCTACTTTTTATCAGTTTTTCTGCTTTTTCCCTTGGTTTCCTGTTCTCTGCCCGCCTCTCTGTGTTTTCTCCCCGTGTGCTCTCTCTCCCTCTGCTCCTGAGCCCAGCCAACTACCTGCACCTGCAACCCATCATCCACCTCGTCTGCCTGCCACACCTGCCAGTCATCAACCTCATCCCAGCCTGTATTTCAACCCCGGTTCTCCACACCATCCTTGCTTGATCGTCGTTGCTCCATACCTGGTGCCACTCCTGTGTTCAGGCTTCCTCGTTTCTTGTTTTTTCAAACTTACCCTGTGCCTTGTCATTGTCTCCCCCTAACCTTGTCTCTCTGTCTGTTTCCCTCCCAGGTACACTCACCCTCGTCCTCCGTTCGGCTGGGCTCATCCACTGGCCCACTCCCCTTCGGACCTCCCTCTCGGCGTCCTCCCTGTTCCCCTGCCTCTCCTCGCTTCCTTGGCCCGTGTTCCCCGGCTCCCTGGCCCCCGTTCTCCTTGGGTCCCCGTGCCAGTACTTCCCCGACGTCCTCCTCTCCCTCCACTCCAGTCCCTCTCACCCTTTTTTCCCCCAATAAACCTCCTTCCCTCTGAACGCTGCATTTGGGCCCTCTCTGTCCACACACCACACCCCGTAACAGAACGATCAAGCCAACTATGGACCCAGCAGCCGCCCATCAGGAGGAAGCTAGTCAGCTATGCAAGGAGCTGTTGGAGTTGGAGAAGTGGAGGGGCTCGACCCACACGGGCTACAAGCTGGCGCTTTTGACCTTTGGCCAGGTAAAAGTTTCTCAGAGGCCTTGGCTGAGAGACGCCGTCCCGGAGAGGCTGGCCAGATTTTTCCATCTCCCCGCTTGCCCTCGGTGGTCTCCTATCCAACCCGCTAGTTGCAGGCTGGGAAGCATTTCCCTGTGTAGCCAGACCCCAGCCGCCAGCCCCCAGCCTGCCCCCATGCCTGCCAGCGCCTCTAGCTCCCAGCCTGTTCCTTGGCCCGCTAGCGCCGCTAGCCCCCAGCCTGTCCCTCGGCCTGCTAGCCCCCACCTCGGCCCTGACCCCCAGCTAGTTAGCCCCCAGTTTGGTCCAGATCCCCAGCTTGCTAGCCACCAGCCTGTCCCGAGCGTTTCCTGGCCTGCCGGTTGTTCTCCGTGTTCGCCCGACACCACGCTTGACCCCCGTCTTCAGTTCGAGGGAACCCGCCTGGCCGTCTTCTCTGGGGCCGTGGTGGCCATCGGAGGAGACGTGGCTCGGGCTGCCCGCCGGACCCTTCTGGCTCCCCTGGTCCGCCCTCGGGCTCCCCTGTTCCACCGGACCCTCCTGGCTCCCCTGGTCCGCCCTTGGTCCCTCTGCTCCGCCCTCGGGACGTCCGCCCGAACCCCTTGGTCCCTCTGCTCCGCCCTCGGGACGTCCGCCCGAACCCCTTGGTCCCTCTGCTCCGCCCTCGGGACGTCCGCCCGCCGGACCCTCCTGGCTCCCCTGTTCCGCCCTCGGGACGTCCGCCCGCCGGACCCTCCTGGCTCCCCTGTTCCGCCCTCGGGACGTCCGCCCGCCGGACCCTCCTGGCTCCCCTGTTCCGCCCTCGGACGTCCGCCCGCCGGACCCTCCTGGCTCCCCTGTTCCGCCCTCGGGACGTCCGCCCGCCGGACCCTCCTGGCTCCCCTGTTCCGCCCTCGGGACGTCCGCCCGCCGGACCCTCCTGGCTCCCCTGTTCCGCCCTCGGGACGTCCGCCCGCCGGACCCTCCTGGCTCCCCTGTTCCGCCCTCGGGACGTCCGCCCGCCGGACCCTCCTGGCTCCCCTGTTCCGCCCTCGGGACGTCCGCCCGCCGGACCCTCCTGGCTCCCCTGTTCCGCCCTCGGGACGTCCGCCCGCCGGACCCTCCTGGCTCCCCTGTTCCGCCCTCGGGACGTCCGCCCGCCGGACCCTCCTGGCTCCCCTGTTCCGCCCTCGGGACGTCCGCCCGCCGGACCCTCCTGGCTCCCCTGTTCCGCCCTCGGGACGTCCGCCCGCCGGACCCTCCTGGCTCCCCTGTTCCGCCCTCGGGACGTCCGCCCGCCGGACCCTCCTGGCTCCCCTGTTCCGCCCTCGGGACTTCCGCCCGCCGGACCATCCTGGCTCCCCTGGTCCGCCCCCGGGCCGCCCGCCGGACTACCGTGGTCCGCCCTCGGGCCGCCCGCCGGACCCTCCTGGCTCCCCGGGTCCGCCCTCGGCCTGCCCGCCGGATCTCCCTGGCTCTCCTGCTCTGTATTCGACCTGCCCCTCTGAACTTCCTGGCTCCCCTTGTCCGCCCTCGGGCTGCCCATCGGACCAACCTGGCCCCCCTGAACCCCTTGGTCCCTCTGCTCCGCCCTCGGGACGTCCGCCCGAACCCCTTGGTCCCTCTGCTCCGCCCTCGGGACGTCCGCCCGAACCCCTTGGTCCCTCTGCTCCGCCCTCGGGACGTCCGCCCGAACCCCTCGGGACGTCCGCCCGAACCCCTTGGTCCCTCTGCTCCGCCCTCTGGCACCCCGTCTGAACTCCCTGGTCCCCCAGCGCTACCCTGCCTGTATTCCCAGTTTGGTTTTGGACCCTGGACCCCCATCAGCCAGACCCCAGTACGTCATCTCCCCCCCCCCCCCGTGTTCACCTGCCAAACCCCCTGTCCTATAGGAAGGCCGCCGGGAGGCGTCCATTGAGGAGGGGGCCCTGTTGTGGTGGCAGCCCGGCTGACGGTGAGTGTCCTGGTTTTTTCTACTTTTTATCAGTTTTTCTGCTTTTTCCCTTGGTTTCCTGTTCTCTGCCCGCCTCTGTGTTTTCTCCCCCGTGTGCTCTCTCTCCCTCTGCTCCTGAGCCCAGCCAACTACCTGCACCTGCAACCCATCATCCACCTCGTCTGCCTGCCACACCTGCCAGTCATCAACCTCATCCCAGCCTGTATTTCAACCCCGGTTCTCCACACCATCCTTGCTTGATCGTCGTTGCTCCATACCTGGTGCCACTCCTGTGTTCAGGCTTCCTCGTTTGTTGTTTTTTCAAACTTACCCTGTGCCTTGTCATTGTCTCCCCCTAACCTTGTCTCTCTGTCTGTTTCCCTCCCAGGTACACTCACCCTCGTCCCCCGTTCGGCTGGGCTCATCCACTGGCCCACTCCCCTTCGGACCTCCCTCTCGGCATCCTCCCTGTTCCCCTGCCTCTCCTCGCTTCCTTGGCCCCTGTGTTCCCCGGCTCCCTGGCCCCCGGTCTCCTTGGTTCCCCGTGCCAGTACTTCCCCGACATCCTCCTCTCCCTCCACTCCAGTCCCTCTCACCCTTTTTTCCCCCAATAAACCTCCTTCCCTCTGAACGCTGCATTTGGGTCCTCTCTGTCCACACACCACACCCCGTAACAAGAAGATATGACTGATCAATATCGCTCGTTACGGAAGAGGGAAGCTACATGGAAGGCATATGGTTTTGAGTCTTCTGTTTTGAAAATCACAGATGGCTGGGCAGGTAGGAATTTATGGTTCCAGCAGTTAACTCATTCTGTAAGATCAGTTAAGAAACTAGATGGTCCATGTCTGTTGAAAGACCCCGCACCAGGCACATGGGATTCAATTTTAGAGACAGTGGCCCAACCTCTATCCGTTATGTGTCAATCTTATGCTTTATCACGGCTGTCGTATCAGCAACAATCGTCAACAGATATAGTGATGTCTTGGTCATCGCAGTTGTTTAGACCTAGACTTAATTGTTCTTGGATAAATGAATTGCCCTATGTGAATTTGTTAGATCAGAAGGAAAATAAGTTAACAGCAAGTCCTGAAGCAATGGAGGTAAGACCTGTGAGGGCTAGTAGCTGTTTTTGCTCAAATAAGACATATGATGGGCCAGGGAGGCTTATGGGAATATCAGAGTGTGATGAGTATATGATGTCTTTAGATAAGCATGACCGTAAGGTTAGAGAAAACACATATGAAGTAATTTTTGCTGTGCCATCTAGTAAGAAGGGAAGGACTTTACCTTTTGCTTTTACCTGGCAATGTGACGATAGGGAATTTTCAAGATATTTGGTGGGTTTGTGGTGATAAGGCATATATATTCTTACCTTATGGTTGGATAGGATGTTGTTACATGGCGACGCTAAAACTTCCACATGAGGTGTTTACAATCCATAAAGGGGAAACACCTGCTATAGCTCATTCGGATCCTGGTTCTGGAAATAGGGTGAAAAGGAGCATGGCACAATTTCATAATCTTGAATCCTACCATTGGAGGATAAGTCTAGGGGAGAAGTGGGGACTTGGACTTTTTCCATGGTATGGTGTAACATTTTTGGCAGATCACATTGATAATATTACTTATACTTGGTTTTGCAAATGAAACTATACGAGGGTTTAATCTTCTGTCAAATACTCAAAGAAGTCACAGACTGACATTGTTGAAACATGACATGGCTCTCGACTATATTTTAGCCAAACAAGGAGGTTTGTGTGTGGCTATGAACTTGACGGGGGACGGTTGTTATACTTTGATCCCAGATAGTTCTGATAATATCACTAGCGTTATAGATGCATTAAAGAGTATAAGGGATGCGTTTGGTCAATCTGAGGGAGCTGGATGGTCAGCAAATACTTGGTTACAAAATCAGTTAGGACCAGTGGGAGCAGTGGTGGTTCAGATTTTGGTAGCAGCCTTTGTAGCGCTGTGTTTGATGTTTTGCTTTTGTACGGTGCTATTGACTTTTGCGAAAGCTATGATATTGAGATGGGTTGGAGTGGTGATGCCTGGGGAGAACACTCAGATGCCTTTGTTAACTATGGCTGATTTAGATGGAGGTGATGAAGTGGAACCAGATGAAGTAATGATGGAAAGATATCCATTTTAATGTTACTTTGTATTTCCATACATTGAGGTTTTAATTTTCATGTGTTATTTTGCAACAAGAGACTGGTTGGTGTTTTCTTTTCTTCCAGAGTATATGGGGATGTACAGATGAGGATTCAGATACTCAAACGAGAACAATATGGATGGACTCTGGACAAGGACGGTGTGGAAACGTCTGGATTGCATCGACACTGCTGGGGAGCTGCAGTGGAATACCTTCCTATGTTTGCTTTGATATAGATATGAATACGTATTTGAATGAATAATACTTAATTAACTCATATTATCATATTCTTTTTGTGTTATGGGGTTAATATATGGGGACCTCAGGTTTTTCTTGATGTTTAGGGATATAGGGTCTAGGCAGGGAAAGGTCCGTTGGAGGGTCAGATGGGTTGACCAGCCTGAATTAAGACATTTTTTTGATTTGTTTCATTTCCTGAGGTTTTCACATGTATTGGCTAAACCATATCTCTGCATAGACTGATAAAGATGTCTTTTATTAATCAAACTGGAGTACCATGCGTGGCTGCCGAAGGCAGAGGGGCCGTGAGAAAATTTTCTGTCTTGGAGGGCATTTTGGAATGAAGGCTGCCGGACGGGTTTTTCATTCTCACACTCCATAAAGTTGATATATTGTTACAAATAATACTGCAAGAAGTCAATCAACACATGCCCCTTCCCAGGTTTACCCCTTATAAACCCCTTAGGGATCCGCTGTTTACTAGCGGTCCTATTACTTCTAGTCCGATAGTAGCAACACAGCTGGGGTGCTCAAAGCCTCAAGGGGCCCAAAGTGGCTGTAAGGCCAACTAATGCTGTTACCCCGATAATTCGGTCGTTCTATTTGTGAAGAACCGTGCTTTTACAGTGACCCTGCAGCCTAGTATACGTTACCCTCCGTCACCGTCAAGGACTAAAAACATTTCTTCTCAGCAGAACTTATGAGTTTTAACCTTTAATCTATATTTGACACTGATGTTTTTACCTTGCTTTTATGATCTTACCTGTAGCACTTTGAGGATTGTCTTAAATGTAAAATGCATTACAAATAAAATGTATTATTATTATTATTATTATTATTATTATTACCTCACCTTAAAATTGACGCATGCAGGACACGTCGAAGGAATGTGACATAAACCCTCTTTATGATTTAAATAATAAAATATCTCTCATTATATTTAGTCCAAATTAGGGAGTTTTTAAATGTCTTAGACCACTCACACAGAGTGCTTTTTCAATTTTTTTTTGGTCTGTCCTTGTTCCCACGATTGATAATTAAAAACACACAAAAAAAGATCTTCTTAATACAATGATTTTTATTGTGCATGTAAAAATGATAAGTGAGTATAAAAATGATCAAACAATGATTACAAAATATGAATAGTAAAATGACAAATCAAAATAAAGAAGAATAGAATTAAACAGTAATCAAATTTCAGGAGTTGTTAAGTCTTTTAAGTACACATACATTCAATATAACATTCAGTGTAATAATGTGATTACATTAAACATTTCAAGGTTCCATAGCCAGAATGGTTTCTTTACTCCCAAGAAGGCCTTCCCTGTGTACATATGTTTCACAGGCCAACTTCTGCCTTCTTGTTACGATCTGCATATATTCCATTAGATACTACACATTTGTTTGGAATATGTGGTGTATAACATATGTGCATTTGACGCATAACAGTTTAAAATAGCACTGTAGCAGCAGGACAGAGGGTCAGTGACCTCTTAAGGGGAGAGCAGTGAGTGATGGTTATGTAGGGAGTGAACCCTTCTATAGAAAATTGACCGCTCCATTATCCAAAGCGACTTACATTTGAGGAACAACATACAAGCATCAACAGAGCATCAACTACAGGTCTACAACTGACAATACATACTAGTGAGAGCTCACAGTACATATCACATCAATGGGGTAAATACCTAGGGAAGGAAGTAAGAGTTAACAAAAAGTGCAATCAAAACAAGATAATTGTAGGGGATAGAAAAAGAGCAAAGGAAGTGCATTTTAATGTCACATCGACCTCCAGGTCCTGTCATGTTTACACAACACTTCTCCACCAAGTACTTTTCACAGCTGCTTCCCCTTACAGCTCGTGATTTGAAAAATGAAAATATGTTTTTGACAGTGATTACCTAAATTGGTCCCTTCTTCATTACCCACACCAGTTAGCAAAACGTGAACTTATTCCTGTGCAGCTAAGAATTACACAGGAATGTGTCCAGACGTGAAGTGTAATTAAGTAAATTTACTAAAGTACTGCATTAAAGTTTAGTTTTGAGGTACCTGTACTTTATTGGAGTACTTTTAATTTGTATTTGTTTCTTTGCATCTGTAAAGCACTTTGACAAACTTATGTTTACTGTTTCAATCTTGTTTTTAATATCTTGTCTGTTAATTATTAATTTCATTTTATTTCTTTGTTTTCTTCTCTCTGAAGTATCTTTGTATTTGTACTTTCCTCTTCAGTTCTGTAAAGCACTTTGTTTATAAAAGCTCCTGTAGAAATAAACCTGCTTGCTTGCTATTTCCATGTCATGCTGATTTATACACAACTACATGTCAGAGGGAAACATACTACTTTTTACTTCACTACATTTATTTTACAGCTATAATTAGCAGTTACTTTTCAGATTCAGATTTTACATGAATATTAAAGTTGCTGGCATCAACATGCTACTTACATGGTAATGCGTCAGGACTGTGAGTGTAATGTGTAGAAGGACTCAGGATGGGCTGGGATGGTTACTGATTTTTTGAACAGAAGCAAGGTATGGCCTCCAACATGGCATACATGGAACTGCAACAGCAACACACTTCCCTCCTTTTTCCTATAGTGCATTATCCCACAGCAGCACCATGTGGTATCATGTAGAGTGGAACAATGGGCTTACTTTAACTTGTAATAGCCTGCTCTGATTATATTTTGTAGGTACTTGTGTTCTTTTACTTAAGTAAACATTTGAAGGCAGAGCTTTTACTTGTCATGATGTATTTTTAATGCTACAAAATTGTCCATTGGGCAAAAACAGTTATTTACCTTGAATGATCAAATGTAGAGTCCGCTGCTCTGATCTCTGTCCATTTGAATCAAAGATTTCAAGAGTATATTCACCAGCATCAGTCCAGCTCAGTCTGTTGATCCTAAATGTTCCATCACTGGGAGTAAATGAGGATCTGTCTTCCATCACATTAGACAGAATCAGATTCTTTCTCCCTTTAAGTATTACTGTTCTATTGATTAACAACTGGTATCTAAATATTTCTGAGGCGCTGTCCATCAGCTGGAGGACCACAGTTCCTCCCAAAGCTCCATAACACTGAGCTCCATCCTCTCTGCTGTAACAGAAGGTTTCCACACAAAAGCTGTAAATAAATTTAAACAATTTTGCTCTTTGCTTTCTTCTAAAGTAACAGATCGACAGAGACAGTGGGTTTTGATGCAGACCACAGTTTCCAAACAGGAAGTTATTATACAGGCATTTGAGCAGAAGTGAACTGAAAGTACTTTTGCTAAAGTAAACTTTGAGGTACTTGTACTTTACTTAATTATTTGCTATGCTACATTTCACTTCCTCTCCAATACATTCAGGAGAAAATATTGTACTTTTAACTTTACTTTACTTTAACAACATTAAAATGGTTTTCATGTGGTCCTCAGTAATAATGCATCAGTAATAATAATCTAATAATACATACTATTATATATGATACATATGTTAACATGAAAAGCAACACTTTGAATGGGTCATTCAGTACTGCGAGTGGATTTACTTTTAATACGTTCAGCATTCAGCATCATTTTCCACACCTTAAAACAAAAGTTATTTAAAAATCCAAAAATCAACAAATCCACATCCACATTTCAGGAAACAGGGATTTATAAAGAACATGGGTGACATTTTAAATTACATTAGTGAAAAACATGATTATTTAATTAGATCTTTGTTTCACTGAAACTTATATGGGGACTGTAACTGTAAGTATCTCTTAATGCAGGCAGGAAAATGTTCTTGCGATGACCAAATAAAACATAAAATAAAACAAACTTCAGCTGGTGAAAAATCCCTCCTCTTAGTAGAACCTTTAGTTAATTAATACATTTCCGCATTAGGAGGATGTCAGACTGTACATTTTGAATGTATTTATCTCATAACTGCATAAAATGTGTCCAATTAAAGAAGTTCATCAGCTCACCATGAGAGACTCCGAGTAGCATCAGCAACAGTCCAATCACAGCTTCCATGTCTCCTCAGTGTTCAGCAGCTTCCAGACAAAACTCTCTACTTTATTCAACAGCAAACATGAAATGTCTTCTCTTAGTGATCAGCTGCCAGTAAGAAGGTGTGAAAACTCTGACCAGAGTGTTGTTAAAATAGTACAGCTGAGAGGGGAAAGAGGAAGCGGTTAGTTAACATGTTCAGCAGTTGCAAATTATCATAAAAGCTCCAGAAACAAAAAGACTTCCGCTTGCCGCAGTCGATATCTTCTCATATATAACTATTGTCCACTTGCAGCCTTTTTGTCTTGTTATGGTATCAGACAAATATACACCATCACTGACCTTTGCAATATGTCAAACTAACTGAAAAAGTCTGGACTTGACAAGCAGAGAGAGAATCAATGCAAGTTGGACAGCTTTAATAACTAAAACAGAAGTCTTTTAGAGAGGTGCATTCTGTGAGAAACTCTGTGAAAGAACTAATATTGATGCTTTGGTCCTCAGACCATCATCAGGTAAGAATCTAATTAAACACTTATTTACAACTAACTGAACTAATTCAAGACATAAACAAAAAGGTGTTCAGAAGAACAGTCTATAGTTTCTACCCAGGATGCTTTTATGCACATGAAGTCATTTTAACGCCGTCAACTCTCTGGTACATCATCAGAGCTCATGTTTCATGGATCACTCTCAATCCTGGACTACTTTAAAGAGTTAAACTTCAAACAACATCCTCAGACATTACTAATGATTCTTCTGTCATTTCCAACAGGGTAAAGGAAGTAGAATATTGCAGTTCGTCATTTATGTTGGATTACTAAATGTTCAAATGTTTGTCCTCGACTATTATGCTTCAAGACTTTCTGTAATGTTGAGCAATGGTCCGGGGATCTGTGGATAATCCCTAATTCGTCTGTAGTTCAAAAATGAAAATAGGGCTGTAACATGGGGAGAGTTGTAACAACACCAATTCCACCAAATAGAGAGAAGAAAGGAGTTTGGTGATCATTTCAGTATTTACCTGCTTCCTCCCTAATCAGGCCTGGTGGTCATCAAGTCTGGAAAGAGGTGCATTCAGAATATATAGAGAGGTATGAAAGTACATTTTCTGACCAAGACTATATTTTATTTAATATCTATACTATTGCAGATAGAATAGTTTGACTTATATTAGATAGAAATAAAGTTTCTCAGGCAACATGTGATGCATTTTTTCCTTTCTAATTTCAAACCACTATGGTAATACAGCTAGCTCAGCATGGGCTGACAGAGGTGGGGTGTGTTGTAACACTTCTTTAAAAATGTGGTGATGTGGTGACAGGGTCACGGGGTGGTGACGGCGCAGTGGATAAGACAGCTGCCTTTGGTGTCAGAGATCCGGGTTCAACTCCCCACTGTGTCCCTGAGCAAGACACTTAACCCCTAGTTGCTCCAGAGGCCTCTGACATATATGGCAAATGTAAGTCGCTTTGGATAAAAGCTAAATGAAGAAATGTAAATGTTACAACCATCCTCCATAGATAAAACTAGGTACTTTCTGGATAGTTTCTTTTTTCGTTTGAACCAATAAACAAGATAACGGTCTGGGTATCTCTGGATAATCCGTAATTCGTTTGTTATACAAAAACGAAAAACCAATTAAAAACGGCCCATTTTTCGTTTTTGACGATTCATTTTATCGTTATTCCTTTTTGAACAAAGAATGAAGAGAGTCTGTGAACTTCAGTCGATTTGTTTTTTGTTATAAACCAAAAAACAGAAGTCACGTGGTCTATTCTTTTTATGGAAGCGAAAGCAACCCGTAAAACCTTCAAAATAAAAGTAGCCCATGTACCATGTAGTTAAAGAGGTGATTATAGACTAAAACTAAACTAAAATAACGTTTTTAGTAGGTTATAAAACTAAACTAAATCTGGGTGTGGGGAAAAAAAACACTTTAATTAACTGAAATAAAAAATAAAAATAATAAAATAATAACTGTTAGGGAGAATTAAACATTTGTAAGGCCATTGGTGACCTGTAACTTCAGATTAAGAGAAGTGAACTAATATTATATGTAGCTTAGGACAGCAGTTACCCTTTTATTTAAGTTTCTATTACTTAATTTATATTTTAGTTTTGTAACATATTTATAGGCCTTCTTGCTATGAGGGAGCTCAACCATCAGAGGTCACTCTGCCCCCTTCTGTGGCGCCAACAGGCAACAAGGTTCTGACCTTTTGACTTGTGTTTCTATCAAAGAGAAGGCTGCACTGCGACCAGAGGAAGCTGATCACTGAGTTTGCAGGCTGTGCAGAACTTCACCTGCCTTCAGCTTCTCTTTCTGTGCTGCTATAACTGTTAAAAACTCTCAGCTTCAACAATCTACTGTCCTGTCAAAACAAAACTCTTCCAAAACAAATCTGTGCAGTTGTAAACTTTTTATTTTCATTTGCTATTTTCTCCAGTGTAAAATACTTATTATGTTAGTGAAGTAGAGTAAATATTTTAACGCAGCCTGTAGTTCTCATTAGTTATGTAGGCCTACTTATGTGTGAAACCTGGTGAGCATTACTGAGAGTCAGAAAGCATCTCTGGCTCTGGGCTTTCAAGTCTTTTACTGCCTTTCTTGGGTTTAATTCTGTTTGATGAGCCACCAGGGAAAGCTATTCACTGTTCAAACCTGTGTAAAGTACAATAAAAGTGAAACTGAGTCCCGAGACAGGTGATGTGAGCCTGTGCAGGTTTGAGGACTGATGATAGTATCAAGGCTGGTCCCATCACCTACCATCACTCTCTGTTTAAATAAATGCTGGACTGGCAGGACAAAGCAGAACATCCCTCCTGCCTCCAGCTCCAGAAAAGGGCCTGGTGGCTCCATCTAGTGGTTGAAATATGCAATAGCCTTCCCTTCCAGAAACTTTGTTAGCGTTTGGACCTGGTCTTTTATTAGGCTGCAAAAACTCAATGAATTGTGGGGTTTACCTGTTTAAATATTACATTGAGTGTGTTTTTACATGTATTCATTAATAGACTATAGCTATAACTTCAAAAATATAACTGGTAATATTTAATTTCATTGACCAGCCTACAGGCCGTGAAACAAAGCTACATGTTTGCATTATAGATATCAGAGACAACTTGTTCAAGCCTCCCATCCTTAATTTGTTAACTGGGATCATATATATTTCCCCCATATTTGATGCTGCCGTAAATGTTTTGTTTTCAAATGTTAACCATTTTAAAAAGACAGTGAGAGGCAGTTTACCTGGCAGAGATTAAAACATGAGAACCAATCAAAAGCGTCAGAACAGCATCAAACTTCACTAAAGAGCATAAGCACGAAACAGCTCTAATGCTCGGATGATTCATTTTATAAGTAAGTGTAGGCCAAGCTTCAGTTACATCATGACCTCAAAGGTAACAAACTACATGTCAGTCTGAGGAAACTGGAGATTTCGGGTTTGTAACTCCTCTTCAGATTCAGATTCATTCCTTATTGTCCTCGGTGGAGGAAATTTGTTTTCACAGACTGTAGGAGCACATTCAACATGAATAATACACACAAACTACACGTAATACACAAATAAACGCACTCTACACAAATAGATTTTTTCTTCCTGCTGTTTCAGTTTAACCATCGGAATCTAAAATAACGACTCAAGCGATTAGAGTCGTTATTTCTGAGAAATCTCTCTCATTAAACTCTGTCTGAAACAAATATCTAGACAAACAAAATAACAATAGTTCTGTCCTGCTCGTTGTTTCCTTTCTGAGCGACCTGCAGGGCCGCCACCCGTCCCTTAAAATACGGAATCGTCCCGTGTTCAAGAACTAAGTAGTTTTGTCCCGTAGGTTTAGATAAACAGTCAGACTCATAATCATTAACTTAATAAGAGATAAGAGAGTTTTCAGCTATTTAATACACATTCAATTATCTAAATATGTGTGAAGAATATAAACAACTATGTGTTATGCTTCACCAATCTGTAGAATTGTTGTTCTACTAATACAACAGTAATATGATTTGGCCCCACTGGCTCACCCTCGGGCCTGTGGTTGGTGTCCTGGCCCCCGAGGGGTGTGGCCTGATTTTTCTGTAGGCCTATTGAAGGTGGCAACCCCAGCTAACATTTAGTGTTTCTGTGCTCAGCAGCTGCTCTATAATGTGAGAGAGAACAAAAAGAAATCGTCCCATTTTTACCAACTAAAATGAAGGTTTTATAATAGTGTGTGTTCAGACAGCGTTGAGGCTTTGCCTGAACTGCCTGACAGCTTTCACAGCAGTAAGAGGTGCACAAAACGCTTAAGTTCCCCTCAAGTTTCCCCTTAACTGCCGACTCTGGAGCTGCGATTCAAAGAACGTGGAGGAGAAAAAACAAATGGAGCTTTCATCATTTCACTCTGCTGCTCTGGAGTCAGAGAAGAAGTTATTGACTTTCATCTTTTTACAGTCTTAACTGGACTTGGTGACATGTTGAGTACAGAACCATTTTAATTCATGTAATAAGCAACGTTTCCCCCACTCAGTGTCACAATATCAAATATAAAATATGTCTATAAGCGGATTATAAAAGTCCTACCGTCACCACTGTTACTGTGTTATTAGTCACTGCTAGATTTGACCATTATCTATCCTGTCTGTAATATAAAACAGGCTCTAACGTCACTTTATTTTGATTTTCTCCTGCAAACTTCAGCCTCAGAATCAGCTGCGAGTCTTTTCCTGTCTGTCTCTGTGACAAACTCCTTAAAACACACAGGTACGTTCATTATGTGGTTATACTTTTTATTGATATATAGGAGCTTCCAATAACTGTTGTAAATGATTTCCATTTCAGTCAATATGAAATAAATGTGCCTACATAAATAAATAAATGTGGCTATGAAACAAATTATCAAACATGTAAATGCGGCAATAAATATTAAATGTAAATATACATGCATAAATGTGTCTATTTTTTATTATTACTTTCACTTCAAAGGGTATAAAATACAGATTATTTATTTTTTATTGCCGATGATTTACTGCAACAAGTTACACTATGGATAGATTAAAATATACAAATATATAGATATTTAATTTTTACATAACTGCTCATTTATTAAAACCTTTAAATGTCCAGATAGTTTTGAACCTCATGTAACAAAAGTTTTTCAGTTATTTTTTATTAATTAGTTAGTTTGCTGTGAAATACTGTTAATATCCCCACTGCTTCAGATTTAGATTTATTATATTATTATATTTGCTACTTTATTGTTATTTCTGTTATTTAGTATGTTGACATGCAAACTGTCAAAGTATTTCTGATTGTGGTTCTGGTTTTCTTTCAGCCTCAGATCTGGAGAAACTCCTCCAGGTCTTTATCTCCTCCCGCCTCGACTGCTGTAACTCCCTGTAAACCTGTCTGAGTCAGAAATCAATTCACAGTTAGTCCAAAATGCTGCAGCTCCACTTCTGACTCACCTCAGAGTCAGAATCCTGAAGCGGCTGCCTGTTTCTTTTAGGACTGATTTAAAATTCTTCTGATTACTTTAAGGCCAGACATGAGCTGGCAGCTTCATATATCTCTGAGCTTTTATCCCCTATGAGCCGGGACGCAGACTGAGATCCTCTGGTAGGGCTCTGCTAACTATTCCAAGGTCTCCAGGCTAAGAACCAAAGGGGACAGGGTCTTTGTTGTGAGGGCCCCTACAGTCTGGATCAGTCTTCCAGAGGAGATCCGGCTCACAGTCTGGATCCTGGTTTTCTCACTTCTTAAGACTCATTTAAACTAAAAAAGCTTTCAGTGTGTGATGTGTAATTTATTCCACCATTATTTGCGTGTTGACTGGTTTGTTGTATTTATATTTATATTAACAAGGAGAGAGGGAAGGGGCCTTTCTGAAACTAGACGCTCGGCACTTCCACTCTGACACGGAGTGAACTCTGGTCACCCTCACAGCCAAATCGAGCTCTCTAACCGTGTAGGGTTTAAATACAGGGGCCAACTTTCGGAACTCCCCTCTCCCCCCAGCGTAAATAGGATCTGACGTTACCGCTGCACCCGCTCTATAATATATGTGTTCTGTTCAGTCTGTGTTGGATCATTGTGGTTTGTTGCTCATAGATTGCGGATGCGCTGTAACCTGTGTTCGTCTCTGCCTCCTGTTTTAGTGAGCCTAACCAGCTTGTGGATCATTGTTCCGTCTTGCGTTCTTTGGATTATACTTTTGGAGTCAGCCACTGTCTATAAGTGTGCTTGTTTTTTGTTAATAAATCATTGGACTTTATCTGCTCAGCTCTGGTGTCCTGTGTTTGGGCCCTCATTCATTTCGAGTTTGATACCATTTACCAGAACAAGGTTGAGGGTGTGATTGAAACACTGAGTCGGTTTATAAACACTCTGAGAGAAGTCAATCGAATGTATAATGAGATAAACACAGCACTGTGGCTGTCACTGTCAACATCCACATGAATATTAACATTACCAACAATAATAACTTCTTCTGAAACTTTAACAAATGGCTGCAGTGATTTCAAGGTTGGGTGAGTAAGACTAAGAACAAGGTTTTCAAATGAGTTATAATTTGGGATCCAGCAGCATTGTTTTCTTTCCTTCCTTCTTTCCTTCTTTCTTTCTTTCTTTCTTCTTTTTCTCCGCTAAAAGCGTTTGTGCAGCAAAAACTGCTGGATGAAAACTCACCCAAATTGGTGGTAGTAGTGACTGTTGAAATACAGAAACAGTAGTGAGCCTCATTCTGCTGCCTGCAGATTTTTTTTCAGCATCATTTAAGTCTCATTTTTCTTCACTTGCTGATATTGATGTGACGTTCTTTCAATGTTGATGTCACTTTTTCATCAGCCAGTCATTTAATGTGGCAAACTGTTTTGTCTAAATCATTTTATCTCTTTATCTAAAAGCTGATGTTTATGTTGTTGTTGTTTTATGTTTTGTTGTTTATCAAGGAGGACAAATACGTGTTAAAACATGTTGACATTGTGAAGTCTGAACTGGTTCAGAGTCACTATTGCTATAAATGTATTTTCACGCAACTAGAAATCTTTTATGACAGGACTAACAGTACATGTCCAGACTGGGCAGCTATCTGACCGGCTGTTGCTTTCAGAAAAGGTCATTTCCCTTTTTTCCCCAATCTCATTTTCACACCTGACTAAAACATCCGGTCCAATTCAGATGGACTTAAACTGGTGTCGGAGTCTTAATCCCTGAACTACGAGGGCACCGCCACTAGAAACAAAGTTTGAAAAATAGAAATACTGGACTCAGTGTGCTGATTGGTGTGGCTGCTCCCCAACAGAACATTTAGGTTGCAACACGAACCGGTCACACAAATTATCAGTCAAGTCTGCAGGATATCTGTTTTGGGTTGAGCAAGCTGTTTCCTTTCAGTATGCTTGGTGATGAACCAGTAGAGGTTCCTTTTTGGGCAAGAATTGATGACAGCAGACACAGAGAGGACTCACGACGGCCGACGCGTGGGAGTATCACAAGCAAGAGTAGGCTACTCATGGACGCCTGGTCCAGCGTCTGATTGCACACTGGAGACGTCAAAAGACAGAAAAACGGGCGTCTTTCACATGTGATTTGCCATGAAAATGAAGGTGCTCGTCCTTTAGTGTTTAGTTTTTTTAATCATTCATCATTATCATTAAACCCAATGAAAACATGAATTATCAAGGAGGAATGTAGGCTAAACATTAAGTCAACACGAAACAGACAGAGCCTGTGTGTGAAAACATGTAGAGGGATGACAGTAGCTACATAGACTGTATCTTCAATCAACACTTTATTGTGGTTGGAGACTTTGTAAAGTCCCCTATTGGAGCCAAAAAACAGTTTTTCATGCCAGAAGTAATTTCAACTGGGAATTACAGTGGGGGAAAAAAGTATTTGACCCCTTGCTGATTTTGCAGGTTTGCCCACTTACAAAGAATGCAACAATCTAATTTTAATCATATGTACATTCTAACAGTGAAAGACAGAATCCCAAAGAAAATTCCAGAAAATCACATCATATGAATTTATTAAAATTGATAACCATCTGATGAGGAAAAACAAGTATATGACCCCCTACCAAACAGCAAGTATTCTGGCTCCTACAAGCCAGTTAGTCTTTCTTTAAGACACAGCCCCAATCCCAACCAATTATCTACATCAAATACACCTGCCTCACCTCGTTACCTGTATAAAAGACACCTGTCAACACCCAAACAACCAGCATCCAACATCACCACCATGGGCAAGACCAAAGAGCTTTCTACGGACATCAGGGACAAGATTGTTGATCTGCACAAGGCTGGGATGGGCTACAAGAGAATCGGAAAGCAACTTGGAGAGAAAAGACCAACTGTCGGTGCAGTTATCAGGAAATGGAAGAAGCACCACACCACCGCCAACCTCCCTCGGTCTGGGCCTCCACACAAGATCTCGCCTCGTGGGGTGTCCCTGATCATGCGAACAGTGAGGAATCATCCCAAAACCACAAGGGGGGAACTGATGAATCAACTGAAGGCAGCTGGGACCACAGTTACAAAAGAAACGGTTGGTAACACACTACGCCGTCATGGATTGAAATCCTGCAGCGCACGCAAGGTCCCCCTGCTCAAGAAGAAACATGTACAGGCCCGCATGAAGTTCGCCATTCACCACCTGGACGACTCAGAAGAGGCCTGGAAGAAGGTGATGTGGTCAGATGAGACCAAAATAGAACTTTTTGGCCTCAACTCAACTCGTCGTGTTTGGAGGGCAAAGAACACCGAGTACAACCCAAAGAACACCATCCCCACCGTCAAGCATGGTGGTGGCAACATCATGCTTTGGGGGTGCTTTTCAGCCAAGGGGACGGGACAACTCCATCGTATTGAGGGGAGGATGGACGGGGCCATGTATCGTGGAATTCTGGACCAACATCTCCTTCCCTCAGTGAGAGAGCTGAAGATGGGTCGAGGATGGGTGTTTCAGCACGACAACGACCCTAAGCACACCGCCAAAGCAACAAAAGAGTGGCTGAAGAAGAAGCACATCAAGGTTCTGGAGTGGCCTAGCCAGTCTCCAGACCTGAATCCAATTGAAAATCTTTGGAGGGAGCTTAAAATTCGAGTTGCCAGGCGACAACCTCGGAACCTGAATGATTTGGAGGCTGTCTGCAGGGAGGAGTGGGCCAACATCCCTGCCGAAATGTGCACAAACCTTGTCACCTTGTCACGGGGTCAAATACTTGTTTTTCCTCATCAGATGGTTATTATTTTTTATAAATTCATATGATGTGATTTTCTGGAATTTTCTTTAGGATTCTGTCTTTCACTGTTAGAATGTACATATGATTAAAATTATAGATCGTTGCATTCTTTGTAAGTGGGCAAACCTGCAAAATCAGCAAGGGGTCAAATACTTATTTCCCCCACTGTATCTAAATTCCAAGAGAACCCGAACGCAGCACTAAACAATATTTACCAGGGACCAAGAGTTGTTTAGTTTTCTTTCCTGAGGTATAACTCATCTGCAGGCAGAAACTCACTGATTATATCAACCTTAGTGGGAGGAGCCAAAGCACTACAGTAAAAACCCTGAACCTCAGTGAGAAAGACAAGAGGTTAGATAAGTTTGGCATATAGCCACTAACATCTGTGACCTGTTGCAGCAGAGCCAAGCGGATCACAAACGTTGTGGTTATGACTGAAAAGAAAGAAATTATGTTTTTTTTATAGCTTTTGCTTCTACAGCTAAATGGTGCTCAGTAAACTGTTTTATTGGCTCCAAAGCCAACAAAGCTTCCAACCTTGACTGACGACATGTAGCTACTGTCATCCCTCTACATGTTTTCATACACAAGTCTGTTTTTGTTGATCTAATTTATATCCTACTCTCATTAGGCAAAAGCTACGGAGTATAGAAACAGCGTAAGAAGGAGTTTGAGACTTAAAGGAAGGTGTACTCCCCTAACTGCACCCACTGTTGTATTACGCAGGGCCGCCTCTTCCTCCTGTGAGTGGGTGTTGGACGATCTCGGCCTGGAGAATCACAAACCGCCAGAACGGACTGATCGTTCGCAAATGGACCAAGTACATCAGTGGGATTTTCACATGTGGAGTCAGCTTAAGTGTCTCATGACTACTTTTATCTGTGCGTTTAAATTGTTAAATAAATGAGGATTTATGATTAACTGTGTGCAGTGTGCTGATTGGTTTAGACAAAGGACAAAGAGAGAGCAGAGGAATTAACATCCTGACTCTTTGCTGGTGTTGCTGTTTGATATTTAAACACTTTACTTCTTTAAGTGGGACAGATGTTCAGTTTAACACAGACAGTAAATAAAATGAGTTAACAGTTATTATAAAGCCTTTATTAACACTTTAATTAATCTGAACAATGATGGTGTTCAGCTGTAATAAAAATATAAAAGGTCAGTTCAGGAAAAGTCTTTAAATTTGAACTGAAGTGGTTAAACTCACACATGGATCATTTTGCCCCTTAAAGCAGCAGGAGCCACATTTGATCTGGTCTGTGTGAAAATGGCAGCTGCTATAGAAATGACTGAGCCTGGCCAACATCAGTCATTCAGTCCTGAGGTGAAGCGTTACTGCAGGAACCTGAGGTTGGTTACTGAGAGCATCAGGCTGCAGATGGAGCTACAGATATAATGTGTTTCAACTGTTTCTACACACAGTTCACTGTTTAACTGGACAATATAATGTGTTGCAGGTGTTGAAATTGTTGTATCTGTTCATGTGTTGTAGTCTTGGATTTCTTTTTTGAACACTCAGGATACTTGGATACTCTGACAGTATCCATAGTAACAGCAGTATCCTCAGATCAAGGAGAAGAGAAATAAACAGAGAGATGAATAAAGATGTTTCAGAGAGAAGCCACTTCCTCCCACAGCGTCTCTGTGCAGGTAGAAACAAACCTGTGAGCTCTGTTCTGTTTCATCACTTCATCATCTAGTTTATTAGATTAACAACAGTCCACACTGAACTACAGGGAAACACTTTATTCATCTTTTAGAAGCACAAACAAAGAAAGCAAAGATTAAAGATTGATCTGAATTCTGTCTTAAGTTGATGTCATCAGTTATAAAGCATCCAGTCTTATCTGACATGGAACAAAACAAAGAAACATCAGAGCGTTCATCGTCTATAATGTCATAAATGATCTTCATGCTGTTTAATGTTTCATATTTGCTGTGATTTGATGATACAAATTTATTAAAGAATATTGAATATCTTGTTAATTGTATATAATACAGTGCATCTGGAAAGTATTTACAGCGCTTCACTTTTTCCACATTTTATTATGTTACAGCCTTATTCCAAAATGGATGAAATTGATTATTTTACTTTAACAATACCCCATAGTAACAGCGGGAAAGAAGTTTGTTTGAAATCTTTGCAACTTTATGCACATGTTCATAAGTATTCACAGCCTTTTCCATGACACTCAAAATTGAGCTTCCTGTTCTCACTGATCTTCCTTGAGATGTTTCTACAACCTGACTGGAGTCCACCTGTGGTAAATTCAGGTGATTGGACATGATTCGGAAAGGCACACACCTGTCTACATAAGGTCCCACAGTTAACAGTGCATGTCAGAACACAAACCAAGCCACGAAGTCAGACGAAGTGTCTGTAGACCTCCAAGACAGGATTGTTTCGAAGGAAAATGACCCTGTTCACACAGCCAAGATAACAAAGGAGTGGTTACAGGACAACTCTGTGAATGTCCTTGAGTGGCCCAGCCAGAGCCCAGACTTGAACCCGATTGAACATCTCTGTAGAGATCTGAGAATGGCTGTCCACAGAGGCTCCCCATCCAACATGATGGAGCTTGAGAGGTCCTGGAAAGAAGAATGGGAGAAACTGCCCAATAATAAGACTAACTAATAAGACCTGAGGCTGTAATTGGTGCCAAAGGTGCTTAAAACAAAGTACTGAGCAAAGGCTGCAAATACTTATGTTTGTGTGCTTTTTTTCGTTTATTTTCTTTTATATATTTGCAAAGACAAACTTCTTATAGGGTATTTTTTCTAGAACTTTGAGGAAAATAATGAATGTCATCCATTTTGGAATAAGGCTGTAACATAACAAAATCAAACTATATATTGAGGAATATGGTACCAAACTTTGTTGCAGGTAATGAGGATAGTTTAAATGTACACATTTAAAAATGTATGCATCTTCTTATATTGAGTGGAAGCCATTTAAATGTTATATTATACAGTTATTGTACAGCAATGAGTACTAAAGGAACATCCAAGAAAAAATCTACATTGATCATTGTATGCTATATTGAGGGGTAGAAGGGTAGTTTTAAATGAATTTTGATCAACACCATTGGCATACTCAAAAAATAGTAATATAAGTTTTGTGGCAAGTTTCTTTCAGACATTAAGTTTGTAGACACTGGTTCCAAAATAGCCGATCTGCAATCAGTTCCTCAACTATCTTTTGTTCACAACAATGAGAGGCCACACAGAGGCCTCACTGGGCCACACAGGGGCCGTCAAAGAGAGAATAAGTGGACCCAGCATCGAATCCTGGGGTACACCTCTTTGGACTCTCCACTTACTCCTTTGAAGGACAACAAATTGTTTTCTATTATGTAAATACAAACTCAGTCATAAAAATGCATTTTGAGCTAAACCAATAGGATTATTATATATTATATATTGGTCTTAAGATACTGTGATAACTGATTAAATATTAGTTTCTTGAATACATTAGCTATAGAACAGATAGTCGATATATAATTATTCGGATAAAAACTTTCACAATATTTGTAGAGGGAAATAATATATGAATATTTCCAGGTAGATTAAAGACATGATAAACAAGTCAACCAGTGGATACATGAGAATATGAGAGGCTAATTTATCAAGTCTGCACCACTGTTTGATATAATTTAGAACTTTAGTGGGTGTTATTTTCGTAAAGGAATAGGTACTGTGACAATGTGAACTGTTATTTAAACTTTCAGTAGGTTTCAGTGGTTTTGTCGATTTATCAACAAATAATAACAAAGTCTTTTTATTACGTGGGTTTTAGAATTTACTATGGCTAGTAGCTATCCGTACAAGCTCGTCCTCCTCAGTTATTTCTACTCCTCCTCCTGTGACCTCTGTCCTCTTCCTCTTAAATTACTGTAGGACGCTCATCTCTGTGTGACAATTTTGGCTCCTTTTAAACTGTTTATGAACACGTAACAGGTTTTTAAGGCCAAGGATGGTCACAGACAGGAGCAAACACATGGTCCAGGAGTTTGTCCCGGTCAGCCTGCTCTCCAGACAAAGCATGTGTCGGGGCCTCTGGGTCTTTAGAGAACTTTATTCCTGTATGCTTGAGAATGAAAGTACAGTACAACTAGATGAGCTCTCCAAAAGTAAAGAAATCAACTCAGCTGAGTCTTTGAATACAATAAATAAATAAATAAGCCATATCATCATCAGTCTTACCATAAACTGGTGCTTTGGACTGTTGGTGGCTTTGACTCTGTTTTGCTATTGCCCTCATCTATTGCCCTCATCTATTGCCCTCTTGCTGCCTGTCTCATGTTCACCATGTCAGAGCTAGTACTGGTGCTGCTGCTGTGGCGGTACTCAAAATATTTACTCAAGAAAAAGTACAATTACTCTATCTACTATTTATTTAAATATATATTTTGTCTGCTGTGCATCAGGTTATTTCTAGGGAATGCAATTTGCTTTGCTTGTTGATTATCTGTAATTTAGCCTTTTCTGTTTAAAACAATTATTTTCCTTTAAATCTCCATGAATGTGTCTCTTTTATTATGGACATAGCCTACCAAACCACTTGCTTTGAAATAACACAGGCAGCCCATAGAATCTGATAATTCCTTAAGCATCTATATAATCTTAGCAATGCAAAGAATTATTGTGGCAGTAACACGGAGCAGCTCGTTGTTGAAGCAGGTAAACCTACATTCAGAGGAAGCTGTGCGTCATGTGTAAAGCCCAACAGGACGCTTCTATCCACCCATATTTTCTCTCTCTCTCTCTCTCTGCGTCTCAAAAATGATTGTTTCCTGAATAAATAACATCTGGTAGCAGCTGAGTGAAAGCCAAGATCAGTTTCACCAGCAACATTCTGTTTATGGACGTCAGACTTCACTATAAAACAAATAGTAATCGATGTGAAAGAACAAAAGAAAGCGATGCTCTTTTCAACAACAGGATACTGTTAATATATCGGAATCAATCCAGTGATCATCTGACTTAGATGTTACAGCCCGAAGTCTACGTTTGCTTTGCAGAGACTAAATACGCTTTTAATGCGCCGTTAATGGAAAGTGGCTTGTTAAAGCACGGCAAGTTCCAACACGGCCACCAGTGCCATAGAGTGCGCTCACTAGATTTCAGTTGTATTAGTAGAACGATAAAGCCTTAAACAGAAAAGGTGTTTGCCTGATTTTCTAAATCTTTGACAAGCGCCCGACCCCAGGGCTCTTCTGCGTAACGGCGCACAGCCTGGATGACGGCTCATGACTTATTTTATTTATTTAGCAAATTTGCGTTAGGCTACTTGTGACAAGTTATGAGCCACCCTGCTGCTGGCGTCCTTAGTACTGTCTTCAAGTAGGCTGTAAGTAACAGCAGCACAAAAGAAAAGTCTGTAGCCGAATATTGAGGCGTTTTGCAGCACCTGCCTCTTTTTTTCTCCCTTAACTTTTCAGCACCACCTTTGTCTTCTGTTGCATGTTTTCTATAGGCCTACATCATTTTTATCCGTGTTTCAACCGTTTATTGAGCCTATGTCTGAGTGTGTGATCGATTGACCAGTCACTCATAGTAAACCGCCTCGGCTATGAGCCAACTCCGAAATCGCCGGAGAAAAGTGGGGGGTTGTGCCCACATCTTTACAGAGACCTGCGCCATCAACATCCACGATCAAACTCTTGGTGGGCGGTTCGTGTACCGAGCTGTCAGCGCAAGACGAGAGGAGACAGACTGTGTTTCACTGTGTTCTACATCGATGATGTTTGGTGCACAGTCAAGATGGACTCTACCATATTATCATCTGGTTGCTGCTGTTTACATTCACCCCACATGCAAATTCAAAAAATGCGCTGCAGAATGTTCTGGGTGTATATGTGTCCGTCTATATATGTATATAAATAACTGTATATATTGTGTTATAGCCTACTTAATTTGATATCGTACCATATTTTAATATAGGCTACACTTAATTATATCTTAATTTCTGTGTGTGTAACAAGTCTGAGATTTCTGCAGGAGGTTTTAGTTTCAGTACTGTTGCTATGGTTGCCTGTAGTTTAATATTATAGGCTGCTGATTTAGACAGACACCTGACAGCCAATGAGAAGTCTGTGGCCATGGTCTGCATCACAGTGTCGTACACTGCTAAATATTACAATGAGATCTCCGCTTCTTTAAAGTTTCCGTTATTGAAACAAATGAAAACAGAAAAAAGGAAGAACGTCTGAAACTGTTCTGTTGATGAGACGTTTACGTGAAACAGATCCTTAAAAAATGGGACACCATGATCTTGTGGCATATTCCAGTTGTTTGATCAGAGCTTCAAACTCCTTCTTGTGTTTCTCTTTGAATTCATTAAACTCTTCAGCTTTCTGTCTGGCCATCTCTTCATATATCTTTTTCAGATTCTCCATTTTCTCCTTATGTTTCTCCTCAATGTCTTCTTTCTCTTTTTCCTCTCTTTCTCTTCTGATTCTGTCCTCTTCCTTTCTTTTCTTTTCATCATTTTCTCTTTCCTGTTTGTATTCTTCTTGAAGCTTTCTAAGTCTTCTTTGTTCCTCCTGTCGTCTCTCTTCGTTTTCTTGACATCGTTTTTCCCACCATTCTTTTTGTGTTTTCTCCCAGTTCTCTCGTTCTTTTCTCATCTCTTCTCTGCTCTCCTTCAGCTTTCTGTAAATCATTTCCTTTGATTCTGATTCTGATCTTATATTTTGCTCCAAAGCTTCAAACTTTCGTTTCCACTCCTGTCGTTGAATTTCTTCCTGTTGTTTTCTCTTCCTGTCTTCTTCTTCTCTCATTTCCTGTTCTTTGTTTCTCTCCTCACGTTCCTTCTTTATCTTCTCCTCCTTTTCTTTAAGTTGTTTTTCTCTCAGTTTTCTCTCCTTTTCAGTTTCTGCTCTCTGTTCTTCCATTCTTCTTTTCATCTCTTCCATTTCCTCCTCATGTTTTCTTTGAAGCTCCTCCCTCTCTCTCTTCATCTCTTCTTCCTTCTCCTTCAGGATTCTCTCCATTTCTTTCTTTATAGCTGCCTCGGCCTCTTGCAGCATCTCATTGGTGTAGCAGCTGCCTCCATTTTCCTTCACCATGGTGTCAATCTTGGTTATCAGCTCACTGACTTGTGTGCGGTTTTCTTCATCATAGTTATCAAACACATGGTATCTTCCTCCACAGTCAGAGATCAGCTTCTTAAAGGAATCATCACATCTATTTTCAATGTATTCTTCAATGGTTCGCTTCTCACGCTTTAGTTTATCTCCTCCAGTTAAAAGAATGATGGTGAACTTTTCAGCATTCTTCCCAAAGGCTTTCTTGATGAGTTTTAATGTCTCCTTCTCCTCTTCTGTAAATCTCCCGATCTGTAACACCAACAGGAAGACATGTGGTCCTGGAGCCAGAAGACTGATGCATTTCACCATCTCCTCATAAACCTCTTCATGGGACAAAGTTGTGTCAAACAGACCAGGAGTGTCGACCACAACGACCGGACGACCGTCCACTTCACTCTGTGCTTTCTGACAAAGTTTGGTGACTGATGTTTGTCTTGATTCAGCTTTAAACTCGTCTCTTCCTAGAATGGTGTTTCCTGTAGAGCTCTTTCCACAGCCAGTCTTCCCTATCAGCACAATCCTGAGACTCTCTGGGCTCTGCTCCTCATCATCACCTGGGAAATAAGAAGACCTGGAGTTACTTTAAATATTCTCAGCAGCTACAGTGAAGGTTCAAGACTGTGATGATCAACATGGTTCAGGACACAGAAAAACATTTTAATTCAAAGTACTTACAAGTGATCTTGTTCTTCTTTATTATCCTCTCTAGTTGTATGACCTTTTCCATTTGTGCACGTGCAAATGTTACAGCTGTATAGCAGGATGGTTTATTTTCAGATTGTCTCATCTTTTCCACCATGTCCAGCAGCTCTGGGATCTGCTGCTTGTCCTTGATGTTGAGAACAACATATCTTCCTCCACAGCTCTGACGGAGCTCCTGGATGTCCTTGTTTTCCTTTACAAAGTTAACAACAGCTGGAGCTGCAGGATCTGACTCCACAGTCAACAGAATCATGGTGAAGTCATCGACTCGAGAGCCGAATGTGTTCTGGATGGTCTTTAACTCTCCCTTGTCTTCATCAGTGAGGGGACCCACAGGTAGGACCAGGATGAAGACATGGACGCCCTCAGGATCACAGAGGGAGATACACCTGAGTGATTCCTCCATCACTGCCTCCTGAGGTTTTCCATACAAGGCAGGCAGCTCCACCAGGGAAACCCAACGTCCACACACCTCTCCCTGATGTTTAACACACTCTGATGAGTTGGAGACTGAATGAAACTCTGTCTGACCTAAAATGGCCTTGGCTGCTGAAGTCTTAGCTGCTCCTCTCCTCCCACACAGAACCAGGTTTAAAGCTGGTTTGATGTGTTCAGACTTTGGTCTGATGGTCTCTTCAGTGAAGGTGAGGAAGGTTCCTCTGTTTTCATGCACAATGTTCTCAATCTTCTCCATCAGCTGTCCATGGTCTTCTTCTACCATCCTGTAGTGTCTTCCTCCACAGTCTTGAAGCAGCTGACTGACAGAGCTACTTGTTCCATCATGTGTGCTGATGACCATTGAGTGTTTAAAAGCATCTTGACCAAACAAACTCAGGATGAACTTCAGTGTTTGTCTGTTCTCCTCAGTGAAATCAGAAGGCTTCACTAACAGCAGCAGAACATTTGGTCCAGGATGACAAAGAGTCTCACAGCTCTTCACCTCTCTTCTCAGCTTCTCCACAGTCAGACTGAAGATGTCTGGAGTTTTCACTACTGTTAATGGTTTTCCTCTCCACTCTCCGTTGATTGTCATAAAGTGTGTGATTGGGGGAGTTTTTGGTCCCTGATGATGAAGTTTTGGAGTTTTTTCTGTTTGTCCTCACTTTTTCCCAGCAGCACAATCCTGAATCCAGATGCTGTAAAATGGAGAAAGATAAAAAATTATATAAAGTCAATCTGAGGCTGAAATCACTGCAATTGGCCGACGTGCGGAGATCTCTTCAGTCATTCCAGGGTTGGTCAATGTTCTGGGTTAGTGTCAACTTTGGTAACTTTTGGTGTTTCAACTGTTTCTCTTTGTCTGTAGATGTACTGTATACAGATAATCAATATAGTATATGTGACAATTCCTGAACATAATATTTAGGAGGCTCTATTGACAGAAATGCAATATAATATCCATTACTATATTTTCAGTGGTGAATAAAGACATTTCCTAATGTGAACTGTTATGTTTTATTACGTTAGAATGAACCATTTTTATCTATATACGCCTCTTTTCAGAGTGGGTGGAGGGGGGACAGGAGGATGGCCAAAGTCCAGGGCCAGAAGACAACAAAATAGAGTCCCTGGTCAGAAAGGAAGACGAAACGAGACGTGTCTGGAGGCCGGGCAGGGGGCCAAAGACTCTTTGAGTGTCATTCAGAATTTTCAGAAAGTAAATGCTCTCAATTCAACTCAAAATAAAGCATTTCTGCAAAAGTTCTTGCACTTTAATTTCGTAGGCAAAATCACTAAAGAGCGTGATTATGCGAGTAACTGTTGCTGTCATGACAATGGACCGTACTCACCACAGAAGTAATGTAGTAGTAGTGTTTTTTCTTGTCAGTGTTGTAAAATATGTAGTTGGATTTTAATTGCATGTGTGTCAATGCTTTGGCTTTGCTAAGTAGAGAGAAAAATGTGCCGGTATTCTGTCTATATACATGCAACCTATTGTCACCGTCCTGGCCCTTTAAGGACGGTGGTGGTGTGGGAAACAGGAAGAAAAACAAGTGTGTGTGATCTGCTAACGTGGCTGGGGAGAGTAAGTTAAAAACCGTTCAGCTAGTGGGTGAGACTGACAAAACAAGCTCTGGTGGAGTGCCGACGAGCCGTGTAATGTGTGAATTACTGCTGTAAAGGAGAAATAAAGTTCCTGCTGACGAACGCTGCAACGACGTCTTAATCATGTTAATGAGTGGCCCGGACTGCTAAAGCTAGTTACCAGCTGCGAGCCAGACTAAGTTAATCATTGAACGCCAGTCTGTTCTCAACGACGGTTCTGAGCAGAAAGCTGAGAAGGTAACACTGGGGGCTCGTCCGGGATATCAACTTTGCAAAGAAGAGGATAGGTGAAGACTCGTCATGGACGGAGGGAGAGAATGACGGCGCCCGGAGGTAACGTTAACGTTAAAGCTACGGCCGGAGCTAGGAGACTTGCGGAATTAACGAGCCCTAATACTAGCAACAACCCATTCTTGGTGGACATAAGAGGGACTGCTAGAGAGGATGTGGACTCAGTTAACCAAATGAACTTTGGACGTATTGATGAGGGAGACAGCGGTAACCCATTTGTGACCAGTATGGAGCTAACATTAGCCGCACGTGAAGCAGCGGCCCACACATTAGCCCTGCCACCGAGTGTAGCGTGGCCGCTCACACCACCGTCCTCAGTGTCGGCTAACCCTTTTCGAACACCAGCAGAGCGGCAATTCGCGGCGGACGGTGAGTTGAATGTAGGAGCTTCCTATAAAAAGGATTGTGATTGCTCCCGAAATGTAACATCCACCCCAGCTACACATTACGGGACTGGAATCGGCCTAAGCCAGGCTGCCGCTCTCATCGCCAGCAGCCCAATAGTTAACCATTTCATCCCTGTGAATTACAGTTACCATATGACAAACCCTGAATTACCCCCAGCCCATACAGCATATCATCAGCAGACTCTGTCACCTTGCACTCAGTGTATTCCCCTGTCTGTGAGGCATGGTCCTGCATCGCAAGCCCAGGGCCATGACCTCATTCTGCCCTGTGATGCACTGCTTCTACCGGGTAGACAGCCTGAATGTAGGAGGACCAGGCCTGCACTGCGGGGCTGTTCATCTCACGTAGTGCATCAAAGTGAAGCGGTAGACAGCAGTGATGAGGAACTTTGTGGGCAGAGAGAGTGGATTCCCACACAGTGACCAAGCCATTTTGATGGATCAGGCTCATGGAAAGACTTTCTCTACCACTTTGAAAGCTGTGCGAGAGCAAATCACTGGTCTGAGAAGACCAAGGCTGTTCAACTGAGATTCAGTCTCACCGGAGCAGCTGGCTCCATCATCCATAAAAACCCCAGATCTGATCGATGGAGCTACCAGAGGATGGTGGACAAAATTGAAGCAGCCTACAGACCATGCTCAGAGTGTGCAGCGGCCATAGGTATTGAACTGAGACAGAGGGTTAGGGGGCCAAGTGAAGCCTTGCACAGCCTGAGGAATGACATTTACGAGAAAGTTTCTACTGTGTATGCTGATCGTGCTGAGCTGGAACAGGATGCCATCAGTGTGGAGATTTTCACTAACGCTCTAGCCGATGCTGAGGTAGTCCAAAGATTGCTGGAGGAGCGACCACGCACCCTGGCTAGAGCTTATGAAATAGAACACAGGTATGAAACCACCAGGCGCGCCGCCAGGGCCATCACGCAACTGATGCAGCCAGGCGTGCGGAGGTCCTTTGAGCCGAGAGCCAGGGCAGCTACAGTGTTTGAAAGTACTCATGGACCTGCACATAGTGAGCTGGAGTGGGGGGGCGCGAGGCACACTGGCGCGCCAGAGCGGGGGCCGAGGCCTAAGCAACAATGTTGGCCCAAAAGGGACAAGTCTGCAAGAAAGAACGCAGGAGACATCATTTGCCATAACTGCTCTGGACTAGGTCATCTCCAGAAAAACTGCCACTCCCCCGCCAACCCAAACAGCAGGCCTACATTGTCAGCATGAGCCAGGCACCCGATCCAGCTACAGTGGTCACCTGTACCAAGAGCCAGGAGGATGAGATGTGTGTTCAGATATTAATACAAGGACTCGAACTCTGTGCTTTGCTAGATTCTGGTGCACGAAGGAACGTGCTGCCACTCTATCACTTCAACACTCTCCCCACTGAGTTCAGACCTCCAATACAGCCATCAGTTGCACAGATCTTGCAAGGCATCGGCCCTGGGGGCCTGGCCGTTCTGGGGGAGGTTGTTCTGCCAGTGCATATTGGGGGCCGAGTCACTGACGTGAACTTCATCATGGTTGATGCAGCCGGGAGCACCAAAGTCATCCTAGGGCACCCCTTCTTGTGACAGGCGAATGCTCTTTTGGACTATGGCCGCAGGGAGGTGACCCTTTTGGTGAGAAAGTGCCCCAATTTAACTCCGCCCGCCACCCGGAGGCACACCTTGTGAGAGTGGCCCGCGCTACAGTGTTGGAGTCCGGGTGCGAGTACGTGGTGCCTGGCACAGCTCGCCTTCGGCACGCTGCTAAAGGGGACATGATGCTGAGTCCAACAAAGAGTTTCATCGAGAGGCACTGTCTACTGGTTGCTCATGTTGTGGTGCAGACGCGGAAATCCGCCAACATTCCCATTAGGGTCTTTAATCCCGGAGCTGCACCTGTCACCTTGAGGAGAGGGGCTGTGGCCGGTGTTCTCCAGCCAGCAACGGTATTGGAGAAGGTGGAGCAACAGACACCAAGGGCCCCAGCAGCATCTGTGCCTATTAACACTGCCATTGCATCGATTACTAACACTGTCCCTGCTCCTGTACCTTTTCACCTGTAGACCCTGTTCGCTGACAGCTGCGCCACGCTGTGTGAGGCTGACCGTGGTAGATTGGCCAACCTGTTGCAGTCCTACAGCGATGTTTTCTCTGCGGGGCCCACTGATCTAGGCTGCACCAACCTTGTGCGTCACGATATCTTGACCACCCCAGGGCCCCCTGTGAAGCAACCTCCATGCAGGATGGCCAGGGATAAACAGACTGCAGCAGACCAGCAGGTGCAGCAAAGCCTGGAGGCTGGTGTCGCCCAGCCCAGCAACAGCAACTGGGCTGCTCCAATTGTAATGGTGAGGAAAAAGGATCGGAGCCCACGGCTATGTGTGGATTACAGAACCTTAAATGAACGGACTATTTTATTAAACCTTTATTTAACGAGGAAAATCCCATTGAGATTACTAATCTCTTTTTCAAGGGAGTCCTGGCCAAGACAGCGGCACAGATCACAACAATTCAGTACATTTCAGACAATTTCATAACAATTTCATAAGACTATTTAAAAACATTTACAAACCATAGATTTCATTTCCAAACCTTTGAGCAAGAGTTTAAATTGGCCTATTGAAACCAGTTCCTTTAATTTCCAGAATTTTTGTAAATTGTTCCATGTTGTGGGGGCAGAAAAGTGAAATGCCACCTTACCAGCTTCTGTGCGGACACTTGGTACAGACAGTAGCAGTGAGTCTTGTGAGCGTAAAGAATACAGTCCAGCCCCTTTTGGTTGAATATATTCACAAAGATATGAGGGGAGCAGACGCAGAATACCCTTATAAATAAACATATACCAATGACTGAGTCTACGATTTTCCAGTGCTGGCCAGCCCACACGTGTATAAAGTTCACAGTGGTGTGTGCGAGGCTTACAGTTTGTGATAAACCTCAATGCGGCATGGTAAACAGAGTCCAATAGTTTCAATACTTGGGTCGGGGCATTCATATAAATGAGGTCACCATAATCCAGAATGGGTGTAAATGTTGCAGCTACAAGTTTCTTTTTTGCATTGAAAGAAAAACATAGCCTATTTCTAAAATAAAAGCCAATTTTCAGTCTCAGTTTCCTAACCAAATGTTCAACATGTCCTTTAAAACTAAGACTGTCATCAATTAAAATACCTAGATATTTAAAAGATTTAACTCTTTCGATTTCTGCCCCTTGAAGAGTGACAATTGGAGGACTTATGTGCAGATTGCTCTTTGCTTTTGAGAATAACATCAACTTGCTCTTATTTGCATTTAAAGTAAGATCCAGTTGTAGAAACATATTCTGAACTTTGTTAAAAGCGTTTTGTAAGGTAGAGACACAGGCACTAAGAGTTTTTGCAAGGCTATAGATAACCATATCATCAGCATAAAAATGGTAATTGGTGTCCACAAGATCCTGGCCAACATTGTTCACATAGATAGTAAATAAAAGTGGCCCCAAAACAGAGCCTTGGGGCACTCCTTTAGTTAAGGAAAGAATATTAGAACAATTATTATCTGATTTAACACATTGGGACCTGTCAGTAAGATAATTACAGATCCATCCAACTGCCTTTTTAGATAATCCAATATTGATCAGTCTCTCTTTGAGTAAACTGTGGTTTACAGAGTCAAAGGCTTTTGACAAATCAATGAAAAGCACTGCACAATGTTGCTTATTGTCAAGAGCTGTTGAGATATCGTTGATCACCTTCAATGTTGCTGTTATGGTACTATGACCTTTCCTAAAGCCTGACTGGAATTTGCATAAAATGTTGTTGGAATACAAAAATTCTTTCAACTGTTCATTTATTAAAGATTCCAAAATTTTTGATAAGATACAAAGTTTTGAAATTGGCCTGTAGTTATTAACAATTTTTGGATCACCACCTTTGAATAATGGTGTGACAAAAGCTGATTTCCAGATTTTGGGAATTTGCATAGTGGTCAAACTTAAGTTAAAAATATCAGTCAAAGGTTTTGCTATTAAATCAGCTGCAATTTTTAGAAAATACAGATCAATTAAGTCAGGTCCTTGTGGTTTACGTGCATCCAATGATTGTAGTGCTTTGCGGACTTGACACAAAGTAAAAGGCTGGAAACTAAATGTTGATGCATCAGAGGGTTGTTCCGGAACAGTCCCAGTGTTGCTTGAATTTATGGAGGGTGTAGATGAAATAAAATGTTGGTTGAAACAATTTACCATTTCAACTTTATCATAAATATTTGATGAGTTATGGACAATATATTTTGGCAAGACCTGTGAGTTATTTTCTGCAGAGAGAGATTTTATTGTTTTCCAAAATCTTTTAGGGTCATTTAGACTATCAGTTGTAGTTGACAAGTAGAATTTAGACTTGGCATTTTCAATTTGGGAGGAACTTTTATTTCTTAATTTTCTGAAATGATCCCAATCGCATTTTAAACCAGTTATTCTTGCTTTCGTCCATGCTAAGTTCCTCTCATGTAAAGCATTCGCCAAATCTGGTGTAAACCAAGGATTATCTCTACCTTTAATTCTAAATTTCTTAAAAGGAGCGTGCTTATTAACAATAGCCATGAAACACTCATAGAAAAATGACTAGGCTGTTTCTACATCTGGAATAAGGTTAATTCTGTTCCATTGGCACTTAGAAAGGTCATGGTAAAATGCCTGTTCATTGAAATGTTTTAAATCTCTTTTTATAATGACTCGTGGTTTTCTTTTACTCATTTTGGTATTTCTAACAGTGGCCACAATACAGTGGTCACTGAGATCATTACAAAACACCCCGGTTGAACAGTATTTATGTGGGGCATTTGTTAAGATCAGATCAATCAATGTTTGAAAGACACTTATTATTTGGATGAGTAGGGGATACAATTAATTGTGTTAGATTTAATTGATCACATACAATTTTGAAATCATCAGAATTTGGGCTAAGCCAGTCCCAGTTTAAATCTGCAATTAGTATAGTTTCATCTGAATCGAGCATAAATAGAAAATCCTTTAGTAATTGGAGTGTGTTAGAGGTGGCTGAAGGAGGCCTATAACATCCCACAACATTTACATGTAAACCCTTAGCAATTTCAACCTTTAGCATTAAAAGTTCAAATTGTTTACAGAGAGATTCAGCTTCTAATAAATCTACATGGAGAGATGTGTTTACATAAATGGCAATTCCCCCACCTTTAGCTAGTCTATCAACACGATAGATTTGAAAGCCATCTATGCAAACATCATTGTCAGATATAGATTTGTTTAGCCATGTTTCAGAAATAACAACTATATCTGCTCCTGTTGACCTTACCCAGATTCGAACTTGGTCAATTTTAGGTAGAAGACTGCGAACATTAAGATGAATTATTTTAAGGCCAGGTAAGAACTTAAAGTCAGATGGGGTTTGAACCTCTGGGCCAGGGTTTGGTTGTATATTTCCAGATAGTAAGAGTAACAGAATAATTAGTCGTCTTTGGTATCCAGAACGTTTGGGAATTGTGTTTTTAGACACAATCTCAATTGAAAGTAACATAATAGAGGTTTCATTAAGTGAAAAATAATCATACAAAATTAGGAAACTAAGGAGTTGTTTTATGACTCAAGGTTGTAGGACACACAAAGTTTTGATATTGGCATTTTATACGTAGGAGCAATTGATTTGTTATGATCGTAGTTCACATTAACTCGGATATGTTCATAAGTATGGGCACCCAGAGTCTTTCCAAAATCACATGTAGACAATTTATCATGACTTTTGTAAGAATTGTGACAAATGAGCAGAAGGCACAGCAATACACTTGGATATTTAAATTGGATATGCATATTTAAATTGAAAGTCATACCAGGTAGGATCAGCAATTTTGGTATTGGAATTGCAGTCAAGAGCCAGCAGCCAGGCAGTGCAGGCCCAAGGTGGAAAAACAGCTAAAAGCCAGGCAGAGCAGGCCCAAGGTGGGGAAACAGCTAGAAGCCAGGCAGAGCAGGCCCAGAGTAGAGAAGCAGCTAGAAGCCAGGCGATGCAGGCCCAGGGTGGAGAACAGCTTGCAGCCAGTTGGTAAAGGCCCAGAGTGGTAAAACAGCTAGCAACCAGGCAGTGCAGGCCCAGGGTGAAGAAACAGCTAGCAGCCAGGCAGTGCAGGCCCAGGGCGGATAAACAGCTAGCAACCAGGCAGTGGAGGCCCAGGGTGAAGAAACAGCTAGCAGCCAGGCAGTGCAGGCCCAGGGTGGATAAACAGCTGGCAACCAGGCAGTGCAGGCCCAGAGTGAAGAAACAGCTAGCAGCTAGCAGGTGGATAAACTGCTAGCAACCAGGCAGTGCAGGCCCAGAGTGAAGAAACAACTAGCAGCCAGGCGGTGCAGGCCCAGTTGTAGAGGAGCAGCTAGCAGTCAGGCAGTGCAGGCCCAGGGAGTAAGAAACAGCTAGCGGCCAGGGTAAAGGAGCAGTTAGGCAGTGCAGGCCCGGGGTGGAGAAACAGCTAGCAGCCAGGGTAGAAAAGCAGCTGTGGTGCAGGCCCAGGGAGTAAAAAACAGCCAGCAGCCAGGGTAAAGGAGCAGCTAGGCAGTGCAGGCCCAGGGTGGAGAAACAGCTAGCAGCCAGGGCAGAAAAGCAGCTGTGGTGCAGGCCCAGGGTGGATAACAGCTAGCAGCCCGGCAGTGCAGGCCCAGGGTGTGGAATCTGCTAGCAGCCAGGTGGTGCAGGCCCAAGGTGAGGAAACAGCCTACAGGCTAGTCGCACATGTGCGGAGTCTAATTTAGAGTCCAAACTGTAATATAAACTGTAATATAAAAAGCTCAAGAAAGGCTTGGACTTTAAAGCTAAAAGTGACTCTATTTTCAGACTAAAATTTCACATTACAACACATTAAAAAGCAAGACATGCTTCTCAGAGCAACACAGCACTCTGTTGATCTGCCGCCATCTTGGATGTGACTATTAAAGATGCCTATCCTCTCCCACGCATTCAGGACACCCTGGACACCCTGTCCACAGCCCAATACTTCAGCACGCTGGACTTAACATCAGGATACTGGCAGGTGGAGATGACACCACGGACCCACAAGGCGGCTGCATTCTGCACTAGGAGAGGATTGTTTGAGTGGAACGTGATGCCTTTCGGACTATGCAACACCCCGGCAACATTTCAAAGACTCATGGACCGTGTCCTGGCTGGATTACAGTGGGAGACATGCTTGGTATATCTTGATGACATCATAGTCCTGGGGAGAGATGGCGTTGAAATGTTGGAGAGGCTTGGTCAAGTTTTCAACAGACTACGCGAAGCTAACCTGAAGCTGAAACCTTCCAAGTGCTGCCTGTTCCGGGAGCAGGTGGCTTACCTGGGGCACATCGTCTCCGCCAAAGGTTTCTCCACTGAACCCGAAAAAATCCAGAAAGTGATCGAGTGGTCCATGCCCCAAAACATTTCAGAGGTGCGACAGTTTTATTGACCTGGCATCCTACTACCGATGCTTTGTCACGTTGGACAAGCCCCTACATGAGCTCACCAAAAAGTATGTACGCTTTAACTGGACAGACGCATGCCAAGAAGCTTTTGATGGACTAAAGCGCAGGTTGACGTCGGCACCTGTTCTGGGCTACCCCCTTGATAACGGTGATTTATTCCTCAACACAGATGCCAGCGATTGGGGAATTGGGGCAGTCCTGTCCCAGGTACAAGGGGGTGAGGAGAGGCTCCTAGCCTATGGGAGCAGGCGGCTTTCAGCCACAGAGCAAAACTACTGCACCACCAGATGAAAGCTCCTGGCAGCAGTGGAGTTCACCACCCATTTCAGACAGTACCTGCTGGGGAGAACATTCACTATCAGAACCAATCACAGCAGTCTGCGCTGGTTGACTAGACTGAGGGAGCCAGAGGGCCAGCTGGCCTGCTGGCTTGAAAAACTGGCAGAGTACGACTTCCAGGTGCTACATCGTCCGGGGAGGCATCATCAAAATGCAGACGCACTTTCTAGGAGACCCTGTCGTAAGCTGTGCCCATGTGGTGTGCTGGAGCCTGACCTCCATCCACAACAGCACCATAAAGGGGTGCAATGTAACCTGACCGATGACCCTGCTGGAGGAACTGCTGTGATAACCTCTACGGGGCTCCCACCAGTGGGGGTAGTGGACCCGTCCAGTGGCGGCAGCGGTGACCTGTCCCATCCAAACATCTGCCGGGTGAGTGAATCTCCAAGGACTGAGCTGTTCAGTGGCTGGACCCAGGAGCAGTTGGACTGTGCTCAGATGGCTGGCCCAGACATAGCACCAGTGAGGGAGTGGACTTACCAAATGGGGGACCGGCCACGGTGGGCCGACGTAGCACACTGCAGCCCTGCCACCAAAGCCTACTGGGCACAGTAGAAGAGGCTCTACCTGAAAGATGGAATACTGTTAAGAAAATTCTACTGCACTGAAAGGAAAGTGTTCTATCCCCAGATTCTCCTGCCCCACCTGTACCGCAGCTCCGTGATGGAACAGATGCACGACGGCCCACTTGGTGGCCACTTCGGTGTGGAGAGGACTCTCGCCCGTCTCAGAAACAGGTACTATTGGTATAACATGAGGGATGATGTCACCCTGTGGTGCCGCACATGCGTTAGCTGCGCTGCGAAAGCTAGTCCCCGGAAAACCATCAAAGCCGCCATGGGCACATTGCGGGTTGGTGCCCCCATGGAGAGGATCGCAGTAGACCTGATGGGGCCGCTAAATGAGACGGAAAGGCACAACCGCTTTATACTAGTGGTGCAGGACTACTTTAGCAAGTGGGTGGAAGCCTATCCAGTTCCCAATGAACAAGCGTCAACAGTTGCTGAAAAGATCACCTCGGAGTGGGTGTGCAGATATGGAGCTCCACACTGCCTGCACAGTGACCAGGGCACAAACTTTGAATCAGCTGTGTTTCGGGGGATGTGTGAAACGCTGGGTATCACGAAGACACGAACCACCCCATTTCACCCCCAGTCGGATAGACAAGTGGAGCGCTTTAACGTCACCCTGCAGAGAGTTTTGGCTACCACCGCTGAGCGATGTCACTGGGACTGGGATGTGATGATCCCTTATGCTGTAATGGCTTATCACGCAACCAAACACAGCTCCACGGGCCTGACACCGAACATGATGCTTTTTGGGCGGGAGATAACAGAGCCAGTGGACCTGGTTGCTGGCTTGCCACCAGACGGTAACCAGGCCACTACTCCTCCACATTATGTTGTGCAACTCAGAGAACGGGTGTAGCTTGCTCACCAGTTGGCGCGGGAGTCTCTGGGAAGATCTGTTGAGCACGCTAAAAGACAGTACGACAAAAACATCTGTCAAGTCCAGCACAAGGTCGGGGATGCAGTGTGGTATCTGATCAAAGGTACCAAGAGAGTGAAAAACAAAGTACAGAAATTCCTGCCATCCTACGAAGGTCCCTACTTCATTGTGGGTTTATTGGGTGACTTAGTATACCGGATCCAAAAGAACCCCAGGACAAAGGCCAAGGTAGTGCATCATGACAAGCTCAAACCCTACCATGCTAGGACACCGCTGGACAATGGCTGGGTTTTCCAAGGAGCTGACACCAGGAAGTGTTACCCCCTGCTGACTCAGATGTCAGTCCCCTTCTCCCATGGGATACTTCAGTGGATACTGATGATACTGCCGGTGAGGACCTCCAGGATTTCCAGTCTTTGCTGCCAGTCTCCTCGCCAGCTTCTCCGGGTAGCAGCCAGTTTTTTGACACCCCTGCCCAGCCTCAACCTGGCGAGGCTGGGCTCAAACACCCTGCAGGTGAGCCGACCCGCCACCCCTCTTTGGACTCTACCGCTCCTCGTAGGCCCATGAGGGTTCGCAGAGCACCGGACAGGTTTGGTGACAGGGTTGGACATTGAACTTCATATGCGGTGGGTACAGGCTGCCTTCGCAGAGAGAGAAAAAAAATATTGCCCAGTTGCCCAGAGTTGTAATGCTTAAAGTTGTAATTTGATCAAAAGGTTGAGATGTATCCAGTTCATATCTTATAGGTTAAGTTTAGTTGAAACCATAATGAAAGGGAGTCTGGGCACTGATAGGTCACAAGTTATTGTCTTAACGCTCTGGCACAATAAGTAGCTGTTAAGATCTTGTTGGGTTTTGAGTGACTTACTGAAACTGGCAAGCTGGGTTTGTTTAACATTTGTTGGCAAAGGGTTTACCTTGCTTTACTCCTGTAGTACGTTACACCTTAGAGTAATATTCCACCAGATTTGAGCTGAATGGCTAACAGCCTTACTATACTTTCAGTATTGACGCCGACGTAATATTGTGCGCACTGGTAACATTACTGTAAAAAAAAAAAAAAAATAGAAACAAAATGGAATGCATCCCATGACATTGTACAGACACTGCCCTTCTCTTTAAGCTGTCTTCCGCTGAAGAAGGACCTGTTCAAGGACTGTGGGAAGTAGGGGTTATCCGAAATGTATATATCTGCTATCCTTATTGTTTCCTTGTTTATCAGCTAATAAGTGCTTTAATTTGATTATGACCAGCTAGAGTACCTTCTGTCTACTGATTGTTTTCATTTGCCTTTTAGCTGTTCAATCATCGGTCAGTCAACTGTTGAAGTGGGAAACTAAGGACAATAAACTGTTGAACGGCTCTCATCTCTGGTCCTGATACTTTAACTGGTGTGCCAATGCAGAAGCTCTATACATTATCCAGCTTCCACAACCGCAAGTTTCTACACATCAGTTAACACTTTTATGTTAACTAACCTCACTTACGTCAATTTAGTAACTTGCCTAAATAAAAATATGTAATGTTGACTTTTTGTTTCACATGGGGGTTCACAGTCAAGGTTCTGGCACTCCCTCCATCCATCCCAACAATCTCCTTACTCAGTCTGTTCGGTCAAATATCATATACCTACCTTTACTGTCAAAAACTGATGCTACAGGGCTTCCCCCAATACGTTGAAGTGTGACGGTAAAGGGATCCCCAGTGCGTCACAAACTGTGGCTCTTGACCATGCATCCATATGACGACTTGGGAGTGAGAACGGGTTGGAGGGTTGCATAGACAGACTCAACCAGCCACCAGAGTCAACTAGTGTCTTAGAAAATAAGGTTGTTTATTCTTACCATTTTTGTTTAAAAGACAGTTCTGTCTTATTTGGAGCCTGTCTGTATTAAATTATTTTGTCTGCTTGGTTTGTTCTGTACTTTGAGTATTGTTTCTGTCGGTTTACCGTCTTGTTTGGTTTTGGTCTGTGCTTGTATTAGTTTTGCCTTGTCTGCTCTGTATTTGTGTTTTTGTGTTTTCATCCAGTTATCACTCTGTCTGCCTGTGTGTCGTGATTCTGACAGTCTGCCATGTTTTAGTTGGACTCTGTGTATTTTGTTTGAGTTTTGGCCTGCTTTGTAACCTGTCTGTGTTTTCTGTCTGTCCATCACCCTTCCTGCCTGTGTGTGTGTTCTGTCTGATTTCCTCATGTGCTCCTGTCCTGCTCGTTACCTTGTGCTTAAATGTCTGTCAGTTCTGTTCTGTCCTTGCTGGTTTGTTGTTGATCTTCTAAATAAAACTGATATTGATATATTCTCGTCGTGTGTGTCTGCCAGTCTGTTTTCGGATTTTGCTTTCTGTTCTATGGATTTTTGTTGCTTGTTTTGGTTTACCTTTGTATGTGGACTTCCATTGTTGAGATTGGACTACTCTGTTTATTTCCTCTTATCAATAAATACTAAAAGACTGAACCTGTTCTGCCTTTGTGCCCTGCATTTGGGTCCTTAACCCTGAACTTGCCTGAACACACGGCAAACCGTGACAGTACGACTAGTAAGACTATTGATTATCAGACTGTGTTCGAGTTCTGTTCAGTAACTTCCCAGCGTGCTAAACCTCCTAGCCCTGAACCCCGGCCTGCTAGACCTCAGCCAGATAGCCTCCACACAGTCCTCAGGCTACGCCACAGAGGGGGTTCCCTGGCTGGATTACTATGAGGCTTCATAGATGAGTCGCGTCAATTTTGCTTGCACTGGTTGGTCTGACAGAGGCGCTGATTGTACCCGCTGTGGCGACTGTATCTTGAAATGGTTTGCATTGGTGGAATCACAAGGATTTTAGCTTTCAAATGGTGCATCACATGAGTAAGAAGTTAACATATCAGCTGTGTGCACATACCGAAAGCTGCTGCCAGGACCTGACGGCCTGTGGGCGAGCCACTGAAATGTTAAGAGGCCTGAACCTGCCTGAACACACAGCAAACCGTGACAGGTTTCTGCTTAAATTACCTTTGACAGAAAGCAGACAGGTGCCACCTACTGGCCCACTAGAGTTCTGCACCCAACACAAAAAAAACACATATGCTCTTACAAAGACCGTGTGCATAATACAAGGGATAATGCTTACTTTCAGAATTTGCATAAAGTCTAAATTATTTGTTTGTATTGCTTGGCTACTGTGGTCACCAAGGTGTAATTTGATGAATTCACAGGGTCAATGCCCATTGCAAACGTAGCACGGTTTTACCACAGGCAGAAATTATCACTACAAACTTTGTTTCTACTGTATTTCAAACAGTGACAATGTTAGACACTTTAGGCTTACATTTTCCATGTTATCAATCAGTGCCAAGATCATAATTTCAGTAAAAGTGATCATTGTTCTGCCTTTACTTTGGTATGTTAGTCCAGATGAGCAACAGTTAGATTAAAATGAGACTGACCAATTCGATGAGTTCAATTCAGGACTCACAGACCTGATTTAAATCTGAGGACGCAGCTCTTTAGTTATCTGTATTATATGTGGACAGAGAGAGAAGAGTGTTATCCAGACTAACACAGTCTGAATGGACTCACCTGATGCTGCAGACGCCATGATGTCACTCTGCTGGAAACACCAGAGACCTGAAGGAAGTAGATTTTAAATAATCTTATTAATCTTATTCACAACATTAAAAATGTTTTTAAGGGCAGCATGGATCTCAGTTTGGTGACTGCAGATGACCAAAGTTAAGACCCATCTGTGTGTGTGTGATAAACATATTTGTCTGTAAATTTCCCTAAATTAGGGATTGATGTTTACCTCTATTTACCTCTTTTCCTGTTTGAGGTTATTGTTTTTCAGTGCATCCTGTATAATAAGACTGTTTTGCTGTCACCATGTAATTTCACACTGAGGAGATTTAGAGCTCAGTGAAGCCTTCCTCTATAAATAAAGCTCAAGGGGAACTTTGTATATGGGAGCATCTACAACAACTGATTTATATATCCCTGCCTCTGCTGACTCAGTTTTCTCCCCCACATCCCCTCAGAGTGATCAATGCTACCTCACTGGTGATGCAACTGATCACAAAACTCAAGGTACAGATCGATTTGTTGTGGTTTTCATTTATTTTCAAATGCACTGCTTTGGCACTGATCCAGCTGTCTCTCTTGTCGTAGGTTATCACCACTCTGTAGCCACGACACTAGGTATCTGATTGTTTACAGTCACGAGGCATTTGCTGCGGTGAGCAGCGGGGCTGTGAGTCCAAGGGAAGGCAGCAGATAGTAGGACTAAAGCTGCAATGAACATCCCAGTCTGAGGATCTCTTTCTATGATGACAAGCAGCCCCGTGTCCGTGTTACAGCAGTGAACATGCCCTAACAAACAGCTAGGATTTCACTAAATGACACTCTGGAAATTGACGGCTTTTAAATCAGTCTCTCTCCCCTTGCCCACTCACTTCACCTCAGAGGTGAACACAGCATGCATCTGCGTTTTCAGTGCAGCTCTGCATCGCCAACATTTTTAATAATCATTGCTATATAGCTATAAATTATAGGCCACTCTGCCCACACCCCGCCGCCGCCCAAGATGTCTGTCCTGCTGCATTGCGTCTGGGTGCTGGACCAAATTCTGTGACCATCATAAACTGTGACAGGATGTTACTTTGTAGCTTATAAGTGGTTGTTGTTGTTGTTGTTGTTGTTGTTAATGTTATTCCGTCTTGGAAACGAGTGAAAACAATGCAAAGTAACGGACAACATTTCGATGCTTCATTTGTTATTTTCTATAATCAAAGATCAGGGGTCAACAGTAACCATCTGTTGTTAAATCGTTTCTCTCTCCTCTCTTTCTTATTAACAAAAACAAAACATTAAGATAACAGCTTCTCATTTTTGTCAGGTGATGCCGTTACTGGTGTAGGTCGCTCATGTGTTATAAAACGTATTAATTAAAGAAGTTGGTAGATATAAAACATGCACTTTATGCAGCTGGAACAAAGACATTTACATCTTTCAAAGTAATAACAATGAGAGTTTGCACTGATTCCCTTATTAGCCTACTGCACATCTACAGTAAAACCTCGCCCTGACAGATATCAGTGAGTGTTGCCGTTTCTCCTGATCAAACACGAACTAACTGGAACCTCCTGCAGTTCTATCATCAGCTCTACTGAGCCACCAACAACACAGAGAAAATACTTTGAATTAAAAAAAATCTGGATCTAGTTTTTCTCGAGTTCACTCACCTGCTGGGTTTCTTGCTGAGACACAATCAGCTGTGAAAGTGAAAGTAAGAATAACTGTCGGAGGGAAGGAAAAAAACTTCATACAGGCTACTAAAGGTGGACATGTGGAGTTCAGGGACAACCTGAGTGTCTCATTTATAAACACATTCAGAAGTCTGTTCATACTTAAGAAACACAAACACATGAACCAAAAACGTTCAATGTAAAACCTCTCCTTCATCACTGTATACATGTATTATTGATTGCTGATTTCCTATCATGTGTTTATATGTTGTAGTTTCCTTGACTAACTTTATGTCTGTAGAAGCTGACACTTAAAAGCAAAGCACAAGTGTAAACCTACAGTGAAACTTCTCATCACTGATTTAAGTCAGAGTAATAAGAAAAACGTGTTCTCTGACCCTGCTGTAGTAAAATGTATATTAAACATCATTAGCAATGTTACATTTAACATAAAGCACCTTGAAGCTTTTCAGGGTTCATGTTTCAAAAGCTTTAAGAGAAAATGTAAAAACAGGAAATGATGAAGAGTTAAATCCAAACAGATCTGAAACTGACTTCAGATCAGTAGTTCATGTTAGAGCGCCACCTGCTGGACAAAACACTGTCAAAAGGATCCGAGTGATTCTACAGGGGGTGGACACAATAACAGGAACACCTCCAGTCTGATGCAGGAGGACAGTTAGCAACATGTTTGAGCTTCATGAAGCTCCTGATGTTTTATTTTGGGACGCTGCCAGAGGTGTTGCTTCAGCTCACTGCTCTTTTTGGACTCTTTCAGTCAGTGTTGGTGAGGACCTACTGTGATCTCTGCTGGGAGCTTTCCTGTGTTTGGACCTACATGTGTGCTCATGATAAATGAGTCTTTCCCTCTGATCACATCACGTTCTCTCTCAGAGGCTCAGACTGATGCAGCAGCACTTCAGACAGCAGCTATCTGACCGGCTGCTGCTTTCAGAAACACTCATTCCTCTTAAAGCTCACACATCCTGCTGAAATGAAATGGAGCTCGTGTAGCTGCCTTCATAACTGGGATTTACAGAGGTGGACAAAATAACAGAGAGAAAACGTGAACAAAGGATGTTAAATATTGACTAAAAACAGGAAGTCAGTCAGAGTTCATAATGTCAGAAGTCCCCAGCAGCAGGGTCACCTGACCACACCTCTGCAGGGAGATTAACAGAATAAGCTGCCTGCCTGGAGAGGCAGACGTGACTGATTGAGGCAACATCAGCTGCATCACTTCCTCTCTTAACAATGCACTGCTAAACAGACTAGATTTACAGTTAGCCTCTGCTTCAGCTTCTCACATAGCGATGGCAGCGAGCGATCCTGAAGGTGCTGACAGGGTCAGAGTCCCCTCAAGGACACTTTGACATGTGGACAGGAGCAGCCGGGGATCGAACCCCTGTAATAAACGGACAGCCCAGTCTACCTGCTGCGCCACAGGCTGGACATGTTGGCTCCCTCCTGATGTTTGTTCTTCTTCCGCAGCCATGTGGTGTTTGTGTGCTGTGAGATTTATTCAGGATTTGATTTAACTCCGTTATCTCTCATCATTTATCTTTGAACTTGAAGTTAATGATTTTGTTCTCTTCTTGAAGAGCGGTCGCTGAAACCAAAGGCTGAACTGTTCTTCATTTCCTCAACTTAAACTTTCTCCCTTCATTTAAAAACACCATGTGCACATATTTTATTATTATATCATCATGTCTAACTCCTATTGCTGATGAAACTCGCGTGCGCGGGCGACGCGTAGGAGTATCGCAAGCCAAAGTACTCATGGACGCCTGGTCCAGCATCTGATTGCACACTGGCACGTCAAAAGCGTGTGACTTGACAGAAAAATGAGCGTCTTTGAAGTGTGATTTGCCATAATAACGCGTGTTCTCGATGTAAGTTTTGGATTCACCTAAAACGCTTGATGAAAACAAGCATTTTTTAAATGATAATGGGAGACTTTGATGTGTGATTAGCCATCGTGCATTTTTTCATGACAAAAACTGCCTTGAAAACGCTGTAAACAGGTCAACCAAACAGGCAGTACAAACCTGTGTTGGAAGTGTCCAAACAGGCAAAAAGAAGGTGCTCTTCCTTTAGTGTTCTTCTTTTTAGGGCTTCAGACTGTCATGTGTGGTTTAGGGCTTTTTCTTTAATCATTCATCATTATCATTAAACCCAATGAAAACATGATTTATCAAAGACAAATTTGATTAGACAAAGACAAATTATCCTATAATTAGCAGTAGCACAGGCTGCCAAAACAATGTGATTATTCCTGAAGCATCTAAATAATCTTCACAACACAAAGAATTATTGTGGCAGTAACACCAGAGCAGCTTGTTGTTGAAGCAGGTAAACCTACATTCAGAGGAAGCTGTGCGTCATGTGTAAAACCCAACAGAACGTCTCAGGTTAAGTATGTAACCCTTGTTCCCAGAGAAGGGGAACGAGACACTGCGTCGGTGATGACACTATGGGAACACCTCTGGGCGTGGCAGGGCTGAACTATGAATTAAACTACTCCAATCCTATTGGTGTTGCTAGAACGGTAGCATGTGACGGTGTAACCGGAGGCATATATAACAACGCCAGCACACAGGACACATTAGCCCTTTCTATGAAGCCAGGCACTCCAGGCGGGGTGAGGTGTGGCGGACCGATGCAGTGTCTCGTTCCCCTTCTCAGGGAACAAGGGTTACATATGTAACCCGATCGTTACGGGGGAGGGAACTCGAACTGCGTCGGTGACGACACTATGGGAACACCTCTGGACGTGGCAGGGCTGAATTATGAATGAAACTACTCCAATCCTATTGGTGTTGCTAGAACGGTAGCATGTGACGGCGTAACCGGAGGCATATATAACCACGCCAGCACACATGACACATTAGCCCTTTCTATGAAGCCAGGCACTCCAGGCGGGGTGAGGTGTGGCGGACCGATGCAGTGTCTCGTTCCCCTTCTCAGGGAACAAGGGTTACATATGTAACCCGATCGTTACGGGGGAGGGAACTCGAACTGCGTCGGTGACGACACTATGGGAACACCTCTGGACGTGGCAGGGCTGAATTATGAATGAAACTACTCCAATCCTATTGGTGTTGCTAGAACGGTAGCATGTGACGGCGTAACCGGAGGCATATATAACCACGCCAGCACACATGACACATTAGCCCTTTCTATGAAGCCAGGCACTCCAGGCGGGGTGAGGTGTGGCGGACCGACGCAGTGTCTCGTTCCCCTTCTCGGGGAACAAGGCTTACATACGTAACCCGATCGTTACGGGGAAGGGAACTCGAACTGCTTCGGTGTCGAAACTATGAGAACGAGATACCCACTTAGTGCGCACTGAAACCCCGCCTGCCCCCAGCATGCAGAACCTGACGGCACGACTAGGAGGAGAGCGCACACACCAGCAACTGGTCTTCTTTCCTCCACCGGGAAGACCTCAGAGTGTAAATACTCAGCGCTCTGACAGGGCAGAGCAGATGAAGTCTCCCGTCCTCCGCCGTCACATGAGGTGGGGGATGAAACACCTGCAGCACCGTGGACCCTGCCAATCTGGCCGGAACCTTGGGGACATAACCTGGACAAGGGTGCAGGATGGCTCTGACCCTCCCTGGGGCAAACTCCAGGCATCGGGGAGAAACCGAAAGTGCCTGGAGATCCCCCACCCTCCTCAGAGAGGTGATAGCGAGGAGAAGGTCATCTTAAGGGTCAGGTGCTTGGCCTCAGCCGACTCCAGGGGTTTGATGGGGGCCTCAGCCAGCGCTTCAAGGTCCCAGGTGGGAACCCTGGAACAAGTCACAGGTCTCATCGTCCGGGCTCCGCGGAGGAAGCGCACGACCAGTGGAAGCCTCTCCAAGGGCCCATCACTCAGAGGGGCGTGGAATGCTGCAATGGCAGCCACGTATACTTTGAGCGTGGACTGGGAGAGGCCCGCCGAGAAACGGTGCTCGAGGAACTCCAGTATCACAATTACCGAGCAGTTCCCCTTCGAGGGAACTCGAACTGCGTCGGTGACGACACTATGGGAACGACTCTGGGCGTGGCAGGGCTGAAATCATGAATGAAACTACTCCAATCCTTGGCGTTTCTAGAACGTTAGCGTGTGATGGCGTAACTGGGGGAGTATATAAGCACGCCGGCAAGCACATTAGCCTTTCTATTCAGCAGGCACTCTGGCATGTTTGAGACTACGCAGAAGAAAGCTACCACAGTACGGAAAGATTACCTGGAAGTAGAATAGACGGAGATGGCCGGATGCGCTCTCCCCGTGGCTCGGGCCCGGCGGTCGCTTAGGCGGCGCGGCGGCTTCGGTCATGGGGCTCCCAGCGCGATCGGGACTGCTGAGGCTTTTTCCCGTTCCTCATCTGCTGGCTCCGACTCCCCTCTTCCCCGATTTCTCAGCACATTTGACTACTCCCCTGCTCCGGGTTTATAGTGACGTCGCGGGGGTCAAGGGCTCTGGTTATGGGACGATGCCCCAGGCTGAGGATGCTTTGGCCAGCTATCTCTCACCCGGCCTTGCGTCGTCCCTTAAAGAGCCGGCGCTGCCAAACAAGCCATGTCGCGTGACATCTGCTCTGGTGGGCAAGGCGTACACAGCAGTGGGCCAGGCTGGTGCGAGCCTGCACACAATGGCGGTTTTGCAGGCATACCAGGCCGACCTGCTGAAAGACATGGACTCGGGAGGAGGCCCCTCTGAGAAGGACGTTGCCGAGCTCCGCAGAGCCACGGAGCTGTCGGGTCCGAGTTACGAAAGAGACGGCCTGTGCCATTGGCCGTTCCAGGTCCCCAGATGTTTCTCTGCTGGCCTTTCCCCATCCACACTCAAGGTGTATGTGGCGGCGTTCCACACCCCTCTGAGGGATGGGCCTCTGGGGAGGCCGGAGGATGAGACCCGTGACTCGTTCCAGGGTTCCCACCTGGGACCTGCCGTTGGTTCTCGAAGCGCTGGCTGAGACCCCCTTCGAACCCCTGGAGTCGACTGAGGCCAAGCACCTGACCCTTAAGATGGCCTTTCTCCTCGCTATCACCTCTCTGAGGAGGGTGGGGGATCTCCAGTCACTTTCGGTTTCGAGTTCAAGTTCCCTCGAAGGGGAACGTCTCGGGTTATGATGTACCAGTTTGTATAACAGGTGCGAGCGCAGACCCCCCTGGTGATTCAAATAGGCCACCACTGCCGTATTGTCGGTTCTGACAAGTACGTGGCAACCGCGGCGAGCGGGCAGAAAACTCCTCAGAGCTCTGAATACCGCCAACATTTCCAGGCAATTTATGTGCCAGGAGAAATGAGGCTCCTGCCAGGAGCCTCTCGCAAAGTGGTCGTCCATAACAGCTCCCCATCCAGTGAGTGAGGCGTCTGTCGAAATAATTGTTCGCCGACAGATCGCTCCCAACACGGGACAATGGGACAGGAACCAAGATTTCCTCCACACAGACAGGGAACGAAGGCACCTGCTCGTAACCCGTATCAGACGGAGCAGATTTCCCCTCGGGGAGAATCCCTTGGATTTTAGCCACCACTACAGGGCTCTAATGTGCAGTAGTCCGGAAGTTATTACACTGGACGCTGCTGCCAGGAGACCCAACACCCTCTGAAAGTGTTTCACAGTGATGGCGTGGCCTAACTGCACTCTGGTCACTGAGGATAAAATGGACTCGACAGGTGGGGCCGCATCAACGACGAAGCGTTACTGCAGGAACCTGAGGTTGGTTACTGAGAGCATCAGGCTGCAGATGGAGCTACAGATATAATGTGTTTCAACTGTTTCTACACACAGTTCACTGTTTAACTGGACAATATAATGTGTTGCAGGTGTTGAAATTGTTGTATCTGTTCATGTTTTGTAGTCTTGAATTTCTTTTTTGAACATTGGCCAAGTGCACTGAGGATTCATGGATACTCTGACAGTATCCATGGTAACAGCAGTATCCTCAGATCAAGGAGAAGAGAAACAAACAGAGAGGTGAATAAAGATGTTTCAGAGAGAAGCCACTTCCTCCCACAGCGTCTCTGTGCAGGTAGAAACAAACCTGTGAGCTCTGTTCTGTTTCATCACTTTATCATCTAGTTTATTAGATTAACAACAGTCCACACTGAACTACAGGGAAACACTTTATTCATCTTTTAGAAGCACAAACAAAGAAAGCAAAGATTAAATACAGAACATGGTATTAAAGATTGATCTGAATTCTGTCTTAGGTTGATGTCATCAGTTATAAAGCATCCAGTCTTATCTGACATGGAACAAAACAAAGAAACATCAGAGCGTTCATCGTCTATAATGTCATTCTGCATATTTCTGATTGATCAGATCAGCAGTTTAAATGATCTTCAAGCTGTTTAATGTTTCATATTTGCTGTGATATTTGTGATTTGCAGAGAAAACAGGGTGAATGACATCTAAACATTTCATTTCACTTCCAGCACAAACATCATGTTCTTTCTCATATTCAAAAGAAAACAAAGATCATCTGTAATGAGCGAGCAGAGCTTCAGCTGCTGAAGTCTTTCTTTACTAAGCTGCTGTCTGTTTTTATCAGCAAATAATTACACAAACTATTAGGACAAAAGAAAAGAAACAAACAGCAAAAACAATTATTCCCAACAAAAGAGTTTTAACAGAAGAAAAGAAAACCAACAGAGCAGAAAGATTTTCTACAGACTGAAAAGGTGCAGGCTGAAACAGCAGCTCACTGTGCCCACTCTTTTTTACAACCCTCAACTTATTAGAGGTGAAAAAGTTGCAAATGACTCTAATATCTCTAATATATTATATAAACTTTACAGAAAACACAGTGAATGTGTGTGCAAAAACTGTGAAATACTTTGGCAACACCGCAAACTTTGCTAAACATCTGAGATCAAGTCAAAATAATATTTTGATGTTATGAAGCGGCAGTTCTGAGCAGGATATTTTTATTATACTTAAAGAATATGACAGGGAGATCGCATTAAACTAGAAATAAAATATGTAAAAAGTATTGGTATCAGCATCAACAGCCTGGGTATTTCTTGCTATTTGATAGTGTAGGAAATAAGTGGTCTCGCACAACACAATTTACGAGCAGCCTGCTTCTTTCCTCTGCTCTCTGTCAGTGGATGACTCAGATATTCCATTAAAATAAAATATAAAACGTAAAAAATAAACAGCGATGTCGAGCAGCGTATAAAGGCTGTACTCAAGTAATAAGCTTTTTAATATTGGACAATTCACAGTACAAGTACTGCAACAGTACATCCATTGTGAATTGTCCCCATAAATCATTTATTGAGCTGTTGAAACAGTTTTCATTATACACTCTTTATGATGATAAAATATGTTTATATTGTAAAACACAGAAATCCAAAAAAATAAGAAGTATTCCATAGGGCCCTAAAAAGTGTAGCTATTTAATGCTCTGGGAATGAGAATGAGCTGTATATTCTTCACAAGGTTTCACCACTCAGAAAAATCATTTCAGTCAAATTAATTCAGAAAACGCTAGTTTCGTTGCTATGGTAACCTGTAGTTAATAGGCTGGACCCTGACAGCCAATGAGAAGTATTTCTGTGGCCATGGTCTGCATCACAGTGTCGTCCACTGCTAAATATCACAGTCAAATATCTTATTCGTTAAACTTTCAGTTATTGGAACAAATGAAAACAGAAAAAAGGAAAAATATCTGAAACTGCTGATGAGACGTTTACATGAAACAAATCCTCATGAAATAAAACACCGTGATTCTTTTTTCAAAAGTTTCTTTATCGAGGCACTTAGTTCTTTTTCATGTGTTTCCTGCAGAGTTTTCTTTTTCTCCTCATTTGTCTCTTTCTTCATTTGTTCTTCATGTGTTTTCATTAACTTGTGGATTATTTCCAAATTTGTTCTGTCTTTGATGACAGATTTTACTAAAACACAAATTTCTTCCTCATGCTGTTTCTTCTGAGCTGCAAACTTTTCGTTGTATTTCTCTTTGAATTCATTAAACTCCTCAGCTTTCTGTCTGGCCTCCTCTTCATATTTCTTCTTCTGTTCCTCCTTTTCTTTCTTATGTTTCTCCTCAATGTCCTTTTTCTCTTTTTCCTCTTGTTCTCTTCTGATTCTGTCCTCTTCATTTCTTTTCTTTTCATCATTTTCTCTTTCCTGTTCGTATTCTTCTTGAAGCTTTCTAAGTCTTTTTTGTTCCTCCTGTCGTCTCCGTTCGTCTTCTTGTTTTTGTTTTTCCCACCATTCATTTTGTGTTTTCTCCCAGTTCTCTCGTTCTTTTTTCATCTCTTCTCTGCTCTCCTTCAGCTTTCTGTCAATCATTTCCTTTGATTCTGACTCTGATCTTATATTTTGCTCCAAAGCTTCAAACTTTCGTTTCCACTCCTGTCGTTTAATTTCTTCCTGTTGTTTTCTCTTCCTGTCTTCTTCTTCTCTCATTTCCTGTTCTTTCTTTCTCTCCTCACGTTCCTTATTTATTTTTTCTTCCTTTTCTTTAAGTTCTTTTTCTCTCAGTTTTCTCTCTTTTTCAGTTTCTGCTGTCTGTTCTCTTCCTTTCTTTTCATAATTTTCTTTTTCCTGTTCGTATTCTTCTTGAAGCTTTCTAAGTCTTCTTTCTTCCTCCTGTCGTTTCTGTTCGTCTTCTTGTTTTCGTTTTTCCCACCATTCATTTTGTGTTTTCTCCCAGTTCTCTCGTTCTTTTCTCATCTCTTCTCTGCTCTCCTTCAGCTTTCTGTAAATCATTTCCTTTGATTCTGATTCTGATCTTATATTTTGCTCCAAAGCTTCAAACTTTCGTTTCCACTCCTGTCGTTGAATTTCTTCCTGTTGTTTTCTCTTCCTGTCTTCTTCTTCTCTCATTTCCTGTTCTTTCTTTCTCTCCTCACGTTCCTTCTTTATCTTCTCCTCCTTTTCTTTAAGTTGTTTTTCTCTCAGTTTTCTCTCCTTTTCAGTTTCTGCTCTCTGTTCTTCCATTCTTCTTTTCATCTCTTTCATTTCCTCCTCATGTTTTCTTTGAAGCTCCTCCCTCTCTCTCTTCATCTCTTCTTCCTTCTCCTTCAGGATTCTCTCCATTTCTTTCTTTATAGCTGCCTCGGCCTCTTGCAGCATCTCATTGGTGTAGCAGCTGCCTCCATTTTCCTTCACCATGGTGTCAATCTTGGTTATCAGCTCACTGACTTGTGTGCGGTTTTGATCATAGTTATTAAACACATGGTATCTTCCTCCACAGTCAGAGATCAGCTTCTTAAAGGAAGCATCACAGTCCTGTTCAATATATTCTTCAATGGTTCGCTTCTCACGCTTTAGTGTATCTCCTCCAGTTAAAAGAATGATGGTGAACTTTTCAGCATTCTTCCCAAAGGCTTTCTTGATGAGTTTTAATGTCTCCTTCTCCTCTTGTGTAAATCTGCCGATCTGTAACACCAACAGGAAGACATGTGGTCCTGGAGCCAGAAGACTGATGCATTTCACCATCTCCTCATTAACTTCTTCATGGGACAAAGTTGTGTCAAACAGACCAGGAGTGTCGACCACAACGACCGGACGACCGTCCACTTCACTCTGTGCTTTCTGACAAAGTTTGGTGACTGAATTTTGACTTGATTTGGCCTCAAACTCTTTTCTTCCTAGAATGGTGTTTCCTGTAGAGCTCTTTCCACAGCCAGTCTTCCCTATCAGCACAATCCTGAGACTCTCTGGGCTCTGCTCCTCATCATCACCTGGGAAAGAAGAAGAACAGACATTACTTTAAATGCTGACAGTTATAACTGTATATACTGCAAGAACAGAAAAAAATATTATTTATTATTATTCATATTTATCAATTATAGTACTTACCTCTGCTGTTTGTTTTCAGGTCCTTCAGTTCAGCCTGTAGTTTGATGATGTTTTTCTCTTGTTGTATGACCTTTTCCATTTGTGCACGTGCAAATGTTACAGCTGTATAGCAGGATGGTTTATTTTCAGATTGTCTCATCTTGTCCACCATGTCCAACAGCTCTGGGATCTGCTGCTCGTCCTTGATGTTGAGAACAACATCTCTTCCTCCACAGCTCTGACGGAGCTCCTGGATGTCCTTGTTTTCCTTTACAAAGTTAACAACAGCTGGAGCTGCAGGATCTGACTCCACAGTGAACAGAATCATGGTGAAGTCATTGACTCGAGAGCTGAATGTGTTCTGGATGGTCTTTAACTCTCCCTTGTCTTCATCAGTGAGGGGACCCACAGGTAGGACCAGGATGAAGACATGGACGCCCTCAGGATCACAGAGGGAGATACACCTGAGTGATTCCTCCATCACTGCCTCCTGAGGTTTTCCATACAAGGCAGGCAGCTCCACCAGGGAAACCCAACGTCCACACACCTCTCCCTGATGTTTAACACACTCTGATGAGTTGGAGACTGAATGAAACTCTGTCTGACCTAAAATGGCCTTGGCTGCTGAAGTCTTTCCTGCTCCTCTCCTCCCACACAGAACCAGGTTTAAAGCTGGTTTGATGTGTTCAGACTTTGGTCTGATGGTCTCTTCAGTGAAGGTGAGGAAGGTTCCTTTGTTTTCATGCACAATGTTCTCAATCTTCTCCATCAGCTGTCCATGGTCTTCTTCTACCATCCTGTAGTGTCTTCCTCCACAGTCTTCAAGGAGCTGGCTGACAGAGTCACTTGTTCCATCATGTGTCACGATGACCATTGAGTGTTTAAAAGCATCTTGACCAAACAAACTCAGGATGAACTTCAGTGTTTGTCTGTTCTCCTCAGTGAAATCAGAAGGCTTCAATAACAGCAGCAGAACATTTGGTCCAGGAGGACAAAGACTGATGCACTTCCTCATCTCTTCTCTCACTGTCTTTTTGTCGTCACATTTTCCCAGCAGCACAATCCTAAATCCAGATGCTGTAATACAACAGAGAGAAAGTTAAAATTAAGTAGGAATCACAGGAATCTGAAAGTGCCACGGAGACGGCTGTGACCACGTTCAACTTTTATTGCCGTTTCAAAAGCATAAAGAAAGGTATGCTACGTGTGCATGACGTTAGCAGAGCTAGCAAGCGTACCTATGTATACTGTATGTTTCAGGGCACTAATTTAATTTGCTTGCTTTAGTTCTTTTCCAGTTATTTGCCACCTAGCCAGGTGCACAAGCTAACGTTACCTAATTTAGTTAACATGTTAAGGGAAGTAGCTAATGCAGTTAGTTTGTTAGAGACTGAGGACAAGGCCTGTGGTCACAATTGTTCTTAAGTTCCATTTTTGCTTGTGATAAACAATGATGAGACAGGCCACAAAAAGCTATGTAGCTAATGTGTAAGTTAAGTTACATCACTATTAGCTACTTTTCAGCTGCATACAGTGCCGTACATTAAAGCTCCGCTCCGTGTTACCGCTCCCTCATTTGGGTGAGAGAGATGGAGTAGAGATGTGACAGCAGAGAGTGAAGATTGAGTAATGCACCTCCTAATCTATGAATAATGTTCATAGGTTGCTCTTTACTTTAAGACTAATTTGGGTTTGAATACACAGCTGCAGATCAATATGGGATAACATTACAAGAATCATCCAGAAAGCCTAATGCTTGCACAAAACATTGTGTTGTGTAATAAATAAATGATAATTATAGTGATATAATTTTCCTCAATAACACTATAAAAATGTTTAATAAATGTTTCATACATGTAGGTGAAACATGCCATGGGGGCTGCTTCATTGAAGGTCACTTCTTGTTACCATCAGGTGGCGCTCTGACTATGAATATTAGCATGTTGATGTGTTCAGGGCGGGACTCTTATCATACTTGTACAATTTTGATACAAATTTAAGCATGTGCACTGAAGTTATAACAACTTCCAGTATAATGGTAAATCTTCAATTTGTGACGCCACGCCACGGACATGCCCTTCAGCGAAAACTCAGTTTGTACAACTTTCTTAAGTCAGACTTGCCTCCCCACAGGCAATGCAAGTCGCAGGTGAAGAACAGCACAGAGATTTGAAAACATTTAATTCAATAAGACAAATTTGGAAAAATAATTTGTGATTTTGCACAAAAGTGACATCTAGTAGTTGATTTTGACCACATTTTGCACGTAGCCTTATTGGGGCATGGGGACGTACTGACAGAGATGGGGACTCGAGTTAGAGACTCGGACTCGAGTGCGACTTAAGTCGCACACCCAGTGACTTGAGACTCCACTTGAGACTCATCCTCAAAAGACTTCAGACTCGACTCTGACTCGAGGTGCAGGACTCGTGAACAATGCTGTTTGCCGGCAATTGCCAATTGCCGTTATTCCCCCCCCCCCGTTACCTATAACCTGCCTACGTAACACGTAGTATCTGCTGCGCGTGCCCACACGTGAATACAACAAACACCGGCAGCTGCTCCGTCATTCATCATAAACTTTGGCTTTAAAACTTCATACAACAAGACCCAAACAAAGACGCACAGAATACAAAATAGGTTAGTAACCGGTGGTGAGTAAAACAGCTCAGCATTGGCCATCTAACGTTAGCTTGCTTCTTGCTTCAGCTACGACCTACGAGAGGTTTACTCCGACTGTCGTTCGTTATGAAAAGATGAATGAGCGTTTGTTTACTTGCCAAACTTGTGGTGGTAGATAAAGTAATTTACGTCCCGCTGGCTGCATCACCTTAATTATTGCCATTAGCTAGAAAGAGGTTACAGGTTTATTTAGTTATAACATTACACTAGTTTGAGAGTCTGATGGTGTGTTGACTTACAGTAGTTTAAGCTGTCAGCGATTGCATTGCACATTACATGGTTGTGCTCTTCAAGTTAAAAACAGGTTACAGTTTATTGATTTGAGAGTCAGGAGGATGTGTTGACTTACAGTAGTTTAAGCTGTCATTAATTGCATTTAAAAGGTTGTGCTCTGTAAGTTAAAAACAGGTTACAGGTTTATTGTTGATTATGCAACGTCACAGTTTTATTTAGTTAACGTTACGCTGGGTTTGAGAGTCTTGGGAGTGTTTTCACTTACAGTATTTAATAAGCCGTCAGTAATTGAATTACACAGTACATGGTTGTGCTCTGTAAATGAAAAACAGATTAACAGTATTCCTTATAGCTATGCAGTTTTATTAGCAACCTGGATTGAACGCAGCAGGTGAGACTTGAGACTTGACTCAGACTCTTGCTCAGAGACTTGAGACTTGACTTGGACTCTAGCTCAGAGACTTGAGACTTGACTCGGACTCTAGCTCAGAGACTTGAGACTTGACTCGGACTCTTGCTCAGAGACTTGAGACTTGACTCGGACTCTTGCTCAAAGACCCAAATTTTGTGTTAATCAGACAGACCTCTGTGGAGCTATGACGTCCCTTCATTTTATTTGTTCCTTTATAAATTGCGCATTTTGTGGACTATCAAAAATATTTAACAAGTTATGATCATGAGGGTCTAAAGAGTCGGGGCATGAGAATGTACTAAGCACTGTTAATCCAACATGTTTTCATCTCAGGGTATCATTACTGACACTTTCAGACAACATGACAAAGTGTAAGTATTTGACATGATTGGACGTCCTGAGATGAGAATGAATCGGATAGACTTATGTGGGGATATGACATCACTTCCTGTTTTTATCCATAACATACAAGAAGTTGTTCATTTATAAGTTAGGCATTTTTTGCATTTTCACAATTATTTTAATAACTTTCGGTGATGGGAGTCCAAAATTTTTTCTTGCAAAGTTTCGTGCAGATTGGACTCTGTCTAGGAGGAGGACGAGTAGGTTTCACATATTTCGCTATTTTGCAAAAAGAATGAATGTGCAATTTTGAATGTGCAATGTACTACGTGGGAGTTATGGGCCAAAATGCATTGATCTTGATTAAAGCGCCACCTACTGGTTGATATGTGTCATTTTTTGCACCTGATGTGTAAATTTGGTTTCTACACAGCTGTTTCTGTATAAAAACTTACATATTAGAAAAGATGTAACAGGGTCAGAAACAGGTGCCTTTACAGGAAATACTGTTTTGTCCAAACAGAGCAGTGGATGTGGAGCTCGGGGTTTGATGGGAATGTGAGTGTTAGCATTAAATATTTTGGATATTTCTAAGAAAAGGCAGCATCACATTTCTCCTAAAATGTATCTAGGCATGAATTTACTTACTGTGAGTCTTTGGGGTTTTCTCTGATAGTGAGAGTTGTTCAGGGATTTTTGCACCATACAACCCTGTAAAAGATGACATCATTAATTTGCAGTTTAATTTTCTAATTTAATCAAAGAAGATTTTTGAACAAAGGTTTCACTGCTTGGTCAGAATTGTTTCTGTACCAGCAGCTTTAACAGCATCTGTGAGAGAAATCTGTGTTTGCTTTTGTTTTGCACTTTGATGATCACCTGGTAAAGAAGCTGTTGTGTCCTCAAACACATCACAGCTGACATGCTCTCCATTGTTCTCCTTTACGATTTGATCCAAGCGTGTTAACAGCTCTGGAAGTTCGAGGTTCTTCTGCTTCAGGTATCTGTGTCTACATTTTCTGATCAGGTCTTTTAATGGAGGCTGTTCCATGTATTTTTCCATTAAACCTGGACTCTCCTCTCTGGGTGTTGATATCAGAACCAGTGAATGATCAAATGATCGATCACTGAAGAGTTCCAGGACTCTGCAGAGCCTCAGTTTGTGTTCCTCAGTGAAGTCTTCAGGCTGTAGAACCAGCAGGAACACATGAGGTCCAGGATCAGAGAGTCTCACACAGTTTGTCACATGTTCTGTCAGTTTGTGTTGAGAGATGTTGGGATGCAGCAGATCTGGGGTGTTGATGAGAACTATTTCTTTCTCCTTTAACCGTCCTCTTTCTCTCAGACAGTCGTCTGGTTCTTCCTCAGTGTTGAACTTAGTCTCTCCCAGTATGAAGTTCCCCACTGAACTCCTCTCAGACCAGCTGTTCCCCAGCAGAACAACCCTCAGCTCAGACACTGAAAGGATAACAAAGATTTAGAAAAGGTGGAAAAAGATCAACTCAGACTTGCATTTATTCATTTACAGTTTAATTTCAGTTAAACTTCAGGTTAGTTACTTCTCACAGATTGCACCTATAAAATACTTCAAACTCAGATATTCTTAAACAGGATAACACAGTTCAGTTTGACTCACTGTGAGGAGGCAGGAACGTATTGCTGCTAATGCGTTTCAGAGGCAGCAGATCATCTGTGATTGAAAGGACACAGCATTTGTTTACTTATTTATTTATCAGATGTAATCTATAGCAGACCTTTTAGTGACAGTAACAGTGACATCTTTTTGGATCATTAAACCTTTGGACCAAATCGTAAACAAAAAAACCAACAGAAGCAAAAGAGAGACACAATCAGAAAGTGACCGTCTGAGAGTCCATTTGCATCTCCTAAGTTATTTGACATAGTGAATCACAGACCTGAGACCTGCAGCAAAACAAACTAGACTGAATAAAACTGGGATCCAGCTTTGAGTCGAGTGAGATCTGTAGCCCAAATAATCAGATAGTATCCCTCAGTTTTCTACTTCATTATGGTTATTATCACAGGTATGAACATGTATTCAGCTGAGTTTAATTCAGGACTCAGACCTGATTTAACATCTGAGGACGCAGCTCTTTAGTTATCTGTATAATATGTGGACAGAGAGAGAAGAGTGTTTTCCAGACTAATACAGTCTGACTGGACTCACCTGATGCTGCAGACGCCATGATGTCACTCTGCTGGAAACACCAGAGACCAATTCAACTAGAAACCAACTGCTGGGTTTGAGAGCCTGAAGAGGTAGAATGGAAATCTTAATCACAAGATTCAAACAAGGACTTTTAGGACAACATGGAGTTTGGTTACTGCAGACAACAATGTGAAGACCTGTGTGTGATGAACTGATTTTACTGTAAATGTCCCTAAAATGAAGCATTGATGTTTAACTAAGAATTATTTCACAGGTCACACTGAAGAGATCTACATCTCAGTGAATCCTCCCTCAATGATGTATCTGATTAAACTCTGGACTTGAAAACAAAAACCAAATAAAGTATTTTAGAAATCAGCCGCCTCCAACACCTGAACTATCAGTGCATTTACAGTGGAGTGTTACTTTGTGTAAGTGTCCAATGAAGGTTAAAGTCAAGGGCAACTGGAGTTGGTTAAGATAAATTTCAGTTGCCCTTGACTTTAACCTTCGTTGGATAACTATGACCTGGAGGACTGAGAATCTTCACAGACATTTTGTATAAGTGGTTGTGTTGATGTTCATTTTATTCAGTCTTGGAAATGGTTGAAAAAAGCAAAGTACTGTATATATATATATATATACACACACACACACACACACACACAGGTGCTGGTCATATAATTAGAATATCATCAAAAAGTTCATCCATTAAAAAAGTGAAACTTCAATATTATATTCATTCATTACACACAGACTGATATATCTCAAATGTTTAATTCATTTAATTGTGATGATTAAAACTGACAACTAATGAAAACCCCAAATTCAGTATCTCTGAAAATTAGAACATTACTGAAGACCAATACAAAAAAGGATTTTTTGAAATGTTGGCCAACTGAAAAGAATAAACATGAAAAGTATGAACATGTACAGCACTCAATACTTAGTTGGGCTCCTTTTGCCTGAATTACTGCAGCAATGCGGTGTGGCATGGAGTCCATCAGTCTGTGGCACTGCTCAGGTGTTATGAGAGCCCAGGTTGCTCTGATAGTGGCCTTCAGCTCTTGGTCAATGGTCGTCTTTTGGACAGCTGTCAAGTCAGCAGTCTTCCCCATGATTGTGTAGAACTAGACTGAGAGACCATTTAAAGGCCTTTGCAGGTGTTTTGATTTAATTAGCTGATTAGAGTGTGGCACCAGGTGTCTTTAATATTGATCCTTTTCACAATATTTTAACTTTCTGAGATACTGATTTTGGGATTTTCATTAGTTGGCAGTTATAATCATCAAGATTAAAAGGAATGAACACTTGATCAGTCTGTGTGGAATGAATGTTTACATTATACAAATTTCACTTTTTGAATGGAATTACTGAAATAAATCAACTTTTTGATGATATTCTAATTATATGACCAGCACCTATAAATATATATATATATATATATATATATATATATATATATATATATATATATATATATACAGTGGGTACGGAAAGTATTCAGACCCCTTTAAATTTTTCACTCTTTGTTTCATTGCAGCCATTTTCCAAAAATCAAAAAGTTCATTTTATTTCTCAGTAATGTACACTCAGCACCCCATCTTGACAGAAAAAAAACAGAAATGTAGAAATTTTTGCAAATTTATTAAAAAAGAAAAACTGAAATATCACATGGTCATAAGTATTCAGACCCTTTGCCGTGACACTCATATTTAACTCAGGTGCTGTCTATTTCTTCTGATCATCCTTGAGATGGTTCTACGCCTTCATTTGAGTCCAGCTGTGTTTGATTATACTGATTGGACTTGATTAGGAAAGCCACACACCTGTCTATATAAGACCTTACAGCTCACAGTGCATGTCAGAGCAAATGAGAATCATGAGGTCAAAGGAACTGCCTGAAGAGCTCAGAGACAGAATTGTGGCAAGGCACAGATCTGGCCAAGGTTACAAAACAATTTCTGCTGCACTTAAGGTTCCTAAGAGCACAGTGGCCTCCATAATCCTCAAATGGAAGACGTTTGGGACGACCAGAACCCTTCCTAGAGCTGGCCGTCCGGCCAAACTGAGCTATCGGGGGAGAAGAGCCTTGGTGAGAGAGGTAAAGAAGAACCCAAAGGTCACTGTGGCTGAGCTCCAGAGATGCAGTCGGGAGATGGGAGAAAGTTGTAGTAAGTCAACCATCACTGCAGCAATCCACCAGTCGGGGCTTTATGGCAGAGTGGCCCGACGGAAGCCTCTCCTCAGTGCAAGACACATGAAAGCCCGCATGGAGTTTGCTAAAAAACACCTGAAGGACTCCAAGATGGTGATAAATAAGATCCTCTGGTCTGATGAGACCAAGATAGAACTTTTTGGCCTTAATTCTAAGCGGTATGTGTGGAGAAAACCAGGCACTGCTCATCACCTGTCCAATACAGTCTCAACAGTGAAGCATGGTGGTGGCAGCATCATGCTGTGGGGGTGTTTTTCAGCTGCAGGGACAGGACGACCGGTTGCAATCGAGGGAAAGATGAATGCGGCCAAGTACAGGGATATCCTGGACGAAAACCTTTTCCAGAGCGCTCTGGACCTCAGACTGGGCCGAAGGTTTACCTTCCAACAAGACAATGACCCTAAGCACACCGCTAAAATAACAAGGAGTGGCTTCACAACAACTCCGTGGCTGTTCTTGAATGGCCCAGCCAGAGCCCTGACTTAAACCCAATTGAGCATCTCTGGAGAGACCTGAAAATGGCTGTCCACCAACGTTTACCATCCAACCTGACAGAACTGGAGAGGATCTGCAAGGAGGAATGGCAGAGGATACCCAAATCCAGATGTGAAAAATCTTTCCCAAAACGACTCATGGCTGTATTAGATCAAAAGGGTGCTTCTACTAAATACTGAGCAAAGGGTCTGAATACTTATGACCATGTGATATTTCAGTTTTTCTTTTTTAATAAATTTGCCAAAAATGTCTGTTTTTTTCTGTCAAGATGGGGTGCTGAGTGTACATTACTGAGAAATAAAATGAACTTTTGATTTTTGGAAAATGGCTGCAATGAAACAAAGAGTGAAAAATTTAAAGGGGTCTGAATACTTTCCATACCCACTGTATATTAGAGCTGACCCCAAATAGTCGAAGATTCAATGCTTCGATGGGCGGAGCCTGATTCGACTGTCAATCTCACAGTCGAAGCTTCGCAGCAAAACAAGGATCGTACCATTTTGGTGATACGGGGGAGCTCAACATCTGATTTTACATAGAACTACAAGTTTTATCCCAATAAGTTAATATGCTGCCTATTACAAAAAATTTCAAAATATAGTGCTGTAAATAAACATGTGAAAAGGAAAAAAGCTTTTAATAAAGGTTTATAAAGTGAGAAAACTGACTCCCTCACATGTGAAACTGCTGCACATCTGCAGTAAAACCACGCCCGCTCAGAAATCAGAGCATTTCCTCCTCTCATCATGCCTGAACTGGCGTCTTCTGCTCACTTTGTCATAAATGTTGTAATTCTCCTCATTTCAGAGACTTTAGAGATGAAACGGACTGAAAACAGATCAGGACTCTCGGTTCAGACCAAAACACACAAACCATCAGTTAGTGAAGTTAGTGTGATAATAACAAGCTGTGAGTCTGATGAGAACAGCCGACTGACGGGAGGAAGATCGATGATTTTACAGTTAATAATGTGAATCTGGAACCTGCTGCAGTTCTATCATCAGCTCCACTGACCCACCAACTACACAGAGAAAATACTTTGACTCTAAGATTTTTATCTAGTTTTGTAAAGAAACAAACAAGGGAAGTTTAAAAAAGGCAGAAGAAGAGTTTCCCAGCAGGATCATGTTTTTATAAAGCTTCATATAGTGGAGTTGGATGTGTGGCGTTCAGGGACAACCTGCTCTGATTAAGTGTCTCATTTAAAAAATGTGTTGTTACTTTTTAAAACTGGAATCTAAAAACATTCTGAAATCTGTTCATACTTGAGTTTTTCATTCAGATTCTTACCAAAATTTTAGCATTTTGATAACACTGGATTTGTTGAATAAGGATAAATTCTTAAACTCTGAACTAAAAAGTTACTGTCATTCATCCTGTAATAAATCCTGTATAATCTTTTACCTGCAGTAAAAGATTATATTAGTGTTCTTATCACTGTGATCTTAATCATGTCAGAGTTATTGCTTCCTTGTTGACCTTTGTTTTATTCTGTAGACAATGATTCTGTTAGCTATGAAGTGAAAGAGTTGATCAACTCTAGTAACGTATCGAACATCTTTATCTATATATCTAACCAACATCTAAATTGATTTCTAAACTGATGATTGAATGAATCTTTAATTTCTGACCAAAAACAGGCAAATGTGTCATAAAATGTCTTGTAGTGTGTTTGACAGGTGTCTCGTCCAACATGTGAACATGGTGCACGTACCTGAAGTTGACGCCATAGTGTTTTTATTTATTAAAAGTGAGAATAAAGCAGTTTCCTTTCAGTTATTGAAGTGATGGTGGCAGGTACAAGCTGCTGGTCCATCTGATCACCAGGCCTGAATAGATATAGAAATATACATGGGTTTCTGATATAGAAACCCATGTGAACTGTTCAGAACTTCAGAACAATAGTCCTGTAAAATGACTTTATCTGTAAAAATCAATCTGTTGATTCAACTCTGAGGTTATTTCTGTTCAAAACTGTACTGTCCGCTGTTTCTGATACTTTCATACCTGCACCACAATATGATTTAAGTTAACATACAAGTAAAGCATTCATCTCAACACAAACTGAACATGTAGACTGTTTTACTGCACTGCAAAACACGTTTAGCTGTTTCTGTTAAACTCATCACTATGTATATATCTTTTATTTATTTCTGGAGTCGACTCACCAGAACTTGTTTCGGCGTCATTTTCCCTCCAATAAAGGAACGTACAGACTTCACAGTGACGGACTCACTGAGAGCAGAGTGCAGAGAGGAGACAGAAGGTGAGTCAGGAGGAAACAAGGGACCTGATTGGCTTAGAACCACCCTCCCCTTTTCAATATGGCTGTCACTGTGGACACTCTGTCTGCACCTGAACTCACCTGAGACCTGAGGCGACCGTTTTCTTCAGCAGAACAGGAAGAAAAAGTGAATTTAACACCAAGTGTTAATGTGATCAGGAGACTCAGAGTTCCCACAGGTTGAATGTTACATTGAAGTGATCCAGAAAAAGAAAAGAGGAGTATAGAGATTCATAAATAATGCTCTTCTTTTCTTAGACCGGCTTCTCTACACATCTGACATGACAAGTGTTTGTTGTTGTAGTCATGACAGTAGTAATGGTAGTTAAGGTAGTTTAGGTTCGGGTCGGCAGATGAGTTTCTTTAGGATCATTTCAGAGTAGCTGGCAGTGTCACAGGTTAGCACAGGACTCTTAGTTGGAGCGTTGCATGCTGTCTCATTGCACTTTTCATATGGAGTAGGTCTAAACCAGGGGTATTCATCCAGGTCCAGTCAGAGAAAATATCCCGAAGCAAAGGTCCGGAACATCATAACGACTCATCATTCAGGGCCATAACATGTAGTTGGGTCAACATGTGTTTTTAGTCAACAACTGACTGTCAAATCAAATATTTCAACAGTATTTAATGTCAGTTTTCACATCAAACTCTAGTTTGTCCCAGAGATGCTCACAAGTCTCTGAGCTAGAGTCCAAGTCAAGTCTCAAGTCTCTTGTGGTTATTACGAATGTTGTATCACCTGCTGTGTAACGTTAACTAAATAAAACTGTAAAGTTACATAGTCAACAATAAACCTGTAACCTGTTTTTAACTTACAGAGCACAACCTGTGCAATGCAGTTAATGACAGCTTAAACTACTGTTAGTCAACACACCACCAGACTCTTACGTTATAACTAAATAAACCTGTAAGGTTACATGATCAACAATAAACCTGTAACCTCTTTCTAGCCAGCGTTAATAATTAGCGTGATGCAGCCAGCGGGACGTAAATGATTACGTTAATCGACCACCACAAGTTTGTCAAGTAAACAAACGCTCATTCATCTTTTCATAACGAACGACAGTCGGAGTTAACCTCTCGTAGGTCGTAGCTGAAGCAAGAAGCAAGCTAACGTTAGATGGCCAATGCTGAGCTAAACATGTTACCAACCTTAGGTCACTAACCTATTGCGTTCAGCGCTTCTTTGTTTGGGTCTTTGTTGTATGAAGTTTTAAAGCCGGTGTTTGTGATGCTGATAGTACGTGTTACGTAGGCAGGTTATAGGTAACGGAGGGAGGGAATAACAGCACGCTCATCAGACGTTTCCTAAAAATAAACATTGTTCACGAGTCCTGCACCTCGAGTCCGAGTCAAGTCTTTTGAGGACATGTCTGAAGTCACTGTGTGTGCGAGTCCCCATCTCTGGTTTGCAGATCTATGAGATATTCTGGTTTTAAACTGCCCATGGGAGGAATGTACACGTAAGAATCTGTACATTCTTGATTAAAAGCCATGTGAAATCTCTTTTCTCTTTCGTCTCTTTCGTCTTCCTCTGTGTATCTCACTTGAGGACTCGACTCGCGATGCTTATGGGAATGCACAGATTTGACCGTTTCACATGCTCACAATAAATCAAGCAAGTCAAAAAAGTGACTGTTGATTGGGATAAATTTGCAGCAAGTTTCAAGTTTTATATTCTCTCATATTAATTATCAAAAACAAGAAAATGTATTGCATTGTTTGAAAAAGAAATGATATGAACTGGCAGAAAGTAATGATCCTATTGAAAATGGGAAGATGTCAGATCAATGTGGATACTGATCTGCAGGTAAATCTTGATTTATTTCTTTTCCCTGCTGCTTTTCTGAATATGATCCACACAAACTTGGCAGCGACTCACAGCCTCACTGCAGACCTTTGACCTCGACTGTTATATGTATATAATAAAGCCCTTTGAAGTTTCTGTTTCAAAACTTAAAACAAAAGAGAGTTTCACACCAAATGAGCAAGAGGAAAAGTTTGATCCATCTTTCAGCACCTGTTAAGTTTTTGTTAAATGAATTGCTAATAACCTTAGAAACATTAAAATCAATAGTAAATGCTGAATTCTGTCTAAACTCAGCCAGCAGCCAAGAAAGCTTTGCTCAGTTAGGTGATCGAGGGCAAAATGGCAGAAATGAAACTGCAGGCGAGAGGATAAAGCACTAAGATTTATTGGAATGTGACTGTATGCAGGGGCTGAACATGACCAGATCTGATCCAACATGCTGGTTGCAGGTAATAACAGTAAAACACAGTCACAAATAAAACAGAACTTTGACCAGCAGTTAAATAAACCCTGAATGAAATGGTTTTCTCAGGAGAGCTGAAGGTTTTACTTCAGGTTGTCATTTGTGTGCTGCTTTGACAAAGTCTGCGTTACTGCAGTAAATTTCATAAACGATTTTGATCTTAACCACAACTTATATCAAGATCTGAAATTAGTATGAACGTTAACCAGCTGCACTTCAGAGTGATCACATGATAGCTTGAAGTCTTTGTGATAAAACTCAACTCACTTTTTTTTGTCCAACTCCCTGTCGTAGGTCTGTTTTATTAGTAGTAGCAGTAGTAGTAGTATTAGTAGTAATAGTATTATTAGTAGTAGGGACTGTTGAAATACAGAAACAGTAGTGAGCCTCATTCTGCTGCCTGCAGATTTTGTCAGCATCATTTACGGCTCATTTGCCTTCACTTACTGATATTGATGAGATGGTATTTCAATGTTGCTGCAGAATCTTCCAGTCATTTAATGTGGCAAACTGTTTTGTATAAATCATTTTATACAAATGTGTTGGAACCTTCGGTCAAAGAAAGAAAAACCCACAATGGGCCCTGAAATAAGTTATTACTTTTGTCAGTTTCAACGTATTTCGGGGACCATTGTGGGTTTTTCTTTCTTTAATGGAGGGTACCAACAATTTTGTCCACGTCTATATCTTCATCTAAAAGCTGACTTTCCAGGCTGGTTCTGAGTTTTCCTTTTTGGTTTATTCTCAACACACATCCATCTCCCTCATCCATTCACTTCTGACACAGCTGATTCCCACACTTTGTCCCAACTCATCATATCCTTGATGATTATTTAACAGAACCTTTACTTTTACATCGTTGGCATGCAAACCTGCGTCTCCACTCTTTTTGTCACGGCCTAATGCTGCGTTCCAGACTGCTCGGAGATTTCCCAGAACGCGGTGCATGCTGGTTCATGATGCTGAAAGTGAACAAAAACATGGCTGACCTGGAAAAATTTTAAATTAGTCAGGAAAAATACAGATGCAAAAATCAGTAACAAAGGACGGAGTGACCATAACAGATGAAATCAAAATACACAAAATCATAATTAAATAATATAAATTAAGTGTATAAAATTTTCTTAAACTAGTTTAACTGAGACATGGTGAGTTATTTCACTTCTGATGTGAGTTCTAACAGGTGATGAATAAATGAATGTGAACACTGTACTCTGTACCTGTGATTTACCTCAAAGTAAACATCTTATTTCATGTTTTTATTAAATGTTATTCTGTGTAAAGTTACAGAGCAAACTTATGAGGTTAAAAACAAATTGTCATCCTTAAAAAGAGGTCCTTTCGGTTTTCATGAAGTCAGTTCATGAAACTATTGATATATTAAATATGTCTGCTTTTATTTTTGACATTTTTGCTTAATATAGGCAATGAAGTGCATCACCTTTTTTTGAGACACATTTACTTATTAATTTAAATTTAATTTCTAGCAGGTGTGAAGTTGTCAGTGGTTGTGAAGAAAAAACATTCAAGTAAAAATATTGTAAGCTTTTGCGAAATGGTTAGAAATAATGTAATCTGGGGCTTCTGGTTAGCTCAGGTCTACTGAGGCTCACAGCGGATATTCACTATATCCACTTTATTCTTCTACTGCACCACACTTCAGAGGGAAATATTCTACTTTTTACTCGACTACATTTATTGACAGCTTGTTACGGGCTCCTTTATTAAAGATTAAACCAGTGGTTTCCAACCTCTCTGACTTGTGTCTTTTCAGATGTCTCTGAGTTGTTGTCAGCTCCACCAAAGAGACATTTATCCTCTAAACTCTCAAGGTTTGATAGAAATAACTGTTTGAGGCCCAAAGAGGTCAAATTATTCAATATTTCACAAAACAGCAAAGTCTAAAAAATTCAAAAGCGATTTGTGTATCAGAGACTTCCTTCCTCTTCCATCAGTCATCTCACTATCAGAAATAATATAATAAGTCCATCTGACACTTCAGCTCTAGCAGCATTAAATCTGTCTTCTAATCTGGGTACGTTATCTAATAAAGTTAACGAAGCGGCAGAGACCTGAGTGTACAGTTGGACTCTGTGTCTTTTGATGCTCAGGTGACTAAAGTGGTGCAGTCCTGCTTTGTCCAACTGAGACATTTAACTAAGATCAGGTCGTTCCTTCACAGATTTAGAAACAGTCATCAATGCTTTTATCTCTTTCAGACTTGAAACAAAACGCTGCACGATCTAAGAGAAGCGACCACATCACACAGACCTGCCCTTCACTGGTTACCTGTCAGAGTTAGAACTTTAAGATTTTACTGCTCGTCTGACATCAGAAACCAGTATTTTGTGTTGTGTTTATATTGATGCAAAATGAAAAGTTTCAAACATTTTATTTTTTAAATTAATGTGAAAATACAAAAATCTAAAACAATAAAGAACAAAAAGATGAACAAAACTTACAGAATGACATGCAGGATGTATTTTATTCAATTTTACAATAAATTAAAATGTAAAATTTTACATCTTGAATAAATTGCATCATGTTGTTGGCTGGAGCCAATCCCAGCTGACATCGGGCGAAAGGCGGGGTACACCCTGGACAGGTCGCCAGTCCATCGCAGGGCCACACATAGACAAACAACCACTCACACTCACACTCACACCTAAGGACAATTTAGGGTCACCAATCAACCTAGCCTGCATGTCTTTGGATGGTGGGAGGAAGCCGGAGCACCCGGAGAGAACCCACGCGGACACGGGGAGAACATGCAAACTCCACACAGAAAGGCCGGGGCAACCGGGGTTTGAACCCACGACCTTCTTGCTGTGAGTCAACAACCACTGCCCCACCACACCGCCCTTAATTTAATTCAATTCAGTTTTATTTATATAGCGCCAAATCACAACAACAGTTATCTCACAGCGCTTTTCATAAAAGAGCAGGTCTAGACCGTACTCTATGATGCTATTTACAGAAGCCCAACAGTTCGCACCAAGAGCAGCACTAGGAGACAGAGGCAAGGAAAAACTTCCTTTTAAGAGGCAGAAACCTCGAGCAGAACCATGACTCAGGGTGGGCGGCCATCTGCCTCGACCGGTTGGGGTGAGAGAGAGAGAGAGAGAGAGAGAGAGAGAGAGAGAGAGGGGAGGGAGGCAGCCTACACAATATACACACAGAGGTACAGACAGTAAAGGTGATGTTGCTATAGACTGAATGAAAAATGGTACAGATATTTATAGTAGTGTTAATGATAAAAGTCGTAATGTTAATGATTATAATAACAATAATAACAATAGGACTAGTAAAATAGTCGTTGTAGCAGAGGGTGTCGATCAGGAACACGGGGACAGCAGGTGACCCGCAGCCACAGATCCAGACTCCACAGCTCCAGAGCCAGAAAACCTGCAGGAAGTGATAAGAGGAGAGAGGAGAGGGACGAGAAAGCACAAGACTACCGGAAAGGGGAGAAGTTGTGTTATGCAATAATGGGATGAGGTTGCATACAGAGGGAGAGAAAGTAGAGGAGAGAGGAGCTCAGTGCATCATGGGAAATCCCCCGGCAGTCTAGGCCTATAGCAGCATAACTAAGGGATGGTTCAGGACTACCTGAGCCAGCCCTAACTATAAGCTTTATCAAAGAGGAAAGTCTTAAGCCTACTCTTAAATGTGGAGATGGTGTCTGCCTCCTGAACCCAAACTGGAACCTGGTTCCACAGGAGAAGAGCTTGATAGCTGAACGCTCTGGCTCCTAGTCTACTTTTGGAGACTCTAGGAACCGCAGGTGCATTCTGGGAGCGCAGTGCTCTGGTGGGGTAGTAAGGTACTATGAGCTCTTTAAGATAAGATGGTGCCTGACCATTAAGAGCTTTGTAGGTAAGAAGAATGATTTTAAATTCTATTCTGGATTTTACTGGAAGCCAATGCAAAGAAGCTAAAACAGGAGAAATGTGATCTCTTTTCCTGGTTCCTGTCAGAACACGTGCTGCAGCATTCTGGATCAGCTGAAGAGTCTTAATGGACTTTTTCGAGCAGCCTGATAATAAGGAATTGCAGTAATCCAGCCTAGAAGTAACAAATGCATGGACTAGTTTTTCTGCATCATTTTTAGACAGGATGTTCCTGATTTTTGCAATATTACGTAGGTGAAAAAAGGCTTGAAATTTGCTTAATGTGAGACTTAAACGACATCTCTTGATCAAAGATAACGTCTCGGGTTACGTATGTAACCCTTGTTCCCCGAGAAGGGAAATGAGAAACTTCTCATGAGTTCCCTTCTCGGGGAACAAGGGTTACATACGTAACCCGAGACGTTCCCCTTCGAGGGAACTCGAACTGCGTCAGTGATGACACTATGGGAATGAGATACCCACTATGCCACCCCGAAAGCCTTCGCCTGCCCCAGCATGCAGTAACCTGTAGGCACGACTAAGAGGAGAGCGTTCGGGTCCCGGGGCGCAGAAGGAAGGTCCAGACTGTAAAATTGGATGAACATGTGCAGAGTGGCCAAGCCAGCTGCCTCACACACCTCCCGAAGAGAAGCCCCTGAGAGGAGGCGCCCTAGAGGCCGCCATGCCTCTAGTAGAGCGTGCCCTCACAGCCATAGGTGAAGGCAAACCGCGCACCTGATAGGTCAGGGAAATTATCCAGTTGCTGATAGTGTAGCCCGGACAGGGGTGCAGGACAGCCTTGACCTTCCCCGGGGCAAACTCCAGGCATTGAGGAGACACCTAGAGTGCCTGGAGATCCCCCACCCTCCTCAGAGAGGTGGTAGCTAGGAGAAAGGCCATCTTAAGGGTCATGTGCTTAGCCTCAGCCGACTCCAGGGGTTCGAAGGGGGCCTCCGCCAACGCTTCGAGAACCACTGTCAGGTCCCAGGTGGGAATCCTGGAGCAAGTCACGGGTCTCATCCTCCGGGATCCATGGAGGAAGCGCACGACCAGCGGGAGCCTCCCCAAAGACCCCTCCCTCAGAGGACCGTGGAAGATTATGTCCGAGAACCACACTCGGGCCGGCCAAAACAGGGCTACTAACAGTAGACTGACACCGTCCTGACGGACCCGCTCCAGAACGCATAGGTCTGCCATGGTGCAGAAGCTGCGAGCCCCATGACCAAAGCCGCCGCGCCGCCTCAGCGACCGCAGGACCCGAGCCACGGGGAGAGGGCATCCGGCCGTCTTCGGAGAAAAGAACCGCACGAGACCTCAGCCTCCTCAGGGCCACGTCTGCACCATGGCAACTTTGTTGCTTGTTTGGTAGAGCTTCGTTCTACCAAACATATCAGAGCGCCTGCTGATAAGAAAAAAGCTGGTTTGGCCTGTGTGCCGGCGTTCTTTATACGCCTCCAGTTAAGCCATCCCACGCTACCGTTCGAGCAACGCCAATAGGATTGGAGTAGTTTCATTCATAATTCAGCCACTGACGCAGTTCAAGTTCCCTCAAAGGGGAACTCCAAAATTCCTCACAGTGGTGCTGGAGGCCAGGGCGATGCCATCAAGGTAAACTATATCTTTAGATAATGCGTCACGGAGGTGCTTAGGCCCCAGAACAATAACTTCAGTTTTATCTGAGTTTAACATTGGAAATTACAGGTCATCCAGGTTTTAACATCCTGAAGGCACATTTGAAGTTTTGCTGATTAGTTTCATCTGGCTTGATCGATAGATATAACAGATCAGCAGTTTAAATGATCTTCATGCTGTTTAATGTTTCATATTTGCTGTGATATTTGTGATTTGCAGAGAAAACAGGGTGAATGACATCTAAACATTTCATTTCACTTCCAGCACAAACATCATGTTCTTTCTCATATTCAAAAGAAAACAAAGATCATCTGTAATGAGCGAGCAGAGCTTCAGCTGCTGAAGTCTTTCTTTACTAAGCTGCTGTCTGTTTTTATCAGCAAATGATTACACAAACTATTAGGACAAAAGAAAAGAAAAGGCAATTATTCCCAACAAAAGTTTTAACAGAAGAAAAGAAAACCAACAGAGCAGAAAGATTTTCTACAGACTGAAAAGGTGCAGGCTGAAACAGCAGCCCACTCTTTTTTACAACCCTCAACTTATTAGAGGTGAAAAAGTGAAAACAAATGACTCTAATATCTCTAATATATATTATATAAACTTTACAGAAAACACAGTGAATGTGTGTGCAAAAACTGTGAAATACTTTGGCAACACCGCAAACTTTGCTAAACATCTGAGATCAAGTCAAAATAATATTTTGATGTTATGAAGCGGCAGTTCTGAGCAGGATATTTTTATTATACTTAAAGAATATGACAGGGAGATCGCATTAAACTAGAAATAAAATATGTAAAAAGTATTGGTATCAGCATCAACAGCCTGGGTATTTCTTGCTATTTGATAGTGTAGGAAATAAGTGGTCTCGCACAACACAATTTACGAGCAGCCTGCTTCTTTCCTCTGCTCTCTGTCAGTGGATGACTCAGATATTCCATTAAAATAAAATATAAAACGTAAAAAATAAACAGCGATGTGGAGCAGCGTATAAAGGCTGTACTCAAGTAATAAGCTTTTTAATATTGGACAAAACTACATTACATTTATTCACTTAGCTGATGCTTTTATCCAAAGCGACTTACAATATTTATTTATTTATTTATATTTAAGTACTTATTTTCTCTTCTTTGACTTTTTTAAAAGTAAATTATTCTCCCACATCAGTGCTAAATCTCAATAAATATGATCAATGATGAATCTGCTGAATTTTCTGGTGAGCAAAACTGTTCACAGAAAGAACAGTTTGTATTTATTTCTCTTTTAAATTTCACCATGTAGTGATTAACAGGGTAATATGTGTGAGCTCAAGTCTCTTAATTGCATCCACGTTCCCTTCACATGCGTCTTAAGCGAGTCTTACGGTTAGTCCCGCTTTTACCATCAAATATATAAATAGACAATGCTGCTTTTGACAGGAAGTATGCAGGAGACTGACGTGTTGTATCATGTTGTTTTAATAATTTAATTATTACTGCAAAGTAGTAAGCACCCTTCCAGAAACGCTGAAAAGGTGCCACTAGTCGTTTGAATGGGAAGCATTTGAAGCGCTGATGATGTCGGCCTTGGATAGCCAGGCTCCTTGCCCTGTGGTGCGGATGAAGGCGATGGCGTGATCGATCGTAGGCTGAGATCACCGGGGAATATGAATAGCTGAACGCAGCAGACGTTTCAGACAAAGCTGTTAGGGAGAAGGCGAAGACTATCTGATGTTAGATGAGCAACATGAAAAGATTTAATTAGAACAAATATTTGGGTTTTTTTATTGTAACAGCAGTTTGGAAAATTTTGTCTCACAGTGACTTTCGCTATGTTTTATTTGAATATCATCACCATTCACTCCTTAAAAGTTATAATCAGAATCAGTCTGAGATCAGCTGTGTGGTCAGTCCAACATGATAAGCCTTAATCTGTGAGGCTAGACTAAATAACAGAAACACTATTGTTTAATTCATTACGGTTTAGGTCTTTTCACACGGGAAGCGATGTTGTGGAAATAGTATCTTGCTGGTGAGTGATGGAGCAAATAATTGAGTTACAACAAACTGTTGTCTTTGAAGAATTTATTTAACAAAAGTGAATAAACATAGAAGTACTAAAACACATATACAGCTGCTCCAGAGACCTGCTGGGAAGCATAATCATTTACACAGTCTACGTTTCTATGTTTTGGGGAACAGAGATACTTTTCCGGCCTTGAACGAACATTCAAGGAGAGGGGAGGAACAACAAGAGGGGAAAACACTAAAACAATCTCACAGCTCTGACCTAAACCCTAGTAAATGTGGACCGACTAACATAAGTAGTATAGGAGAAGGTAAGGTTAAGGACAAATAAACACAATACATATATATCTGTAAGACATAACAATAATAGTAATAATAACAGTAACAATAATAATAGTAAAAGAAAATGCTTAAAATATTAAATGTAAGAGGACACAATCATCATAACAAGTGACACTCCTCCTGCGTAGTCGCGGAGTCGCTCTCCCCTTCTCATGTTAACAGACAGTGAGACAAACGCTCTGCAAGTAAACGGTATTTCAGTGGCCATGGTATGCATCACAGTGTAGTCCACTGCCAAAACTCACAGTGAAATCTGTTTCTTGAAACCAAATGAAAACAGAAAAAAGGACAAACATCTGAAACTGTTCTGTTGATGAGATGTTTACATGAAACAAATCCTCATGAAATGGAACAGAGAGATGTGTTGTTCTGTATCAACACTGGTGTGTTGTTCGGTTTGTATTCATTAAACTCTTCAGCTTTCTTTCTGGCCTCCTCTTCATTTGTCTTCTTCAGATCCTCCATTTCTTTCTTATGTTTCTCCATAATGTCTTGTTTCTCTTTTTCCTCTTGTTCTCTTCTGATTCTGTCCTCTTCCTTTCTTTTCTTTTCATAATTTTCTCTTTCCTGTTCGTATTCTTCTTGAAGCTTTCTAAGTCTTCTGTGTTCCTCCTGTCGTCTCTGTTCTTCTTCTTCATATCGTTTTTCCCACCATTCTCTTTGTGTTTTCTCCCAGTTCTCTCGTTCTTTTCTCATCTCTTCTCTGCTCTCCTTCAGCTTTCTGTCAATGGTTTCCTTTTCCTCTGACTCTGATCTTATATTTTGCTCCAAAGATTTACATTTTCGTTTCAACTCCTGTCTTTGAATTTCTTCCTGTTGTTTTCTCTTGTCTTCTTCTTCTCTCATTTCCTGTTCTTTCTTTCTCTCCTCACATTCCTTCTTTATCTTCTCCTCCTTTTCTTTAAGTTGTTTTTCTCTCAGTTTTCTCTCTTTTTCAGTTTCTGCTCTCTGTTCTTTCATTCTTCTTTTCATCTCTTCCATTTCCTCCTCATGTTTTCTTTGAAGCTCCTCCCTCTCTCTCTTCATCTCTTCTTCCTTCTCCTTCAGGATTCTCTCCATTTCTTTCTTTATAGCTGCCTCGGCCTCTTGCAGCATCTCATTGGTGTAGCAGCTGCCTCCATTTTCCTTCACCATGGTGTCAATCTTGGTTATCAGCTCACTGACTTGTGTGCGGTTTTGTTCATCATAGTTATTAAACACATGGTATCTTCCTCCACAGTCAGAGATCAGCTTCTTAAAGGAAGCATCACATTTATTTTCAATATATTCTTCAATGGAAACTTTCTCACGCTTTAGTTTATCTCCTCCAGTTAAAAGAATGATGGTGAACTTTTCAGCATTCTTCCCAAAGGCTTTCTTGATGAGTTTTAATGTCTCCTTCTCCTCTGGTGTAAATCTGCCGATCTGTAACACCAACAGGAAGACATGTGGTCCTGGAGCCAGAAGACTGATGCATTTCACCATCTCCTCATGAACCTCTTCATGGGTCAAACTATTGTCAAACAGACCAAGGGTGTCGACCACAACGACCGGACGAACGTCCACTTCACTCTGTGCTTTCTGACAAAGTTTGGTGACTAATTTTTGACTTGATTTGTTTATAAACTCATCTCTTCCTAGAATGGTGTTTCCTGTAGAGCTCTTTCCACTTCCAGTCTTCCCTATCAGCACAATCCTGAGACTCTCTGGGCTCTGCTCCTCATCATCACCTGGGAAAGAAGAAGACCTGGAGTTACTTTAAATATTCTCAGCAGCTACAGTGAAGGTTCAAGACTGTGATGATCAACATGGTTCAGGACACAGAAAAACATTTCAATTCAAAGTACTTACAAGTGATCTTGTTCTTCTTTATTATCCTCTCTTGTTGTATGACCTTTTCCATTTGTGCACGTGCAAATGTTACAGCTGTATAGCAGGATGGTTTATTTTCAGATTGTCTCATCTTTTCCACCATGTCCAGCAGCTCTGGGATCTGCTGCTTGTCCTTGATGTTGAGAACAACATATCTTCCTCCACAGCTCTGACGGAGCTCCTGGATGTCCTTGTTTTCCTTCAGAAAGTTAACAACAGCTGGAGCTGCAGGATCTGACTCCACAGTGAACAGAATCATGGTGAAGTCATCGACTCGAGAGCTGAATGTGTTCTGGATGGTCTTTAACTCTCCCTTGTCTTCATCAGTGAGGGGACCCACAGGTAGGACCAGGATGAAGACATGGACGCCCTCAGGATCACAGAGGGAGATACACCTGAGTGATTCCTCCATCACTGCCTCCTGAGGTTTTCCATACAAGGCAGGCAGCTCCACCAGGGAAACCCAACGTCCACACACCTCTCCCTGATGTTTAACACACTCTGATGAGTTGGAGACTGAATGAAACTCTGTCTGACCTAAAATGGCCTTGGCTGTTGAAGTCTTCCCTGCTCCTCTCCTCCCACACAGAACCAGGTTTAAAGCTGGTTTGATGTGTTCAGACTTTGGTCTGATGGTCTCTTCAGTGAAGGTGAGGAAGGTTCCTCTGTTTTCAAGGACAATGTTCTCAATCTTCTCCATCAGCTGTCCATGGTCTTCTTCTACCATCCTGTAGTGTCTTCCTCCACAGTCTTTAAGCAGCTGACTGACAGAGCTACTTGTTCCATCATGTGTGCTGATGACCATTGAGTGTTTAAAAGCATCTTGACCAAACAAACTCAGGATGAACTTCAGTGTTTGTCTGTTCTCCTCAGTGAAATCAGAAGGCTTCACTAACAGCAGCAGAACATTTGGTCCAGGAGGACAAAGAGTCTCACAGCTCTTCACCTCTCTTCTCAGCTTCTCCACAGTCAGACTGAAGATGTCTGGAGTTTTCACTACTGTTAATGGTTTTCCTCTCCACTCTCCACAGGTGGCCACACTTTGCCCGGTTGGAGAAGTTTTTTGGTGATTAAAACCTTTGTCCCTGATGATGAAGTGACCAAGTTTTGTCTGATTGTTCTCACATTTTCCCAGCAGCACAATCCTCAATCCAGATGCTGTAATACAAGAGAGACAAAGTTAAAATTAAAGCTGCAAGCAGCGTTGGGCGGGCCCTCGCACTTGTAGCGCGTCGGGGTGTGAGGTAGCCGCATTGCATATTCTGGAGCTCTGCCGGTGCGGCTGTGAATTTGCTACGCGCTTCGGACGTTGCATGAAGGTATTATATGTGACTTCCTGGGTCCCCTTTGTGGCGCTACGTAGCACTTGGCGCTATGAATATAAATTAATATTGACATGCAGATGTGTTCGAGGTGGGACAGTTATCAAGCACGTAAAGTTTTGTTCAGATGTGAGCATGTACACTGTTACAACAACTTCATGTGTCGTGGTGAAGAGTTGATCTTTGACGCCATGCCACGGACACGCCCATTGACGAAAACTCACAAATAGCACAACTTTTCATCGTCAATGCCTTTAGAAGGCACAGCAGAAATTTGACGTCGATCCTACTAAATCCCTAGGAGGAGTTCGTTAAAGTACGAAGTGTGTAAATCATACAAAAATATCCGTAAAATACAAAATGGCCGACTTCCTGTTGGGTTTAGGGTATGGGTTCTTGAGGCTTTTTTGTGCGTCTTGATATGATACATGTCCCCAGAAACTTTCATGCATGTAGGTTAAACGTGGACAAGGGGCTAATTTTTCTAGGTGGCATTAGCGAGTCATTTTGCCACGCCCATGCGCGAAACCCATAAAATATGAAATTTTTCACCACTTCTGACATGTGTGCAAAGTTTGGTGAGTTTCAGAGTATGTTTGGGCCCCCAAAATTGAGCTTACTTTGCAGAAAAAAATCTCTTCAGTTTCAATAGGGACCTCGCACGGTTCGTGCTCAGGCACTAATTAAGTTGCTAGCAGCGTTGGACGTGTTCTTGCACGTTACATGCATTGGGACCGATATAAACATAACTTCCTGTGTCCCCTACATGGCGCTATAATGGCAGTAACTATAGGCCTAAGTTATGTCACGGTACGTCAAGTGTTGAACACATCATGAAACTTTCATACCAAGAGGCTGCAAGAGGCTTCTTTTTTTTTTTTACATCTGGACATGATAGATGTGCTAGAGAACTTTCATACATATAGGTGAAACATGCCACAGGGGCTGCTTCATTGAAGGTCACTTCCTGTTACCAACAGGTGGCACTATGACTATGAGTGAATATTAGCATGTAGATGTGTTCAGGGCGGGTATTTCATCATACATGTACAATTTGGTACAAATTTAATCATATGAACACTGACGTTATTCCAACTTCCTGTATAATGGTCTAAATAATGGTTCATATTCAATTTGTGACGCCACGGACACGCCCTTCTGCGAAAACTCAGTTTGTACAAGTTTTAAGACAAGTTCAGAAAAATAATTTGAGCACATTTCGTGATTTTGTGAAAGTGACATCTAGTACTCGATTTTCGCCACATTTTGCACATAGCCTTAGTAGAACATAGGGAAGTACTGACACAAATTTCATGTCAATCAGACAGACCTCTGTGGAGCTATGACATCACTTTCTGTTTTGACTGTAACCTACAGGAAGTTGTTTCTTTATAAATTGCTTATTTTTTGGACTTTCAAAAATATTTTAACAAGTTATAATCATGAGGGTCCACAGAGTCTATGTACAAAGATGCGTTTTTCCAACATAGGCGTGGTCAAGTGGCCAATTGGTGCCAAATGTTCAGGGCATGGGAATGTACCAAGCAAGTGTTCAATGCATTTTCATCTCAGAGCGTCATTACTGACGCTTTCAGGATGACAAAGCCTAATTATTTGATGCTAAAGGTACCCTTCAGCAGCCGTATGAAACGCCACAGTTTGCTACATTGCAGCCACACAAAGGAGGCTAACCCTACCTGCCAGCTGTAGGGTTAGCCGGTCGACATGGATAAAGTCAGTGACTTAGGTTTAGGCACTAACATTTCTGATGGTTATGGTATGGCTTTGAGGGGCTGTCAACACCTTTATCATGAACATAGCTAGCACTTCTGGTCTGTTCGATACGCCCCAGAGCGTATCATAGAGACGCATCCGGTAGCGTCTCATAAGCCGCGTTTCCACCAAAAGTACCCGGGACTTTAAGTCCCCGGATCTCTTTTCAAGGAAGTAAAAGGTTCCTTCAGCTCATTGTTGTGTGCGTCTCCACCGTGGTCTAAAGACCTGTGAAGATTAGGCAAATTAACCAGCTGACGTAGGCTGTAGGCCTATAGGCTGTACAGGCATCATTATTTGTAACCACTATCCATGAGCAAAATTTATAAATGAACATAAGATTTGACTGGAATATAATGAAAAAATACAGGCCATTTTGTGTGGGAGCATAATGAAGAGACACACGATAAAGTTTGTTACAAATTTAATAACAATCTGGATAAAACCATCAAGTTCTTAAAATAAGTACAGCACAAAGAAAGCAACACAAAAATAAAACCGCAAGAGTTTGGAAGGTTATTAAAACATTTCCAGCCAACAAGAGCTGCAGATCAGCCGCAGGACTCACGTCAGTGTCCGCCTGTAAACACACCGCTGCACGCTGGCTGCTGTTTCCGAGCGATAAATTTAATGCCGACATACGATCTCAGGCGGACATCAGCGAGACTTGGCTTGGCTATCTGACTGTTGATTGAGATTTATTGGTTTGCAAACAGTGGAAAAGAGAGGAGCAGTCGTAGAAAAACAGCCAACATGCTCGATTTAAAGCCAGTAACCTCTACTCGCCCATTCAGAAATTCACAGCAAGCCCCACTCCCCCAAAGTACCCCCCGAGCAGGGACTTTTTTGGGTGAGGGATAAAGACCCTAGAACTAAATTTAGACCCTGGTCCCTTCAGTGGAAACGCAGTGAGTTCCTCCAAAGGTTCCTAGTTCCGGGGTATAGTTCCGTTGGTCGAAACACGGTTTTAGAGACGCACCCGGGGTGTCTCACACAGATGCTGAAGGGTACTTTTGGTGAAAAAAAATAACTACGCTTTGTCACTTTTTCTGAAAGGGCTGGTATTGGACACCCTGAGATGAGAACTGAATTGGACAGATTTGAGATACTGGGAATATGACATCACTTCCTGTTTTAACCGTGACATACAGGAATTTGTTCCTTTATAACATTTTTTGCATTATCAAAATTCTTTTAATAACTTTCGGTCATGAGGGTCCATAACTTTTACATCCAAAGTTTAGTGCAGATTGGACTTTCTGTCTAGGAGGAAGACGAGTAGGTTTCACATATTTAGCACACCGTGAAGGGGAACGAGACACTGCATCGGTGACGACACTATGGGAACACCTCTGGGCGTGGCAGGGCTGAACTATGAATGAAACTACTCCACTACTCCATGACTAAGAGGAGAGTGCATGGGTGCCGGGTGCAGAAGGAAGGTCCAGACTGTAGGGAGAAGCCAAAAGTACCTGGAGATCCCCCACCCTCCTCAGAGAGGTGATAGCGAGGAGAAAGGCCATCTTAAGGGTCAGGTGCTTGGCCTCAGCCGACTCCAGGGGTTCGAAGGGGGGCCTCAGCCAGCGCTTCGAGAACCACTGCCAGGTCCCAAGTGGGAATCCTGGAACGAGTCACGGGTCTCATCCTCTGGGATCCACGGAGGAAGCATACGACCAGTGGAAGCCTCCCCAAAGGCCCATCCCTCAGAGGGGCGTGAAACTCTGCAATGGCAGCCACATACACCTTGAGCGTGGACGGGGAAAGGCCAGCAAAGAAACGGTGCTGGAGGAACTCCAGTATCATAATCACCGAGCAGGTAACTGGGTCCACCGCCCGTTCTCTACACCCAGGTGGCAAACAACTTCCACTTCAGGCCATACATCCTTCTCGTGGATGGGGCTCTGGAGCTGCGGGTGAAAGACCCGCCCTCCCGCCTGGGACAGCAGGTCTCTCCTCAGAGGGACCTGCCAGGGCGGGATATTATGTCCAAGAACTACACTCGGGCCGGCCAAAACAGGGCTACTAATATTAGGCTCCAGAAACTCCAGAAAAAGCATACAGATGCAGCCTTGGCCACGTCTGTACCATGGCATCCAGCTCTAGTGGGGCTGGGGGCGAGAGGGAGAAACACAGTGGACAGTGCGTAGTCTCTTGAGACGCAAACAAGTCCACGTCTATGGGGCCGAACCTTTCGCACAATAACTCCACCACCTCGGAGTGGAGTCTCCATTCCCCGGGCCTCAGGCCCTGTCTCGACAGTAGGTCTGCTCCCTAATTCTGGGTCCCAGGGATATACATCGCTCTGAGAGACAACAGTCTCTGCTGGGACCACAGGAGGATCTGATGTGCCCCAGACCCCCCTGGTGATTCAAATAGGCCACCACTGCCGTATTGTCGGTCCTGACCTGGATGTGGTGACCGCGGAGGGCGGGCAGAAAACTCCTCAGAGCTCTGAAAACCGCCAACATTTCCAGGCAATTTATGTGCCAAGAGAAATGATGCTCCTCAAAAGCGGCCGTCCATGACCACGCCCCCCCTCCCCCCGTGAGTGAGGCGTCTGTCGAAATATTTGTCCGGCGACATGACGCTCCCAACACGGGACCCTGGGACAGGAACCAAGGTTTCCTCCATACAGACAGGGAACGAAGGCACCTGCTTGTAACTCGTATCAGACGTAGCGGATTTCCGCTCGGGGAGAATCCCTTGGATTTCAACCACCACTGCAGGGCTCTCATGTGCAGTAGGCCAGAAGGTATTATACTGGACGCTGCTGCCATGAGACCCAACACTCTCTGAAAGTGTTTCACAGTGATGGTGCGGCCCACTTGCACTCTCGTCACTGTGGACAAAATGGACTTGACGCATGCCGGAAACAGGTGGGCCTGCATCGTCATTGAGTCCCACATCCCCGTTGAGTCCCCCTAGGAACGTAGTCCGTTGGGCGGACGTCAGCACGCACTTCTTCGCGTTGAGCCGCAGCCCCAAACGCAGGGGGCGAGGACAACATCTCGATGTCAAACCACTAACTCTCTAGACTGGGCCAGAATGAGCCAGTCGTCGATGTAGGTCAATATGCGGATGCCCTGGAGCCTCATCGGGGCCAGAGCTGCATCCATACACTTGGTGAACGTGCGAGGGGAGAGTGTAGTGGGCCCCCCTACTTGAAACCTCAGGACCTCTTCCCCCGGGTCCGTTGAGACAGAATGAAGGTCCTCAGATCCGTCGTCTCGGGGGGTTGTGGGCAAGAGCGCCGCCTTGCGTCCCAGGTTGGTTGAGGGGGACCACGGGAAGCGACGCTTCGCTTCTGGCTTCTGGCTCTGGAGTTAGATGAGGGCTGAGCTCGTCTCTCCTCGGCCGTCCTGGACCCAGACCGGTGGGGGAGATACTACTCAAACGCCTCTCCTTGCGTTTTGATGTGCTGGAACCTGCTGATGACAGTGTCTACTGCCTCACCAAACAGGCCAGTAGACGTGAGGGGTGCATCGAGGAGGAAAGCCTTTTCCTTTTGTTGGATGCCCGAGAGGTTGAACCACAAATGGCACTCTGTAGCCACCAATGCTGCCATGGAGCGGCCAATGGAACGGGCCGTCTCCTTGGTGACACAAAACGCTAAATCCGTACCTCTACGGAGATCGGTTAAGTCCTCCTCAGAGGGGCCTCCCCCTTGGTCACAGTTTTGGAGCAGATCGGCCTGGTACGCCTGCAGGATGGCCATCGTGTGCAGGCTTGCACCAGCTCGACCCGCCACCGTGTAAGTCTTGCCCACCAGGGATGTCGCCCGACCTGGCTTGGTGGGCAGCGCCGGTGTCTTGAGGGATGATGCGAGGATGGGAGAAAGGTAGCTCGCTAACGCCTCCTCAACCCGAGGCATCACTCCATAGCCGTGCTGCTTAATGTCTGCCACATTGCTGTAATCCAGCAGAGGGGAAGTAATCAGTCGTGCGGAAAAGGGTCTATTCCAAGATTTACACAACTCATTGTGTAAATCAGAAAAAAATGGCAAAGATCGGCACGGGGGCGGTGCACGGTGCTGCAGAAAACACTCATTCAGTTTACTGCTGGCCTGTGGCTCCTGCACAGTGGCCAATCAATGCTTAGCTTGGCCACAGCCCTCGTCACCACCTCCAATAACTCATCGTAGCTGGGCAAAGACTGATGACGTCAGCCCGGCTCCCGGAAGTCCTCCTCCATGATGCTAAGCACGTCTATCTCCTCGGAGCCAGACTGTGCAAGCCTCTCCGGACTCATACCTCGGGCGGGAGAAGCCGACAACGGGCTCCCAATCGGGGAGGAGGGGAGGGGGAGTCAGCAGACAAGGACCAGGAAAAGGCCTCAGCCGTCCTGATGCCCTCGGAGATATTGCGCTGTGATCCCCAGGACCGCAGCCGCCGCGACGCCTCAGCGACTGCAGGGCCTGAGCCACAGGGAAAGCGCATCCGACCATCCACCGAAAAGAGAGCCGCACGAAAAGAGAGCTGCCTGGGCGTGCGACATCCCTAGGCAGGAAACACACATCTTGTGAGTATCCCCAGCTGTGATGAAGCGCGGACAAGGAAAAACACACTGTCGGAACTGTTTACTAGACATGATCACTTCTGCTTCGTCGGGATATTCCAGGTAAGACGATCTTCCAATAGTGGAGCGTTCAAACACACTCAGAGTGCCTGCTGAATAGAAAAAAGCTAATGTGTCCTGTGTGCCGGCGTGCTTATATACGCCTCCAGTTACGCCGTCACATGCTACCGTTTTAGCAATTGGAGTAGTTTCATTCATAATTCAGCGTTCCCATAGTGTCGTCACCGACGCAGTTCGAGTTCCTTCGAAGGGGAACTATAAAATCATTGAATTGACCCTGCCTATATTTGGGACAGGCCTTTCATTCCTCTTGCACAAAACTGTAACTACTATGAAACAGTTTATTTATTTCAAACAGAATATTACTTGTTTAAAACTTATCCAGTAATAATAAATACACATCATTCATTTGATCTAGCTCTGACGGACAACTTGTGCGCTTTTATTTTGAAGGCAGCAACCTAACGAAAACAGCAACACGGTGCAGGATGAGAGAAGTTAGCAGACAGAGAGCGATGGACTTAACATGACAGGATTCACAACTTGGATAAATCTTTTGATCGGTGGACCCTTACATACAAAAGGAATATAAATAATCAGGGAACGGACACATTCGAACTTAACGAGCGCTTCAAAGATAACAGGGATCTGCACTTTTTTTTCCTTTTCATCTCTAGTACCATGCCAGTTACATCGGTAAATCTATAAGAATTTGTCTTTGGGGCTCATTGTTTCTGTTAAATGAACTGAACGATTAAATTGTGGAGAATCTAACCGATCTAACGATGTGTAGTGTAGTGAACCAGCCAGTGTTGGTTTAATTATTTTCTGCCAAAAGGAAAGAATCCACCATATCTCTCCCGGAGAGAAAGAGGGGGTGACTCCAGCCCCTAAGTAACCCAAAAGAGGGATGAAAGGTTTGCTCCACTCCAAGTACTGTTTGGGAAGTTTCGACCATAAAACCTACCACCTCCGGTGAAGTTGAGATAACAGACTCTATGCATGACTGTTAAAATGACAATAGTAACCTTGTCCAGAGACTAACCTCATCCTGAACCAGGCTGTCAGGACCTCTATGGATATAGGTTACCTCAGACATCAAAGAACCCCTTTCTTTCAGTCCTGATTCTCTACCCCACCAAAACCTTTTCACGCCGATGTGAAGCTGATAAGGAAAACCAGACACCAGAGGGAGGACACTACCTCAAATTCCTTTGTGTGGACAAAGAATGTTGTCTCCTCATAAACTTTCCTTATTACTCTGTTTAGCTAAATAATGTGAAAGAGTTCTCCTCACTTGTTCGTAACTATGTTGAAAAGAAGAAACCTTGAAGAATTAATTTGCAGTTCTCTTAATCTTCATCAATGCTCAGTTAAATTCCTGCATTTAATTTATGTTTAACTAATGCTTTGTTCCAAGTCTTTTTTATATACTTTCTTAGAAATGATATGGTACAGCAATATTATCATGTGTTAAATAGTCAATTTTCCTAGCTCCTGAGCCAAGAATTTTAATAAGTATTTCTTCAGTAGGGCTAGGTATCGAGTTCAATACTTTTTAGGCACCGACCGAATTGGTTCATCACCATTGTTCGATACCTAAAGGTTCTTGTTAACGCCAATGAGCCAATAAGCATGCAGCATTCTTGATGGCATTATATTACTCTGTGCTGTATTGTTTGTAATCTGATGCCATGTTCTTATAACTTTTATATATATTCTAAGTAAGAATGTTTAACAATCAGTATTCTCCTGGAAGTTAAGTTCAGTTAAGATGTTCCTTCATCTGCTGTGATCACTGTGAAATGTTAACTGGTAACTATTCTAATTGTTATGGACAATTAACAATAACTTTTAGTTTTATCAAATGCTTAAGATTAAGAACTTTCCAAGAGTTGATTGTGGCATGCACTGCGCTCCCTCTCTCTTCTGTCTTCCGCTCCGCTCACGGCTCTTCGGCAACCCCTAACACTTCGGCCCAGCAAAAGTCAAGACTTTGGCCCGGCAGTACTCATATTTCTCACAGCAACGATAGTTAAGTATTGTAACTCCAGATTCTATGAGTATAGGCGCAGCCCTCTAAGGCCGTCGCTATTGGGTTTATCCCTACAGCACTGATAAATTTTGTCTACGCCCACCCACAGCGTGGGCCTCTCCTTCGTCCGCACCTTGTATATATATAACGGTGAGACCCAGCCATCAGCTCTCATAGTGCTTTTTCTTCAGCACTGAGAACCAAGGACCAGTGAGGTCCACTGCTTAGAGGGCTGCGCCTATACTCAAACTAGCGCCAAATCCCACTGTGGAGCGGCAGGCTGCGACATGAGGAGGAAATGAGGACATGAGGAAACGCTTCACCAGCGGGTGAGCTAACACCCTTCGTGGTAGGACGAGATGGCAGCCACGTAGGTTTTAACCATACTGAATGGCAGACCTCTATCCAAGAGCAGATGAAGGAAAGAAAACACCCCCGGTAGTGGACAGGCTACGGGGCCCAACTCCTGGTCCAAACACCAGCGTTGGAACGCCGACCATTTGGAGGAGTAAGAGAACTGACTAGAAGTGGCTCTCTGGATGGTGCACACCACCGCCGGGGAGAGACCTAAACTCTCCAGGCGCCGCCGCTCAGCCAGCTTCAGCCCCTGTGGGTCTGGCAAGAAGCGGATAACTCTTGATCACATCTCCCACCTGAGAGAGGGCATCCCCCCTCCAGGGGAGTTTCCACGGCTGACCTGACAGCAACCGCTGGAGGCAGGGAAACCAGGATGCGCTCATGTGCTCCGGAGCCACCAGGAGGACCGCCATGGTTGAAAACTGCAGGCGGTCCAAGAGGCGCAGGATCAGCCGAACCAGTGGAAAAGCATACAACAGCTGAGCCAAAGGCGTCCACCCCCAGCGGGGGGTCACCCCAGTGAGAACCAAAGGGCACACTGAGCGTTCTCTCGGTTGGCAAACTACCTGTGCCATGCCAAATCTGAGCCAGATTTTGACTATCAGTTCTGAGTGAAGGCGCCACTGGTCTGGGCGAGGGCCGCCCCTCGACATGATGTTCGCCCCCCTGTTCAACACGCCGGGGATGTACTCCACTCTGATGGAAAGCAGGTGAGTGTGCGCCCACAACAGCAGCCGCCTGGCCAGGCTCAGTAGCTCCGCTGAGAGCACCCCACCCTGGCAGTTTATGTAGGTTGCTCCAGCCTTGTTGTCGGTGGAGCAAAGGGGCGAAGTGTCAGACCACTTTCCACACTGTGAGAAGCTCCAGCACATTTATGTGGAGAGGCATGTGAGCCCGCCACAGACCGCCCACCACCTGAGAGGCAGGTCCCGCCCCAGCCCATCAGGGAGTCGTCTGGGAAGACCGAGATATGAGAAATGGTCGCTCCTGTCTCACTGGGTCCACACACAGGCGGATGAACCACCGCTGTAGCCTCCACCATGTGTAGGAGGCCCAGGGGAACCACCATGTGAGCCGCTGACATGAGGCCCAGGAGCCTCATGACCGCAAATGCCCTCACCACCCTTGGCGACCACATGGCGGAGCAGCTCTGTCAGAGCGCCCATGCACTCCTGGGAGAGCCGCGCTCGCTGGTGGAAGGAATCTAGCACCACACCCAGGTACGTGAGCGTCTGGGAGAGAAAAGGAGCGCTTTTCTCCCAGTTCACCGTGAAACCCAGACGAGACAGGTGTGCAATGAGCTTGAGCGTCTGCACCAATGCCTTGTCCCGGGACCGCGCCAGCAGCAGGTCGTCTAGACAAAACAAGACTCTGATGCCCGCCTGCCGCAGCAGCTCCAAGGCCATCACGACGCACTTGGAGAAGGTGCGCGGAGCCAGAGAGTAACTGAACGGCAGGCGGTTGTACTTATACTGGACGCCCCGGAAAGAGAAGCGCAGGAACTTCCTGTGTGCTGGGATGACGGGAACGTGAAAATAGGCATCCTTCAGGTCGATGGAGGTCAGCCAGTCCCCCTAGCACACACAATCCAGCACCTGCTTTACCGTCAACATGCGAAAAGGTCTGTCCATAATCGGTTTGTTGAAACATGATAGGTCCAAGATGGGTCTCATCCCCCCGGTCTTTTTCCTGACCAGGAAATAGCGGTACCGAGAGGTATTTTGTAGATAGCCTGCTTCTCCAGGAGCCCCTGAAGCTCCGCCTGGAGCCGGAGAGGTTAGAACTGTCTCCACTATCCCGGTGAAGGGGTGAGGGGGGAAAGCGAACTGCAGCCTGTGGCCGCGGCGGACCAGGCTGTCTATCCACCTGTCTATGGAACAGGAGACGATCCACTCCGGGTGGTGCTCTGAGAGTGGTCGGGCCAGCTGATAAGGTGCCCTGGTGGCCATGAAGTGTAGCCACTCAGCTACTCCTGCCGACCCAACACGCTCCGTCAGGCAGATGGAAGCACCGCCCTGCGTGGCAAGTGTGTGTGAGTCAGCCTGACAGCTAGGCGTGTTGCTCTCCCTCGATGCCGAGGGGATTAACCAAAACGAGGACGGCTGGACGCCACCGCTTAGGGAGTGGGTTACACCGTGACAGCTCTCCACGGCCTCCGGTGTGAGGTGGAGAGGGCTCTCTGCCTCCTGGGCGGCGGACCACATCATGTCAACCAGCGTCAGGAAATGAGGACAGTAGAGCCCGTCCAGGCCAACCAGAGCCTCCACCAAATCCTTCCTGACAGCCTTGGTGATGGCGGACTGCAGGAGCCACAGGATACGATGAATCTGTGTCAGCCAGACACGTATCCAGGCAGCGGTGATGGCCACGGCAGTGCACTCCGTGAGCTGTGCTCTGGCTCCGTTGCTAATTTTGTCGTTTTTTTCCTGCCGCTGGGAGACCCAAGGATGGAAGAGGAGGACCCACATGACTCCGGCTCTTCCGGCAACAGCAGGCTGAGGGCTTTGTCCAAGGAGTGAGTGGGCTTCCACACCTCCTCCTTTTGAACGGTGAAATTATCCAGAACAGACATTGTGAGCCGGGAGTGAGTGCTCGGACGGTGTGCTCCGAGCGGAGATACACCTCGCAGCAGGGATGGAGATCATGATTTAGCCTGTGTGGCAGACGCCGCACACCCGTACGGAAGGAGTGGCGCCACACCCTAGGGCCAGTAAGCTTGCTTGCAGACATTCTTCTCTTTAATCTTCTGCTCTTTAGAATAGCTCTTAGACAGCTCAGTGCAGAAGAAAATCGGGTGGGTCTCACCGTTGTGTATATATACAAGGTGCGGACATAGGAGAGGGCCACGCGCAGGCGGCACTGATAAATTTACGCAGGTGGTGTACAAATTCAACAGGCAGTAAGACGAAACAAACCCTGCATTCTGTGCCCAGTTGATGTCCTTTAGCCTTTAATCCTTTAGCTTTAGCTTTAATCATTTAGTCTGAAACTCCTAGCCAACTGTGTGTGTGTACTGTTTAGCTCCAGGACACTGGACGGAGAATTCACAATTGATTTGATACTGACTGACTGATTAAACTGATTTTAAATAATTAAGCAATTATTTACTAGTTGATCACTAGTGAAGAATTGTGTAATTATTAAGCCATACTTAAGGCGTCCTGAAGGCCTTGGGCAAATGGAAATTCAGGTGGTGCCCCAAAACAAGTGCTTATGATAATAGTATTTCCGAATATTATTATTCATAACTTTATTAACCATGAGTAGGTATGCTAAAGTAGCATGTCCATACTGACATATTGATCATACGTTTGAACATTAATATTTGTATTAACGATCTGAGCAGCTTAGAAGCAGCTAAAGCGGCGACCCCGCCGGGTTTAAGTGGTTTAATACATCCAAAGAACTTCTATAACAACCAGACCAGGCATTTAATGGGGACCTGCGTTTATTTGTCAAAATGTGTTCTTACACCAGGCCAGTGAAGGAGGTAGGCGGCTATTTAGGACTCGGCTATTAATTTTAAAATAAACTTTATTGGTAAATAGACCTGGCCTATATCATGAGATGCAGCTCATAGGCAAAGTGTGGACATTTATCTTCATTATAGCGCCACCTACTGGTTGATATGTGTCATTTTTTGCACCTGAGGTGTCTCCAGCCCTGTAAATTTGGTTTGTTTTTGTAGAAAAGATGTAACAGGGTCAGAAACAGTGAATTGAAATGATTGGCAGCAACCGGTGCCTTTACAGGAAATACTGTTTTGTCCAAACAGAGCAGTGGATGTGGAGCTCGGGGTTTGATGGGAATGTGAGTGTTAGCATTAGATATTTTGGATATTTCTAAGAAAAGGCAGCATCACATTTCTCCTAAAATGTATCTAGGCATGAATTTACTTACTGTGAGTCTTTGGGGTTTTCTCTGATAGTGAGAGTTGTTCAGGGATTTTTGTAACACCATACAACCCTGTAAAAAGATGACATCATTAATTTGCAGTTTAATTTTCTAATTTAATCAAAGAAGATTTTTGAACAAAGGTTTCACTGCTTGGTCAGAATTGTTTCTGTACCAGCAGCTTTAACAGCATCTGTGAGAGAAATCTGTGTTTGCTTTTGTTTTGCACTTTGATGATCACCTGGAAAAGAAGCTGTTGTGTCCTCAAACACATCACAGCTGACATGCTCTCCATTGTTCTCCTTTACGATTTGATCCAAGCGTGTTAACAGCTCTGGAAGTTCGAGGTTCTTCTGCTTCAGGTATCTGTGTCTACATTTTCTGATCAGGTCTTTTAACGGAGGCTGTTCCATGTATTTTTCCATCAAACCTGGAACCTCCACTCTGGGTGTTGATATCAGAACCAGTGAATGATCAAATGATCGATCACTGAAGAGTTTCAGGACTCTGCAGAGCCTCAGTTTGTGTTTCTCAGTGAAGTCTTCAGGCTTTAGAACCAGCAGGAACACATGAGGTCCAGGATCAGAGAGACTCACACAGTTTGTCACATGTTCTGTCAGTTTGTGTTGAGAGATGTTGGGATGCAGCAGATCTGGGGTGTTGATGAGAACTATTTCTTTCTCCTTTAACCGTCCTCTTTCTCTCAGACAGTCGTCTGGTTCTTCCTCAGTGTTGAACTTAGTCTCTCCCAGTATGAAGTTCCCCACTTTTCTCCTCTCAGACCAGCTGTTCCCCAGCAGAACAACCCTCAGCTCAGACACTGAAAGGAAAGATTTAGAAAAGGTGGAAAAAGATCAACTCAGACTTGCATTTATTCATTTACAGTTTAATTTCAGTTAAACTTCAGGTTAGTTACTTCTCACAGATTGCACCTATAAAATACTGCAAACTCAGATATTCTTAAACAGGATAACACAGTTCAGTTTTACTCACTGTGAGGAGGCAGGAACGTATTGCTGCTAATGCGTTTCAGAGGCAGCAGATCATCTGTGGTTGAAAGAATCACACAGCATTTGTTTACTTATTTATTTATCAGATGTAATCTATAGCAGACTGTTTTGTAACAGTAACACTGACATCTTTTTGGATCATTAAACCTTTGGACCAGATCTGAAACAAAAAACCTCCCAGAACCCAACAGAAGCAAAAGAGAGACCCAATCAGAAAGTGACCGTCTGAGAGTCCATTTGCATCTCCTAAGTTATTTGACATAGTGAATCACAGACCTGAGACCTGCAGCAAAACAAACTAGACTGAATAAAACTGGGATCCAGCTTTGATTCGAGTGAGATCTATAGCCCAAATAATCAGATAGTATCCCTCATTTTTCTACTTCATTATGGTTATTATCACAGGTATGAACATGTATTCATGTAGTTTCCCTTTTAAAATGATACAAAAACAACTGTGTTATTTACATCACAGGGCAACACATGTACAAACAATCACTCACACCTAAGGACAGTTTAGAGTTACCAGTTAACCTAGCCTGCATGTCTTTGGACGGTGCACCAGAAGAGAACCCACGCAGACACTGAGAGAACATGCAAACTCGACGCAGAAAGATCTGGGACAACCAATGTTCCAACCCAACCAAACTCTGTTTTGTCACCACCTAGTGGGACTGTGATGGTTCTGCACTTTGACAAAGAATGCAGTTAAAACCAAACACAATACAAAAAATATCAAATCGAAATTCTGCATTAGTGCAGGTGTCAAGCTCCACATGTCAGCTAGTGAAGAAAAGATAATCATTTAAAAAATATTGATCTGTGCTTTAATTTAAGAATGACAAGTCTCAGTGCAGGAATCTTTAAATAAAATGTGATAAAGAAAGTATAAGTGATAAAATATGATGTAAAGTTTATTTACATCATCGACGTGTCCAGGGGCATCAGCAGATGTATATGCACAACTCACACTCTGAGTTTATCAGTGACAGCCAGGAAAGACCTGGGGGATAATAACCATGAAAGAGTGGTGATGACTGGAGTCTGGCAACCCAGTCTGTGTCCTCTGTGAGGGACTCCCACAAAAGCTGCGACAAATCTAATGGAAAGAGACCCCCAGGGTTGCCCGAGAGGGGGGGAGGATGAGCACCCCAGTTGGATGGACACCAACCAACAAATGACTATGAGCAAGCAGAGTGATTGTGGAAAAATCTGCAAGAACGATCGTGGCTTGAAGATCCACCAAATGTTTGAAGTGCCTGGCAGGAGGAGGAGCAGCAGCACAACGATACGTCAGTGCTGCAACTAAGGAAAGTCAGACAGGTTGTCAGCAGAGCCTGGAAGATCCTGGAAAATCCTGCGAGAGGGGGAAGATGCCAGAGTAGTAGAGAGTGGCTGACCAATTAGACCAATAGGTAAAATGAGACTGACCAATCAGCTGAGTTTAATTCAGGACTCAGACCTGATTTAACATCTGAGGACGCAGCTCTTTAGTTATCTGTATAATATGTGGACAGAGAGAGAAGAGTGTTATCCAGACTAACACAGTCTGACTGGACTCACCTGATGCTGCAGACGCCATGATGTCACTCTGCTGGAAACACCAGAGGCCGATTCAACTAGAAACCAACTGCTGGGTTTGAGAGCCTGAAGAAGTAGAATGGAAATCTTAATCACAAGATTCAAACAAGGACTTTTAGGACAACATGGAGTTTGGTTACTGCAGACAACAATGTGAAGACCTGTGTGTGATGAACTGATTTTACTGTAAATGTCCCTAAAATGAAGCATTGATGTTTAACTAAGAATTATTTCACAGGTCACACTGAAGAGATCTACATCTCAGTGAATCCTCCCTCAATGATTTATCTGATTAAACTCTGGACTTTAAAACAAAAACAAAATAAAATATTTAAATATATATGTATATTTAAAAGAAAAGCTTTAAAGACTGAGTAACACCTAAAAACAGGTGCTCAACAGATGTAAAAAAGACTCATCTCTCATCTCTTATAAACCAAACGTTCACAGTAACAGTTTACAAAACATTCAGGGAACCGTCTCATTTTTACTGAGGTCACTGTCATAATTATTCAAAAAGTTGCATTTCTCACGTGTGACAGAAACTTTTCTCTCAGTAAATCTCCTCATTTCAGAGACTTTAGAGCTGAAACACGGACTGAAAACAGATCAGGACTCTCGGTTCAGACCAAAACACACAAACCATCAGTTAGTGAAGTTAGTGTGATAATAACAAGCTGTGAGTCTGATGAGAACAGCCGACTGACGGGAGGAAGATCGATGATTTTACAGTTAATAATGTGAATCTGGAACCTGCTGCAGTTCTATCATCAGCTCTACTGACCCACCAACAACACAGAGAAAATACTTTTCTCGACTTTACTCACCTGCTGAATTTCTTGCTGCGACAGTCAGCTATGGAAGTGAAAGTAAGAAATGTTTACGACAAGGGAAGTTAAAAAGGAAGAATGAAGTCTTGCCCACAACCACAGTGGGCCTGACAGGAAGTTTTTATAAACGGCACTTTGTGAGACTTTATGTCCAGCTGCAGGCCAACTTCTTCATTTGTGTTGAGCTGTGGTTCTTATCTTGATGTGAACCTTTGGTCAGGGCTTCGACCTCAACTTCCCAGTTTTCAATATTCCTCACTTTTCTGTTTTCCTGCAAACCCATCTGCACTTTGCAGAGCGTATTGTTACACTCTTTTGGATCATAAGCGTTCAGACCCTCTCCACACACTGATAAGCACCAGTTATCCTCCAGAGATAAGTTATCGTTTGACTTTACTTGCAAATTCACCAGTTTCTCTTTTCTAGTTCCTCATCCTTAAATTGCTTCCCTGGATTTAAGGTTGCTGTGGGAGGGAATGGATCTGGTGAGAAAGACGACAGTGAAAAGTTTAGGTCACTTATGGTGGCATGTTTGTGTTTTTGCTTTCTAATATGATGGGGATAAGCACGTCACCGTCAGATTTATTTCTTTCCAACTTCTTCTTCTTGTGTTTATTGAAATGCTTGTTAGTGTTGAACATGTGAACTACATAGATGTTCCACTGGGTTGTCAAAGTAAACCTCGCAGCAGCTTTTTTAGTTCATTAAAAAGCTGTACAACTTTTAATTACTGTATTAAACATAGCTAGTGAAGTAGATGGTGAATATTCACTGATTGTAGACAAAACACAAATCATTAAAGAGGATTCATCCTGCGCTGGTTAACAGAGACATAAAATGTAATCAATTAAACAATCACAGTTTTTTTTAAGTATGTACAGCAAAAATCAAACAGCTCTTCTTCTGTATTTAAGGACTGTTTTTGTATGTTCAGGTATTGTCCTTATAATCTGAAGTGTCAACTCTCCCATTTTGCTCCCTTATTTTCTATCCTGGTGTCCTTCCAATTAAATATTTTCCTCTAAATGTCCCATATTATTAACCTTTCCAAAAACAAAATCCCAACGTTGATAGGTATGCTTTTAATGCTACTATGAAACGTGCATTTTAGCTGTGGCACAACATGTTGCAGCCATGTCTGTTTTAGCATGTACCTGACTGTGATGCAGCCTCAGTGTTGTCAGAGACAGGTAACACAGACGAGCTTGATAGCTAAAGTACAGTAACAGTTTGTCTTCTCTTGTTGTTGTTCTTGTCTCAAACCAGAAGAGAAGAGCAGCAGCTGTGCTTGGACATTTTACCTGAAAGAGGATCACAACAGGCTACAAAAGAAGTGAACTTTGGCCTCCTCATTGCTGCAGAGGGAGGCGGAGGCAAGCAAGAGATTGTGGGTGTTGGTGTTTTACTGGAGGAGAACATTTTGCACGACCTAAAATGTGTTGCTAATCCCTTTAAAGCAGTTCTTTACTGTCTTAACATAGACGATCCAAATGAGTGAAGTATTCAGTCGAGCTCATATAAAAACTTTTACTGAACATCATTATGAGCCTTTGTTCAGTCAAAGCTCATGGACTCTGAAAAGTGTCGTGGCAAGTTGGCCAATTTTCAGCGTTCACCGTTTGCGCTGGTCTGCTTGAATTATTCACATGTTTATACACTAAAACTACATCATCAAACTCAATCTCACAAAAATGCCTGTAAAGCTCACATACAAAATGTATATGTTGTAAAAATGATGTATTTGTTCATATATAATCTGCTAGGAAAATATTTGTGCAAGACGTTTTTATTTCAAGTTGTCTGCTCTTGTTTTCACACTGTTGTTGTTGTTGTTGTTGTTTGATGAAGAATTACAGAGGCTATGGCTCCATCTAGTGGATCAAAATAAAAAATAGAAGTTCCCCCAGAAACTTAGTGAGCGTTTGACAATGACCTTTATCAGGCTGCAAAAACTCAATTAATTGTGAAGTTTAAATATTTAAATATTACATTTGTTTGTATAGCTATAACTTCTACTACAAAAGCATTTTTTTAATATAATTATATTATTTATTAATAATATATAATATTATCAATAGTCTATATAATCTATCATTATTGTATTACAGATATCGGGGACAACTTTGAGTCCTAGCCTCCCTTCTTTATGTATTTAACTTGCATAATGTTGATTTTTGGGTAAATTCTTTATATAAAAAATGGTGTTTTCATTCTTTTCTTTGTTTATCTAACACAGGTTTTTTTCAGTATCAAAAACAGATCAACATCTTGGCTACATGTTTTATTGAGTTCAATATTTTCACCAAGGTCATTACTTTGTGTTAAAAATTGGTGGGGATGTAATGGCACAGACAAGGGATGTGACGATACACAATACTAGTTTTTGAGAATTAAACACTTAATTTCCTGCGTCTGGAGACATTTTCTGCACCAATTTATGGTAGAAATGTTTTTATTTATATAGAGGGAAACATAAAAAGTACAGACTGTAGGCAAAATAACACATTATAGCTCCATTAACATCACATGAATTAGAAGCCATCAAAACAGGAATATACATTTAAACAACATTGTCACCACTTAATTAACAAAATAAAAGCAATGTTACAAATACAGGCAATGATGCAAACATTATATGCATGAAACACAGCTCTAATGCTGTAGCTGTAGAATCAGAAAGAGTTTTACTGCCAAGTAGTATTTTACATGTACAAGGAATTTGCTTTGGAGAAAAGGTGCTACACATAGACAAACATACAGGTCCATCCATCTTCATGCGCTTATCCGGGGTCGGGGCGCGGGGGCAGCAGCTCCAGCAGGGAACCCCAAACTTCTCTTTCCCGAGCCACATTAACCAGCTCTGACTGGGGGATCCCGAGGCGTTCCCAGGCCAGTGTGGAGATATAATCTCTCCACCTAGTCCTGGGTCTCCCCCGAGGCCTCCTCCCAGCTGGACGTGCCTGGAACACCTCCCTAGGGAGGTGTCCAGGAGGCATCCTTACCAGATGCCCAAACCACCTGAACTGGCTCCTTTCGACGCAAAGGAGCAGCGGCTCTACTCTGAGCTCCTCGCGGATGGCTGAGCTTCTCACCTTATCTCTAAGGGAGACACCAGCCACCCGCCTGAGGAAACCCATTTCGGCCGCTTGTACCCGCGACCTCGTTCTGTCGGTCATGACCCAGCCTTCATGACCATAGGTGAGGGTAGGAGCGAAATTCGACCGGTAGATTGAGAGCTTTGCCTTACAGCTCAGCTCTCTTTTCGCCACAACGGTGCGGTAAAGCGAGTGCATTACCGCCCCCGCTGCTCTGATTCTGCGACCAATCTCCTGCTCCAGTCTCCCCTCACTCGTGAACAAGACCCCGAGGTACTTGAACTCCTTCACTTGGAGTTCAAGTACCTCCACCGGTTTCCTGCTGAGAACCATGGCCTCAGATTTAATCCTCATCCCAACCGCTTCGCACTCTGCTGCGAACCGATCCAGTGAGAGCTGAAGGTCACGGACTAATGATGCCATCAGGACCACATCATCCGCAAAAAGCAGTTACGAGATCCCAAGCCCACCAAACCGCAATCCCTCCTCAACACGACTACGCCTCGATATCCTGTCCATGAATATCACAAACAGAATTGGTGACAAAGCGCAGCCCTGACGAAGGCCAATCGCAAACAGTATTCCTCTTCGATCTGAGGTTCGACTATCGGCCGAACCCTCCGTTACAGCACCCTGGAGTAGACTTTACCAGGGAGGCTGAGAAGTGTGATACCCCTGTAATTGGCACACACTCTCCTTTTTGAACAGGGGAACCACCACCCCAGTCTGCCACTCCTTGGGCACTGTACCTGACTTGCATGCAATGTTAAAGAGACGTATCATCCAAGACAGCTCCTCCACACCCAAAGCTTTTAGCATTTCTGGGCGGATCTCATCAATCCCAGTGGATTTTGCCACAATGGAATCACTTTGGGTGGACACTGTAAATATTTTGCACTGTTTAATCCAGCAGGTGGCGGTGATGCCAACCGCTATAAAACGAAAAAGAAGACTCAGGCCCCGATCAGACAGAAAGCGCTTTGTGGGTTTGAAAATGCGAGGCGCACAGCAATGGCTTTTGGTTGAATTTAGAAAAGCAACTGAATCAGCTGTCCTGTCAGTCTAACCATATATTATAGCGCTGGCGATCTGTAATCTTTGGTTTGCCGCTAATTAATAACTGTCATATTAGCAGAAACTTGATCACAACTCACAGGTCTGTGTCTTTTGTTGCTAAAAACATCTGCCAAACACGCCTGCTCTGGCACTGGTTTGAGTGTAAAACTGAGATCCGTGTGGGTACATGAGACTCTCAGAAGGAGGAGACACCGCTGGTAGTAGGCTACCACCGGGAGCTTCGTCTTAATGATGGTCGGTTTAAGGCTTATTTTAGGATGAGTCAGGGACAATTCAAGCAACTGTAAACTTCTGTCAGCACAACTGCCCGTCTCTCCATTCATTAGATTGGATAATGGGGAAAAAAGCGCTAATGACATCGGTCACGAGTTGAATTTTTTTCATCTCCGTGTGCTCAGAGCCTCATTCAAAAATGTAAGGCGCAGCAGGCGAGTTAACTGCACTCAGAACAGCAAAGAAAACAAGTTAAAAAGGAGCCTCTCACTGCATAAAACACATTCTGTCTGATCCGTGGAGGGGGTGAGGTCTTCAAAAAGGGGTCGGACTGCCAGAAAGGTTAAGAACCCCTGCTCTAGACGTTCCCAGTTCACCCGCACTACCCGTTTGGGATTACCAGGTCTGTCCAGAGTCTTCCCCCACCCCCTGACCCAACTCACCACCAGATGGTGATCAGTTGACAGCTCCGCCCCTCTCTTCACTCGAGTGTCTGAAACATGTGGCCTCAAATCAGATGAAACGATTACAAAATCGATCATTGATCTTCAGCCTAGGGTGCTCTGGTACCACATACACTTATGAGCATCCTTATGTTGGAACATGGTGTTCGACAATACATGACTAGCACAGAAGTCTAACAACAAACACCCACTCGGGTTCAGATCAGGGGGGCCGTTCCTCCCAAACACGCCTTTCCAGGTATCTCCATCATTGCCCACATGCACGTTGAAGTCTCCCAGCAAAACTATGGAGTCCCCTACTGGAGCCCCATACAGAACTCCATTCAGGGTCTCCAAGAAGGCCGAGTACTCTAAACTGCTGTTTGGTGCATATGCACAAACAACAGTCAGAGTTTTCCCCCCCACTACCCGAAGGCGTAGGGAGGCAACCCTCTCGTTCACCGGAGTTAACTCCAACGTAGCAGCGCTCAGCCGGGGACTTGTGAGTATCCCCACGCCCGCCTGGCGCCTCACACCTTGAGCAAGTCCAGAGAAGAATAGTGTCCTTCCCCTATCAAGGAGAACGGTTCCAGAACCAAGACATGTGCATGGAGGTCAGCCCACCGGATCTAACTGGTCGCGCTCCATCTCCCGCACAAACTCCGGCTCCTTCCCCCACAGAGAGGTTAGGGGTTAGGGGCCAATTAAAGTCTGCAACAACAGGACAAAAAAACTCCAACACCGTGAATCCAAACAATAAGAACCTGTGCACAGGTTCCCAAGCTACACAGGTATGACACAAATAGCTAATCAGCCAATCACATGGCAGCAACACCATGCATTTAGGCATGTAGACGAGTGTGAAACGTCGCCTGGTCTGATGAGTCTCGATTTCAGCTGCAACATTCAGATGGTAGGGTCAGAATTTGGCGTAAACAACATGAAAGCATGGATCCATCCGGCCGTGTATCAACGATTCAGTCTGGTGGTGGTGTAATGGTGTGGGGCATATTCTTGGCATACTTTGGACCCCTTAGTACCAACTGAGCGTTGTTTAATTGTTACAGTCTACCTGAGTGCTGACCATGTCCGTCCCTTTATGACCACAGTGAAAACTGAAAACATAGTTATGGATATTATATTGTATTTCTGTCAGTAGATCCTCAGAAATATTACACACTGAACCTTTAACTGCTGGTCAAAGGTCTGTTTTATTAGAGTGTGTCTGTTTTATTGTCATCTCCATAGTAGCTGTAACCAGGATGTTGTTAAGATCTGGTCATGTTCCAGCATATTCCAATAATTCTCATTGCTTTATCCTCTGGCCTGCAGTTTGTCATTGACCATCGGCCACTTTGGCTCAATCACCTTACTTTGTCACTTTGCCACTTTGATTGAGGACAAAGTGTGAACAAAGTGTGAACAAAGTGACTGTGCTAGTCAAGCTTTCTTGGCTGCTGACTGAATTCGGCATTTACTATTTATTTTGATGTTTGTAAGATTATGCAATTAATTTAACAAAAACTTAACTGGTGCTGAAAGTTGAATCAAACTATTGTTCATTTGGTGTGAATCTTTTTGTTGTTTTAAGTTTTGAAACAGAAACCTCATGTCCTTCAAAAGGCTTTCTTTAACAGTCAAGCTGCAGGTCAAAGGTCTGATTTATTGCTGCCAAGTCTGTGTGGATCATATTCATAAAATCAGCAGGGAAAAGATGTAAATCAAGATTTACCTGCAGTTCAGTATCCACATTAATTTGACATCTTCTCATTTTCACTAAGGTCATTCTGCCAGTTTAAATGATTTCTAACCATTTTTTAAACAATTCAACAAATTTTCTTGTTTTTGAGAAATAATATGAGAGAATATAAAAATTGAAACTTGAATTGAAACACTGTTTTCTGATGCACAGGAACCTAAAACTAACTTAACTACCATCACTACTGTAATGACTACAACAGCAAACACTTGTCATGTCATGTAGTAAGTGTAGAAAAGCCAGTCTAAGAAAAGAAAACCATTAATTATGAAAGTCTATACTCAGTCAGACTGTGATAGTTACTGTACTTTCCTTTTTCTGGATCACTTCAATGTAACATTCAACCTGTGGGAACTTTGAGTCTCCTGATGTCATTAACACTGGGTGTTAAATTCACTTTGTCCTTCTTGTTCTGCTGAAGAAAAAGGTCACCTCAGGTCTCAGGTGAGTTCAAGTGCAGATATCTGAGTGTTGACAGTGACCTCCATATTGAAAGAGGAGGGTGGTTCTAAGCCACTTATGATTAAAGTTCAGATCAAAGTCGCAGTTCTTCTTTCCAATCAGGTTCCTTGTTTCCTCCTGACACACCTTCTGTCTCCTCTCTGCACTCTGCTCTCAGTGAGTCCGTCACTGTGAAGTCTGTACGTTCCCTTATTGGAGGGAAAATGACGCCGAAACAAGTTCTGGTGAGTCGACTCGAGAAAATGCAAATATATAAAAAATATACACAGAGTAATGAGTTTAACAGACACTTATGTGTGTAACTAAATGTGTTTTGCAGTGCAGTAAAACAGTCTACATGTTCAGTTTGTGTTGAGATGAATGCTTTACTTGTTTGTGTGTTGACTTCAGTCACATTGTGGTGCAGGTATGAAAGTATCAGAAACAGCGGACATTACAGTTTTGTACAGAAATAACCTCAGAGTTGAATCAACAGATTGATTTTTACAGATAAAGTCATTTTACAGGACTATTGTTCTGAAGTTCTGAACAGTTCACATGGGTTTCTATATTTCTGGTCACTCAGGTATTTCTTCTAATAAAAGCTACATCCTTGTGTTACTACAGACTGATTTAAACAATCCTCTGATGTGTGTTGACCCTTCAGGCCTGGTGATCAGATGGATCAGTCACAGCTTGTACCTGCCACCATCACATCAATAACTGAAAGGAATCTGCTTTATTCTCACTTTTAATAAATAAAAACACTATGGCGTCAACTTCAGGTACGTGCACCATGTTCACATGTTGGAAGAGAAAATAAATGACACCTGCAATGTATTACACATTTCCTTGTTTTTGGTCAGATGAGTTTAGAAATCAATTTTAAAAGATGTTCTATACATTACTAGAGATATTCAACTCTTTCCGTTCATAGATAATAGAATCACTGTAGCTGTGTCCACAGAATAAAACAAAGGTCAACAAAGAAACAAAACCCTGACATGATTAAGATCACAGTGATAAGAACACTGATATGACTATTACTGATTAATCTTTTACCGGTCCAATTATTACAGTATGATATACAGTGACTTTTTTCAACAAAGCCAGTGTTATAAAAATTTTAAAATGTTGGTAAGCTGAATGAGAAAGAGTATATAAGTATGAACAGACTTCAGAATGTTTTTAGATTCCAGTTTTAAAAAGTAACAACACATTTTGTAACACTTAATCAGAGCAGGTTGTCCCTGAACTCCACATGTCCACCTCCAGTATATGAAAATTGAATGAAAACGTCTGTTTTGTGGAGATTTTTGTTAAGAGCAAATTTAACTGCAGTGCTGTAGGCTACATGTCTTATTTAGGATTGTAGCTCTACAAGACAAGTCTCAGTTCCTTTTATTGTATTTTTTATTCCAAGATTAGATGCTGTATATTGCTGCCCCTCACAACTGATGCTACATATTTTGCAGATTTGATTCAGTCCAATCTTACTGTTGTATGAAGGCTTTTTAGAGAAAACATGATGTGAATGAATTAATTTGTCTGTCTTTACACTCACAGGTGTGTCCTCCCTGAAGCACAGCAGCAGCTATGAAATCCTGCCACCTCACAGTGAGTCCAACTGAACTGAGTCAGAATTATGACTACACTGAACAAAATTATAAATGCAACCCTTTTGTTTTTGCCCCTATTCATCATGAGCTGAACTCAAAGATCTAAGACTTTCTCTAAGTACACAAAAGGCCTGTTTCTCTCAAATATTGTTCACAAATCTGTCAAAATCATAAAATCAGGGTACAAAACAGCTGGAAACAAAGATTGAGAAAGAGTGATCACGTGGGATATGTCAGTTTAAAAAGATGTGCTTTCAGGCGGGATTTAAAAATGGAAAGCGAGTCACTGTTGCAGATGTCTGGTGGAAGAGAGTTCCAGAGACGAGGGGCAGAGCAGCTGAAAGCTCTGAACCCCATGGTGGTCAAACGAGCAGGAGGTACAGTGATGTGAATAGAAGAAGAAGACCTAAGAGGACGTGTGGGGGTGTTACTATGAAGGAAGTCAGTGACGTACGGAGGAGCGAGGTTATGAATGGCCTTGAAGGTCAGGAGCAGATTCTTGAAATCAATGCGGTATTTAACTGGGAGCCAATGAAGCTGCTGAAGGACAGGAGTAATATGATTAATAGAAGGGGTTCTGGTGATGATACGGGAGCGTGCAATTGGCATGCTGACTGCAGGAATGTCCACCTGCAGTCAGCTGTTGCCCATGAATTGAATGTTTATTTCTCTACCAAAAGCCATCTCCAAAGACGTTTCAGAGAATTTGGTAGTATATCCAACCGGCCTCACAACTGCAGACCACATGTAACCGCACCAGCCTAGGAATTCCACATCCAGCTTCTTCATGTCCAAGATCGTCTGAGACCAGTCACCAATTGTCTGTTGCAGCTGCTGCAACAATTGGTTGGCATAACCAAAGAATTTCTGCATAAACTGTCAGGAACCATCTCAGGGAAGCTCATCTCCATGCTCGTCATCCTCATCGAGGTCTCAACATGACTGCAGTTCATCGTTGTAACCAACTTGAGTGGGCAAATGCTCACATTCAACTTGGCACTTTGGAGAGGTGTTCTCTTCATGGATGAATCACTGTAGTAGTAGTTTCAATAGTAGTAGTTTCAATTTTCACTGTACAGAGCAGATGGCAGACAGCGTGTGGATCGAGTGGCGTATGGTGGCGGTGTGGTTACGGTATGGGCAGGCGTGTGTTATGGACAACGAACACAGGTGCATTTTATTGATGGCATTTTGAATGCACAGAGATACCGTGACGAGATCCTGAGGCCCATTGTTGTGCCATTGATCGAAGACCATCACCTCATGTTGCAGCATGATAATGCACAGCCCCATGTTACAAGGATCTGTACATCGCCGTCTTAGTACATACAGGAGCCTCTCTCCATGTTGCTCTGTATACACACATATTGTCCAGTAGTGTAGCCGTAATCATAACAGTGCCAATGTTCTACGAGAATAAGCAGTGATACATCGAGTGGAGTTAAAGCAGAGGAGCCCACATGTCTGTGAAAGACCCCTCATTACCTTCTGCAACTGTCTTTCATGGGGGAGGGCCCTGAATATTTCCCTATACCATAATGTGACAGTAGGGGGTTTATTGTTGATCCAATTAATTAAAATATATTTTCTGGCCAATAATTGTAATTTATCGCATAATTTGAACTGTAAATGGGTTAGAGTCACCTCCCTTGAGGGGAGGCTGAAAATGAAAAGGCCTGGGTCCCTCTGAATTCTTGCATGGAATATGCCACTTAGTTCCTGTGAGATCATACTCCAAAATCTTTTTATCACTTTACATTGCCAGAATTAAGGACAATATGTTCCAATCTCTCTATGACACTTGTTACACAAAGGTGAAACCTGTCGGTCCATCTTATTAAGTGTGTAAGGAGTTATGTGTAGACAATGTAGTATTTTATACTGTCTCTTTCAGTCTATTACATGTAAAAGTGGATTTAAATACTTCAATAGCCTTCTGCCAGTCATCCTCAATATACTCTGAGTCGAGATCTGTCTCCCACTTCTGTGCAATGCTTATAATACCATCTGGACTAAGAGAGTATAGCAGTGCATAGAGGGAAGAGATAAAGCCGGTGATGCCTCCCGAGGAAATAAAGAACCTCTCTACATCACTGTACATGACTGGTTCAGGAGGGGGTAAGGTCTTAGATCCAATGCAGTGCCTGACCTGGAGTAAACCATAATGGTTTTCTTTGGGGATACCAAATTTTGACTGCAGTTGTTTGAAAGTCATTAATAGCCTGTCGTGGTACAAATCTCCAATCATACGCACCCCATTGCCATGCCACATATCAAAAATGTTGGGATGGAGGTTCCTCGTTATAGGGGTTAAGAACGAGGCATTGTTTCCTCTTCCTAGGTATTTACAGATTTCCTGCCACACTCTAATATTGCTGTATAATCGGGTTATTCTTGATATCGCTGTGCAATTTGCTCTTATCACTCAGGACCGGGCTCCATAGCGAAGATGGCAAAGAGGACCATGAATCTAGACGGGGCTTGAACTCAAGATGAGAATGTAACCATTGCCGCAGAAAGCGAGCGTGGTACGCACAGTTGTAAAGAATTATGTTCGGCAGGCCCAAGCCTCCCCTGTCAGAGGGCAGCTGTAGTATTTTCATTTTGTCTGGGTGTTTTGCCGTGCCATATGAATCTAGAGAATGCTCTTTCTATATCAAGAGCAGTCTTGGATATCCACAAGGGTAGCATTTGTAAAGGATATAATAACCTGGGGAATACATTCATTTTGATTAAACTGATGTGCCCCATAAGAGATAGGGGGAGATTGTGCCATCTAAGTCCTTCTTTATTTTAGTTGCTATTGGAGAGTAGTTGAGCTTCCATAGCTCCGTCAAGTTTGGTGAAACGTTTATCCCAAGGTAGGTGAAATCTGTGGGAGACAGTTTAAAGGGAAAATTGGTGGATGAAGACAGATCAACCAGCTACCCAATGGCATGGCCTCTGACTTGCCATAGTTGATCTTGTAGCCTGTAAAGGAGCCAAACTCTTAAATAAGGATAGTTGGTATTGATATCTCAGGTTTTGTCAGAAACAACAGGATGTCATTGGCATAAAGTGCTATTTTATGAACTGTTCCTCCAACCGTAATCCCATGCACGTCTTTGTGTTGCCTAATTACCTCAGCCAGGGGCTCAAGTGCCAGCGCAAAGAGCAGCGAAGAAAGGGGGCAGCACTGTCTCGTCCCCCTACGCAGCGAGAAACGCAATGACTGTATGCCATTAGTTACAACGCAGACCTGTGGAGAGTTGTAGAGTATCCTAATCCATTTGAGAAATTCCCCTCCCAGCCCAAACCTCTCCAGTGCATCAAATAAATATTCCTACTCTACCCTATCAAACGCCTTTTCGGAGTCTAAAGATACAACAAGTCCTTTATAATTTGTCTGACTTGAGTACTGTATCACATTCAATAGTCTCCTCACATTTGTGAGGGACAGCATGTTCTGTATAAATCCAGTCTGGTCTGGACTTGAAATCCAGTCTGACCTTTTCCCCCCCAGAAGTGGCGTAGCATAATCTTGAGGTCCACAGTCTTGTCTTTGCCAGATTGGTGGGAAAGATTTGGGGAGAGCACGCTGGCATTTGTTGTTCGCCGCTTCTCCTCCGTTTTTCTCGTTCTGAATAGTAGTTCTCTTGAGTTTTGCTGCGTCATGAGAGCAGTGTCGCTCTGGGTGCTAGCAACATGGGAAACACCGCAAGATCTCTGCACGCTCAGCTGAGCAGCATGGGAAACACCGCGACACCAAGCAGGCCAGAAAACGTGTAGTGGATTCCAGTGTACTACGGCCTCTACCGAGATTCACCACAGCATCAACACTCAAAATAGAACTTTTCAATTCAACTTTTCAAATTCAACAAATAAAGCAAATAAAATAAATATTCCACTTTCAACATCAGCCAATAACCTGGGTGTTAAAATGGACTCTCATCTGATCTTTGAGGCTCACATCAAACTCTCAAAATCTCTGCAAGACTTCCTTCTTCCAACTCAGGAACATCACCAAACTCCGTCCCATACTCACTCCTGCAGATGCGGAAAAGCTTGTCCACGCTTTTGTCTCCTCCAGGCTGGACTACTGCAATGCACTCCCTGAGAAAAGCCTTCAGAAATTGCAGTACATCCAGAACAGCGCTGCTAGGATCCTGTTGAGGGTGCGCAAACACGACCACATCACCCCCATCCTCAAATCACTCCACTGGCTTCCTGTCTCATTCAGGATTGAGTACAAGATCTCCCTCCTTACCCACCAGTGCATCTATGGTGAAGCACCCCCCTACCTCAAGGAACTTCTCACCCCACAGACCTCAACACGTACCCTCCGATCTGCCTCAGCATATCTCCTGAAACCTCACAGGACAAAGCTCCGTAAAATGGGAGATCGGGCTTTCTGCTCAGCTGCTCCCAGTCTGTGGAATGCTCTCCCTGACCACCTGAGGACACCACAGACAGTGGATGCTTTTAAACGTGGCCTTAAAACCCACCTTTTTAGGAGAGCTATTGAACTCTTGCCCTTTTCCTTATTGTTTTTTTCATGCTCTCCATTTTTTTTTATTTTTAGCACTTACCTGTTTTATCATGTAGCACTTTGGGATTTCAATATAAAGGGCATTCCAAATTAAATGTATTATTATTATTATTATTATTAAGATGGCAGGAACTTTTCCAGTCTTGTTGTAAGCAGTTTTGAACAATTTACTATCCACACTAATAAGGCTAATGGGTCTATATGAGCCACAGATATCAGGTGGTTTATCTTTCTTAAGGATTAGTGTGATGTTGGCTAGATTAAGTGATGCGGGGAGGTGACCGATATTCTGAGAATCTGAGAACATGTCAGTAAGCGGCCCGGCTACCAGGTAACTCAGTTTCTTGTAGAATTCTGGGCAAAACCCATCAGGTCCTGGTGCTTTTCCACCCCTGAGGGAGGCTATGGCCGCGCAGAACTCCTCTTCAGTCACTGGTACATTCAGTTTTTCCTTTTGTTCCCCCGACAGGGATAGGAGGGACACCATATCGAGAAACTCCTTTCTCCTCCTCTCGGATAACTCACAGTCAGATGAATGAAGCTTTTGGTAAAATTGCCTCATTGTCGTATTGATATCCTTCGTTTTGTAATGTCTGACCTGATTGTCATCTAGCAGTGACAGTATCATATTTGCCTCCATTCTGCCTCTTGCCAATCTTGCAAAGAGACGCCCAGGTTTGTTTCCTGACTCATAAAGCCTATACTTAGCAAAGAAGATGGCCAATTCAGCCTTTCCAGTTAACAGCTGGTTAAGGGCTGAGCGAGCTGCTTCCAATTTTTTGGACAAAGATCTAGAAGGTGCACCTTTAAGGTGTAATTCCAGCTTTTGTATTGCACTCTCTAAGCTGAGTTGTTCTTTCATTGCAGTCCTTCTCTGAGCTGTGTTGTACAAAATAATACTCCCCCTGAGATAAGCTTTAAGTGTTTCCCACAGCAGAGAAGGGCTGACATCTGGGGTCTGGGGTCTTATTAGCAGCAATAAAAACATTCCTCTGTTCAGTAATATAGTCAATGAATGGTGGGATACTCAACAGAGAGGGGTTCATCCTCCAGTGGCGAGAGGAGGAATCAGTGTAAGAAGGGCGGATGCTGAAGCTTACATGAGGGTGGTCAGAGAGTGAGCATATGCCAATTGAACACTCCCTCACCCTATCTAAAGCCCCTCTGGACGTCAGGAAGAAATAAATTCTTGAAAATGTCTGATGGGAATTGGAAAAGAAAGTATAGTCTCTCTGTCCGGTATTAATTTTTCTCCAAGTGTCAAACAGCTCTAAGTCACGGCAGAACTCTTTCAGCGTAAGGCTCTTCCGAGAGGTTGGGCCAGATTTAGGTGGGGACTGGTCAGTGCTTGGGTCAGGCACACAATTAAAGTCGCCTCCTAATACAACATATGGGGTCGATACTGATGAGACCTCAGGTTGAAGCTTAGGGAGAAAGTCAGAATCATATGAATTTGGGCCATATTTGCAGCCTATGAGGATCTGTTCCCCATAAAGAATAAATAGACAGCTCTGTGAGATATAGTATGGAAGGTTTCAGAGATATGATGACATAAAAACACGAAAATGAGGTAACATCACGAACAAAGTATTCAACCCCAAATGATAAAGACCCAACAAACGCCCAAAAGCAGTAACCCCCCATCCCCGACCTCCCCACCTCTCCATATCCCAATATAGGCCAGTATTACACCACTCAGACAACAGCGGCATCAGCAGTGTAGGAAAATGTTCATTTTTATTTCACCGGCAGGACTGGCAAAACATATGCAAAGCTGTCCGTCGAGCGGCACCAGGAACACACACTTTTTCCGACCAGCGCCACGTCTAACAACAGCGACTTCTTCTAATGAGGCTTTTTGACATATGTCACAGCTTATCCTGCCCCCTACTGGCATTGCAAGGAAACATTATTGAACAAGCATTCCAGTATACTAGGCTATTAACACAACTTGTTACCTTAGAGTAACTGGCATGTATTACACACAAAGAAACACATTAACAGGTGCCACACCAGCAGTGTGGCCCTTTGAAAAACCAGGGGCACACGTGGAACAGAGCAAAAACATAACTGAAAGAAAAGAAAGGGGAAACAAAGACAAATAACCCTCTCCATTACCCCCGCTCGCAGAAATGATCACAACCATCTCACATACTCCGATTTTAACAACCTGCTCAACATGAACCAATCATTAGCCTTTGTTGTAGTGTACAAAAGCGGCATGAGAAGAAAAAGAAAGGTAATAAAAAATTAAATAAGAATTAGTTTTTCCTCACAGAGAGTATTATACATACCTTTGCAAAAGTTATCAGAGGTTTTGCAGTGTCTGCAAACAGTGAGGCATCGCGTATTATTAAAATGTCAATACACCTCCAGTTTAACCCAGTCCGTCCAAGAAGGCGAGTGTATCCTTCAGTGAGTGAAAAGAGTAACTTTTCCCTCCGAGGGAGAAACTCAGAGTAACGAGGAAGGGGTTAATAAGTTGTTGGCGCACACAGTTAAACGCATGTCTCATTTTCTTGACTCCACTCGCCCGATCCTGTCGGATGAATATGGTCTGTACCTCATGTGTCAGTGGTTCTTTCTCCTTGGCGAGGATCCTCATCTTGTACCTCAGGTTGTGCAGCTTGATGATCACTGTGCAGCGCCGGTCAGGCTTTGGCGGACAGAGGGTCCTGTGGGCACGGTAAATTTTAATGAGACCCCGTTTGGCGCAACCGATTGTCGGCCCTCCGCCTTTTCCTTGAGGTTGTAGATTGAAATGATGATGTGCACTTTGGTCTCCAGGCCCTTTAAGCTGGACTCCATTGTCGACATGTTATCATCCACTGCCGATACACGACTCTCAGTTTCCGTAATGCGTTTTGTGTTGGACTCCAGTCATGTTGTGATATTGTCAGTGTAGCCGAGAGATCTTCAAATTTCCTCTCCATCATAGCAGATATTTTCTCAACAACGCTCTGGGATATTTCCATAGCAAGGGTCCCACAATCCGCATCAGGAGGTTTAGCATTCTTGCTAGCAGGCACGGTCTTTTTCACTTCTGGCGGGCTTGTCTACCGCAGGTTTATAGGCTTTAGTGTTAGGCATGTTGTCTGGATATTGTTTAGCAAACATTTAAGGTTGTGACTTTCCTTTAAAATTAAGTAAATAGTCAGGTATAGCTCGGTAGCAGTGGGAGCACAGCAATGGTCAACTGCTCAGTGTGACAGCATGACGTGACCCCCCTCGAGTGGCCTTTTATTGTGGCCAGCCTAAGGCACACCTGTGCAATACCCATGCTGTATGGTCAGCATCCTCACACCTGTGAGGTGGATGGATTATCTCTGCAAAGGAGAAGTGCTCTCTAACACAGATTTTGAACAATATTTGAGAGAAAGAGGCCTTTTGTGTACATAGAGTAAGTATTAGATCATTGAGTTTAGCTCATGATGAATAGAGCAAAAACAAAAGTGTTGCGTTTAAAATTTTGTTCAGTGTATAAAAGTCAACCACAGTAGAAGTTTACTTCAATTAACCAGAGAAGAACACAAAACTCACTCACTTAAACAGAAAAGACCAACAATAACTACAAAAGGCTGTGGACACTGTGACGCTCTCCATCTCTGCTACAAACATGTCACCAGGTTGCAGCACTGTTGCCAATTGATTTTGTGGAGTAAAAGGCACAAAGGAAAGCTTTTACACTTTTAATATACATTAGTAAGCCTCCTAAAATACCAACTATGTCTTCTAGAAATTATACTTATATACTATAATTTCTAAGAGCAAATTCATTTTGAAAGAAACATAATTGTGTTTTTATCAACATAATGTTATTAATATATATATTTTATCTGATTATATCTACATTTATTTATTTACTTACTCCATCTATTTTCATTCCAGTGTCTGAGCTGAGGGTTGTTCTGCTGGGGAACAGCTGGTCTGAGAGGAGTTCAGTGGGGAACATCCTACTGGGAGAGACTAAGTTCAACACTGAGGAAGAACCAGACCGCTGTCTGAGAGAAAGAGGACGGTTAAAGGAGAAAGAAATAGTTCTCATCAACACCCCAGATCTGCTGCATCCCAACATCTCTCAACACAAACTGACAGAACATGTGACAAACTGTGTGAGACTCTCTGATCCTGGACCTCATGTGTTCCTGCTGGTTCTACAGCCTGAAGACTTCACTGAGAAACACAAACTGAGGCTCTGCAGAGTCCTGAAACTCTTCAGTGATCGATCATTTGATCATTCACTGGTTCTGATATCAACACCCAGAGTGGAGGTTCCAGGTTTGATGGACAAATACATGGAACAGCCTCCATTAAAAGACCTGATCAGAAAATGTCGATACAGATACCTGAAGCAGAAGAACCTCGACCTCACAGAACTGTTAACACAATTGGATAAAACTGTAAAAGAGAATAATGGAGATCATGTCAGTTGTGAAGTGTTTGAGGATGCAGGTTCAATCATCAGACCAAAGTCTGAACACATCAGACCAGCTTTAAACCTGGTTCTGTGTGGGAGGAGAGGAGCAGGGAAGACTTCAGCAGCCAAGGCCATTTTAGCTCAGACAGAGTTTCATTCATACTCCGTCTCATCAGAGTGTGTTAAACATCAGGGAGAGGTGTGTGGACGTTGGGTTTCCCTGGTGGAGCTGCCTGCCTTGTATGGAAAACCTCAGGAGGCAGTGATGGAGGAATCACTCAGGTGTATCTCCCTCTGTGATCCTGAGGGCGTCCATGTCTTCATCCTGGTCCTACCTGTGGGTCCCCTCACTGATGAAGACAAGGGAGAGTTAAAGACCATCCAGAACACATTCAGCTCTCGAGTCGATGACTTCACCATGATTCTGTTCACTGTGGAGTCAGATCCTGCAGCTCCAGCTGTTGTTAACTTTGTAAAGGAAAACAAGGACATCCAGGAGCTCCGTCAGAGCTGTGGAGGAAGATATGTTGTTCTCAACATCAAGGACGAGCAGCAGATCCCAGAGCTGCTGGACATGGTGGACAAGATGAGACAATCTGAAAATAAACCATCCTGCTATACAGCTGTAACATTTGCACGTGCACAAATGGAAAAGGTCATACAACAAGAGAGGATAATAAAGAAGAACAAGATCACTTGTAAGTACTTTGAATTAAAATGTTTTTCTGTGTCCTGAACCATGTTGATCATCACAGTCTTTACTGTAGCTGCTGAGAATATTTAAAGTAACTCCAGGTCTTCTTCTTTCCCAGGTGATGATGAGGAGCAGAGCCCAGAGAGTCTCAGGATTGTGCTGATAGGGAACACTGGAAGTGGAAAGAGCTCTACAGGAAACACCATTCTAGGAAGAGACGAGTTCAAAGCTGAATCAAGTCAAACATCAGTCACCAAACTTTGTCAGAAAGCACAGAGTAAAGTGGACGGTCGTCCGGTCGTTGTGGTCGACACTCCTGGTCTGTTTGACACAACTTTGTCCCATGAAGAGGTTCATGAGGAGATGGTAAAATGCATCAGTCTTCTGGCTCCAGGACCACATGTCTTCCTGTTGGTGTTACAGATCGGGAGACTCACACCAGAGGAGAAGGAGACATTAAAACTCATCAAGGAAGGCTTTGGGAAAAATGCTGAAAAGTTCACCATCATTCTTTTAACTGGAGGAGATAAACTGGAGGATGAGAAAGTTTCCATTGAAGAATACATTGAACATAAATGTGATGCTTCCTTTAAGAAGCTGATCTCTGACTGTGGAGGAAGATACCATGTGTTTGATAACTATGATGAAGAAAACCGCACACAAGTCAGTGAGCTGATAACCAAGATTGACACCATGGTGAAGGAAAATGGAGGCAGCTGCTACACCAATGAGATGCTGCAAGAGGCCGAGGCAGCTATAAAGAAAGAAATGGAGAGAATCCTGAAGGAGAAGGAAGAAGAGATGAAGAGAGAGAGGGAGGAGCTTCAAAGAAAACATGAGGAGGAAATGCAAGAGATGAAAAGAAGAATGAAAGAACAGAGAGCAGAAACTGAAAAGGAGAGAAAACTGAGAGAAAAACAACTTAAAGAAAAGGAGGAGAAGATAAAGAAGGAACATGAGGAGAGAAAGAAAGAACAGGAAATGAGAGAAGAAGAAGACAAGAAGAGAAAAGAACAGGAAGAAGGTCAACGACAGGAGTGGGAACGAAAGGTTGAAGCTTTGGAGCAAAATATAAGATCAGAGTCAGAATCAAAGGAAATGATTGACAGAAAGCTGAAGGAGAGCAGAGAAGAGATGAGAAAAGAACGAGAGAACTGGGAGAAAACACAAAATGAATGGTGGAAAAAACGATATGAAGAAGATGAACGGAGACGACAGGAGGAACAAAGAAGACTTAGAAAGCTTCAAGAAGAATACGAACAGGAAAGAGAAAATGATGAAACGAAAAGAAAGGAAGAGGACAGAATCAGAAGAGAAAGAGAGGAAAAACAGAAAAAAGTACAGAGAGCAGAAATTGAAAAGGAGAGAAAACTGAGAGAAAAAGAACTTGAAGAAAAGGAGGAGAAGATAAAGAAGGAACGTGAGGAGAGAAAGAAAGAACAGGAAATGAGAGAAGAAGAAGACAGGAAGAGAAAACAACAGGAAGAAATTCAACGACAGGAGTGGAAACAAAAGGTTGAAGATTTGGAGCAAAAAATAAGATCAGAGTCAGAATCAAAGGAAACCATTGACAGAAAGCTGAAGGAGAGCAGAGAAGAGATGAGAAAAGAACGAGAGAACTGGGAGAAAACACAAAGAGAATGGTGGGAAAAACGATATGAAGAAGAAGAACAGAGACGACTGGAGGAACAAAGAAGACTTAGAAAGCTTCAAGAAGAATACGAACAGGAAAGAGAAAATTATGAAAAGAAAAGAAAGGAAGAGGACAGAATCAGAAGAGAAAGAGAGGAAAAAGAGAGAAAAAGACAGAGAGCAGAAATTGAAAAGGAGAGAAAACTGAAGGAAAAAATACTTAAAGAAAAGGAGGAGAAGATAAAGAAGGAACGTGAGGAGAGAAAGAAAGAACAGGAAATGAGAGAAGAAGAAGACAAGAAGAGAAAACAACAGGAAGAAATTAAACGACAGGAGTGGGAACGAAAGATTGAAGCTTTGGAGCAAAATATAAGATCAGAGTCAGAATCAAAGGAAACCATTGACAGAAAGCTGAAGGAGAGCAGAGAAGAGATGAGAAAAGAACGAGAGAACTGGGAGAAAACACAAAGAGAATTGTGGAAAAAACGAAAACAAGAAGAAGAACAGAGACGACTGGAGGAACAAAGAAGACTTAGAAAGCTTCAAGAAGAATACGAACAGGAAAGAGAAAATGATGAAAAGAAAAGAAAGGAAGAGGACAGAATCAGAAGAGAAAGAGAGGAAAAAGAGAAAAAAGACATCGAAGAGAAACATCAGAAACAAATGGAGAATCAGAAAAAGACATATGAAGAGGAGGCTAGAAAGAAAGAACAGGAAATCAGACAAGAAGAAGACAAGAAGAGAAAACAACAGGAAGAAGGTCAACAACAGGAGTGGAAACAAAAGGTTGAAGCTTTGGAGCAAAAAATAAGATCAGAGTCAGAATCAAAGGAAACCATTGACAGACAGCTGAAGGAGAGCAGAGAAGAGATGAGAAAAGAACGAGAGAACTGGGAGAAAACACAAAGAGAATGGCGGGAAAAACGAAAACAAGAAGACGAACAGAAACGACAGGAGGAACAAAGAAGACTTAGAAAGCTTCAAGAAGAATACGAACAGGAAAGGGAAAATTATGAAAAGAAAAGAAAGGAAGAGGACAGAATCAGAAGAGAACAAGAGGAAAAAGAGAAAAAAGACATTGAGGAGAAACAGAAGAAGAAAATGGAGAATCTGAAGAAGACGTGTGAAGAGGAGGCCAGACAGAAAGCTGAAGGGTTGAATGAATTCAAAGAGAAATACAAGAAGGAGTTTGCAGCTCAGAAGAAACAGCATGAAGAAATAATGACAGAAAAAGATAAACAATATGACATCTTAAAGGCATTTTTAGCCCGCAATGAAGAACAACTAAAGAAAAAATATCAAGGTGAAATTTCTGACTTAGTGAAATGTGTGACCAAGAAGAGAGAAAACCTTGAAACTATCAATGACTTACTGAAGAAACATGAAGAAGAAATGAATAATGTGAAAAATGATCAGGAAAAGAAAAATCTGCAGGAAACACATGACAAAGAACTAAGTGACCTGATACAGGAACTTTTGAAACAAGAAGACACATCATGGTGTTCTATTTTATGAGGATCTGTTTCATGTAAACGTCTCATCAACAGAGCAGTTTCAATTTTTTTTTCCTGTTTTCATTTGGTTTTAATAACTGAAACTTTAAAGAAGCAGAGATTGTATAGTAATATTTTTCCGAAATACTTCCCATTGGCTATCAGGCGTCTACTTCACCAGCCTATAATATTATGTAGTTCAAGACTTCAAAATCTCAGACTTGTTGTTTCTGATTACGACTTGATTTCAGAGAAATTTCTCTTTCTCCTGTTGTTGGGAATAATTGCCTTTTTGCTGTTTGTTTTCTTTTCTTTTGTCCCAATTAGGGGTCCAAGCCCAAGGGTGCTGGGAACCCGATCGTTCTCGTTTTTTATTTTTAATTTTTTTTTATTCTTCCATGAACAAAACTGATACTGCGGCCTAGATGGTAATTGCTTCAGACGCGAAACTATAGGGTAAGTCCAGGTCACCGCAACCTAATTATAAGCTAACAAATTATTGCTGAAATGCAAAAAACTGCATGTCATGTCTTATCTTAGGTTTGCAATGGCCGATCTACACCAAACTCGGGGACCTTATCTGCCACGCCCTCCTGACGGGCTGTGTGAATTTTGGCGTCTATCGGCCTCTAGGTGGAGCTACTAAGCGGATATCAAATAACACTCCCATAGACATACATTCATTTTATATGTCCGGAACCGCAACTCCCTTTAATTTATAACTCTGCTCGTTTATTCTCAACGGGCCCCCCAAGCCACGGATCAACTCGCGTGGGGGGCGGCTGGCGCCAGGAGGCTTGGACCCTGCTTACAACTGCTTGCAGTTCTAGTTGTTTAAGTGTAATTATTTCTTAATTAAAAATAATAATAAAAATAGACAGCAGTTGAGTAAAGAAATACTTCAACAGTTGAAGCTCTGATTGGTCATTAGAGATGATTTTTTTTATATGTATTGCATCAGAAATTTGCTCATCAAACATATCTGTTCAGGTTTGCACCATTTGTTTACCATGCCCTGAGCAAGATTTGATCTTGACCTAAAACCGCTTGACTATTCAGATAGACTGTGAGAGTATATGCTTCAAAGTTTTTTCATTGATCTCCATGGATTGATCTCCATGGAGAAATGCCACGCTGGTTAGAACTCAAAAAAGAGAGTGTCAAAAAGCTGAACGCAGGTGGCGGAAAACAAATCTCCAGGTTCATTATGACATCTATAAAGAGAGACTTCGCATTTATAATTTAGAACTGAGAAATGCAAGGCGGTCCTTCTTCTCTGACATCATCACCAAAAACACTAATAACGCACGTGCCCTGTTTGCTACTGTCGACAGGCTAACCAACCCTCCATCCCCCAGTGCTTTCTTGGCACTAAATAACTGTTTTGATGTCTTCCAGTCAGGTTTTCGACCACACCACAGCACTGAGACGGCTCTTTTTAAGGTCTTCGATGACATCCATTTAAACACTGACAGTGGCAGAATTTCAGTCTCAGTCGACCACAACATATTACTAGGCAGACTTGAAAACTGGGTTGGACTTTCTGGCACAGTACTAAAATGGTTGGAATCCTACTTAAAGGACAGGGACTACTTTGTGTCTTCAGGTAATCACACAAATGAGCTAACAAAAATGACATGTGGAGTTCCCCCAGGCTCCATTCTGGGACCTCCTTTTGTTTAACATTTACATGCTTCCACTGGCTCAGATTATGAAAAACAACAAAATATGTTACCATAATTATGCAGATGACACACAGATTTACATAACCATTTCACCAGGGGACTATGTTCCCATACAGGCGCTGAGTAACTGTATTGAGCAGGTCAACAACTGGATGTGCCGGAATTTTCTTCAATTAAACAAGGATGAAACTGAAGTTATTGTTTTTGGAGCCAGGGAGGAACGATTGAAAGTCAGTGCTCGACTTTAATCTGTAATGTTAAGAACCACAAATCAAGCCAGAAATCTTGGTGTAGTCATGGACTCAGACCTGAATTTGAGGAGCCACATTAAGACAATTACAAAGTCAGCCTACTATCACCTGAAGAATATATCAAGAATTAAAGGACTTATGTCTCAGCAGGACCTGGAAAAACTTATCCATGCATTTATCTTCAGTCGACTTGACTACTGTAACGGTGTCCTTACAGGGCTCCCTAAGAAATCCATCAGACAGCTGCAGCTGATTCAGAAAGCAAGCTGCTCGAGTCCTCAATAAGACCAAAAAGGTGGATCACATCACTCCAGTTCTGAGGTCTTTACATTGGCTTCCTGTATGTCAAATAATTGATTTCAAAATCCTGCTGTTAGTTTATAAAGCACTAAATGGTTTAGGGCCAAAATACATTTCCGATCTTCTGCTTCGTTATGAACCATCCAGACCTCTCAGGTGGTCTGGGATCAGGTCTGCTTTCTGTCCCCAGAGTCAAAACTAAACAAGGAGAAGCAGTGTTCAGTTATTATGCTCCGTATATCTGGAACAAACTCATAGATAACTGCAGGTCTGCTGAAACTGTCAGTTCTTTTAAATTAAGACTGAAGACTTTTCTTTTTACCATTGCTTTTAATTAAATATTTAAGATTTTTCTTTTTATTGATAACTTACACTGCACTGTAACTTTTACTGTGCTGTTTTCTTTTTCTTTGTTTTTAGCTTTTTATTATTGCTTTTAATTAAATATTTCCATTTAACTCTTTTAACCCTGATTGTAACACTGTAACTTTTATTATATTTTATGTTGCTTTTAAACTTTTTTATATTTCCCTGTTGCTTTTATGTTTTATATGAAGAACTTTGAATTACCTTGTTGTTAAAATGTGCTATACAAATAAACTTGCCTTGCCTTGTGAGTTTAACCACTTAATTTCAAATGTAAAGACTTTTCCTGAGCTGACTTTATATTTTTATTACAGCTGAACACCATCAGTGTACAAAGAAGTCTTTGGGTCTTTGGTGACTGAACATTTATAGAAATTATTCTTCAGATAAAAGTGTTAAAAAAGGCTTTGTTGTAACTGTTAGCTCATTTTATTTACTATCTGGGTTAAACTGCACATCTGTCCCACTTAAAGAACTAAAGTGTTTCAATATCAAACAGCTATTGTCCTATTATCTTTGTCCTATTGTGACCGGTTTGTGTTCAATTCCAACCTGAATGTTCTGTTGGGGAGCAGCCAACCAATTAGCACACTGAACACAGTTAATCATAAATCCTAATGTATTTGAGAACAATTTAAACGCACAGATAAAAGTAGTCATAAGACACTTAAGCTGACTCCACATGTGAAAATCCCACTGATGTACTTGGTCCATTTGCGAACGATCAGTCCGTTCTGGCGGTTTGTGATTCTCCAGGCCGAGATCGTCCAACACCCACTCACAGGAGAAGAGGCGGCCCTGCGTAATACAACAGTGGGTGCAGTTAGGGGAGTACACCTTCCTTTAAGTCTCAAACTCCTTCTCACGCTGTTTCTATACTCTGTAGCTTTTGCCTAATGAGCTCTGTTCTGTTTCATCACTTTATCATCTAGTTTATTAGATTAACAACAGTCCACACTGAACTACAGGGAAACACTTTATTCATCTTTTAGAAGCACAAACAAAGAAAGCAAAGATTAAAGATTGATCTGAATTCTGTCTTAAGTTGATGTCATCAGTTATAAAGCAAAGCGTCTATAATGTCATTCTGCATCATTCTGATTGATCTGATCAGCAGTTTAAATGATCTTCATGTTGTTTAATGTTTCATATTTGCTGTGATATTTGTGATTTGCAGAGAAAACAGGGTGAATGACATCTAAACATTTTATTTCACTTCCAGCACAAACATCATGTTCTTTCTCATATTCAAAACATGAAAATATTTTATCAGAACAAATACTTTGTGTTTTGATTGTATCATCAGATCCCAGATCGTCACAGATTGATGCTTTGTCAGGATGTTGCTTTTTAATGCCCTGGGTAGCCTTTGGTCATTTTTGTATGTGTAGGGCTCCGCAAGTTAGCAAAAATAAATATGCAACAACGGTTAAACTTTCAAAATAAAACTAGTGGTTAATGTTGTGAAACAATGCAGTTTGGTTAGATTTAGGCAACAAACTACTTAGTTAGCTAGAGCCCTATGATTTCTGTGATACAGTAAACAATGGAATCCAGAATTTGATAATAAAAATGGAATCAGCTGTTGAACGCAGAGTATCGCGGAATCTGCTAAAATGAGGTTGCAATTTATAAAAAACTGGGTTTTCCCGGCATTACAAGCGTCGTTTTCACAACACGTAAGCCAAATGAAGAGAAAACTACATTACTATGTTTTGTTTTTATTTACATGTCATTTACGATAGATATGCATAGATATTCTGTCGAGCAGTATGCAGAGGCTGAACTCCAGAGGATCTGTGGGAAGAAATTATCTGTAATCAAGTTATAACATGTTTCATCTGGGACAATGCACAGTACAAGTGTATCAACAAAACGAGCTGTAGCCTATATTCTGCACAAGGTTTTAGTTTCACCAGTCAGATAACTGTATCAGTACTGTTGCTATGGTTACCTGCAGTTTAATATTATAGACTGCTGAAACCTGACAGCCAATGAGAAGTATTTCTATGGCCATGGTCTGCATCACAGTGTAGTCCACTGCTAAATATCACAATGAAATCTCTGTTTCTTTAAAGTTTCAGTTATTGAAACAAAGGAAAACAGGAAAAAATAAAAAAAAAACATCTGAAGCTGTTCTGTTGATGAGACGTTTACATGAAACAAATCCTCATGAAATGGAACAGCTTGATCTGTCGGCTTGTTTCAAAAGTTCCTGTATCAGGTCACTTAGTTCTTTGTCACGTGTTTCACGTGTTGATTTTTCTTTTCCTCCTCAGTTTTCAGATTCTTCATTTCTTCTTCATGTTTTTTCAGTAAGTCATTCATTTTTATCAGATTTTCTCCATTTTTGGTCACACATTTCACTAAGTCATAGATTATTTTCTATACTGTCGCTTCTGAGCTGCAAACTCCTTGTTGTGTTTCTCTTTGAATTCGTTCAACTCTTCAGCTTTCTGTCTGGCCTCTTCTTCATGTGTCTTCTTCAGATTCTCCATTTCTTTATGTTTCTCCACATTATCTTGTTTCTCTTTTTCCTCTTGTTCTCTTCTGATTCTGTCCTCTTCCTTTCTTTTCTTTTCATCATTTTCTCTTTCCTGTTCGTATTCTTCTTGAAGCTTTCTAAGTCTTCTTTGTTCCTCCTGTCGTTTCTGTTCGTCTTCTTGTTTTCGTTTTTCCCACCATTAATTTTGTGTTTTCTCCCAGTTCTCTCGTTCTTTTCTCATCTCTTCTCTGCTCTCCTTCAGCTTTCTGTCAATGGTTTCCTTTGATTCTGACTCTGATCTTATATTTTGCTCCAAAGCTTCAACCTTTCGTTTCCACTCCTGTTGTTGAATTTCTTCCTGTTGTTTTCTCTTCTTGTCTTCTTCTTCTCTCATTTCCTGTTCTTTCTTTCTCTCCTCACGTTCCTTCTTTATCTTCTCCTCCTTTTCTTTAAGTTCTTTTTCTCTCAGTTTTTTCTCTTTTCAGTTTCTGCTCTCTGTTCTTCGTTCTCTTTTTCCTCTTGTTCTCTTCTGATTCTGTCCTCTTCCTTTCTTTTCTTTTCATCATTTTCTCTTTCCTGTTCGTATTCTTCTTGAAGCTTTCTAAGTCTTCTTTGTTCCTCCTGTCGTCTCTGTTCTTCTTCTTGACATCGTTTTTTCCACCATTCAATGTGTTTTATTTCTTCCTGTTGTTTTTTTTTCATGTCTTCTTCTTCTCTCATTTCCTGTTCTTTCTTTCTCTCCTCACGTTCCTTCTTTATCTTTTCCTCCTTTTCTTTAAGTTGTTTTTCTCTCAGTTTTCTCTCCTTTTCAGTTTCTGCTCTCTGTTCTTTCATTCTTCTTTCCATCTCTTTCATTTCTTTCTCGTGTTTTCTTTGAAGTTCCTCCCTCTCTCTCTTCATCTCTTCTTCCTTCTCCTTCAGGATTCTCTCCATTTCTTTCTTTATAGCTGCCTCGGCCTCTTGCAGCGTCTCATTGGTGTAGCAGCTGCCTCCATTTTCCTTCACCATGGTGTCAATCTTGGTTATCAGCTCACTGACTTGTGTGCGGTTTTCTTCATCATAGTTATCAAACACATGGTATCTTCCTCCACAGTCAGAGATCAGCTTCTTAAAGGAAGCATCACATTTATGTTCAATGTATTCTTCAATGGAAACTTTCTCATGCTTTAGTTTATCTCCTCCAGTTAAAAGAATGATGGTGAACTTTTCAGCATTCTTCCCAAAGCCTTCCTTGATGTGTTTTAATGTCTCCTTCTCCTCTTCTGTAAATCTGCCGATCTGTAACACCAACAGGAAGACATGTGGTCCTGGAGCCAGAAGACTGATGCATTTCACCATCTCCTCATGAACCTCTTCATGGGTCAAACTATTGTCAAACAGACCAGGAGTGTCGACCACAACGACCGGACGACCGTCCACTTTACTCTGTGCTTTTAGACAAAGTTTGGTGATTGTTATTTGACCTGCTTCAGCTTTAAACTCCTTTCTTCCTAGAATGGCGTTTCCTGTAGAGCTCTTTCCACTTCCAGTCTTCCCTATCAGCACAATCCTGAGACTCTCTGGGCTCTGCTCCTCATCATCACCTGTGAAATAAGAAGACCTGGAGTTACTTTAAATATTCTCAGCAGCTACAGTGAAGGTTCAAGACTGTGATGTCACGGGCGGATCTACAGGGGGGCAAGGGGGGGCAAGTGCCCCCCCACTCTAGAGCCTTGCCCCCCCCAGCTGCCCCCCTAACTTTGATGATCCAAAAACTGTACTTGTAAAAACAACCCGCCACTATGTCTATCTTCTCAAACCAGTGAACTAAACAATACATTTACCAAAAGTGAACAATTTAATTTTTAATTTTAAATGTATTATTAGCCCCTCCCCCCGCCCCTCAAATACTTAGCTACGTCCCCGATTCAAATGTGCAGAGCGGCGTTCGCTTAGTCTGGCTGACTTAAAGTTACATTTGTAATGAATGTATTGTATGCTAAAGACGATTCAGCATCAGCAAAAACAGTGAGTCTATTACGTTAGCCAAAATCAGCGGTCAGATCGCTCCCTCATAATTTGTAAGAGCACTCTTCCGTTTGATTAGCCTAATTTTGTTTTTAGTAAAGACAAGAACAAGAACAGCTTAATAAAAAATATAAAATATTGTTTGTATCCATAACGTTTACTGATGGTCGCCGTTACGCCGACATTACCTTACAACATACAACACAGTGCCAGATAAGACATCGATCATTTGATTCGCTAAGCAGTCCTATATATCCAATTCCTCTCAGATATCACAGCAATGAAACCAGGTTACAACTGGGGAAATAACAAATACAATAGGATTAAGTAGTCTAAACATAACTGGTGTGTGCATGTGATAAATCTTTCTGATTTTATATTTGTTATATAGGCTACTTATTAGCTACATGGCCAGTGTAATGTAATACAAGGATAACCAGAGGTTTTCACATATTGACTTTTGCAGGCAAGAGTAGTTGAAGAAAGTAGCTGGAGCCTAACCATGAAAAGGAAGGCTAAAAGTGGGGATATTGCCAGCTTTTTTGCTAAAAAAATTCAAAGAAGTACACAGGAGGGAAAAGAAGAATCAGTGAGGGATGAAGAGGAGGCAGGGAGTGATCAGGAGGAGGAAGATGACAGAGAGGAAGAGGGTAGACCTGCAATTCCCCCTGGACCACATGGTATGTTTTTATTCTTCTTTCACATAAATTGCCATACAGTAGGATAATATGTAATGCCACTTATATGCATTGGCTATGTCCATGTACTGTTCAGTTGCATTAGATAATTATATTTGGCACTCTCCTCTTTCTTTTTTAAGATATATCAAAATGCAAAGGTGATGCAGCCTGATTTAAAGACATTCCCAAAGACACAACATGGAGCAGCAAAAAGAAGCTTCCACAGGGAGTGGTACAGTTCTCGGCCATGGCTTAAATATTTCATGTCTAAAGATGCAGCATACTGCTTTGCATGCAGACATTTTGCACATTTAAAAAAACAGTGTATTCACATCAGAAAATGGCTATTCTAACTGGCCACTTCCAAAGACAGTGGGTTTAGTGTACATGCCAGATTAGACACACATGTGAATGCGATGATTGCATGGAGAGAGTTCAAAAGAATGGCCAAGAAAAATACAACTGTCTTGGGAATGATGGGAGATGAAAATCAGAAACAAGTAATCAAAAATCAAAAATACATTAAAACTTTGTCTGAAACCTTGCTGTTGACAGCCACTCAGAACATTTCCCAACGTGGCCATAATGAATCAGAAAACTCAAAAAACGGGAAATTTCCTTGAGATTTTAGATCTTGTGAGTAAACATGATGCCTTAGTAAAAAAAAAACTGCTGTCACAGGGTCCCAGAAATGCTAAATACACAAGCAAAAGCACTCAATTCCTCATTCCTTTCCTCACTAACTGCACAATTTTCCCCACCTGCTCCGGTGGCTGCCTCTCATCACCAGGACCACCCAGCACCTCCTCCACTCCAAGAATCGTATGTCCCCGACCCAGAACCCTTTTCCGGAGAACTGGATAAGTGCCGAGGCTTTCTCCTGCAATGCGCTACAGTTTTAACGGCCACGGACTTTTCCTTCAGACCAGTCCAAGGTACTTTATGATTATTAAGGGGGCGAGCCCTGGCTTGGGCTGAGGCGATTAATTCTAGTCGATCCGTCTCCTCTTACACCTTTGATGAATTCGAAGCCTTAATGAAACAAGTCTTTGACCATCTAGACTATCAAGGAAATGCTGCGAGACGATTGTTACAGTTACGCCAGGACAATAGGAGTGTTGCAGACGTTTCGCTCACTGGCGGCTGTCTCAGGATGGAACAATGAGGCATTACTCGGGGTATTTATGAATGCACTTAATGAACACTTAAAGGATGAACTGACAACAAGAGATGTACCCTCTGACTTTAACACCCTTGTTTCGTTGGCTATTAGGATTGACAACCGCCTTCGCGAGCGACGCAGGGAGAGGTCAGGCCGCTCACGTCCTCCCAGTTACACTCACCTTTCCTCATCACATCCCATGAAAGCCGAGGGCAGCCCTGAAGCAAAGACCTTGGACATTGCCGCCCTCTGGTGTGGAACCCATGCAAATGGGGCGAGCCCATCTCTCCCCGACAGAATGTTTCTGCAGATTAAGAGCTGGGGAGTGCTTATACTGTGGAAAGCACGGCCATCTCCGTGTTTCCTGCCCCGTGCGGCCAAAAGACGGAGCTCATCAATAGAGGTGGGGGTATTTGTGAGTGAAACTTCTTCTTCTACCCCGTCACATTCTAGAATGCAGCTCCAAGCCACTCTTTGTGTCAATAAAGTAGAACTCCCCTTACTTGCGCTTGTAGACTCTGGTGCAGATGACTGTTTTTTGGATAAAGAATTAGCCATGAGGTCTGGAATCCCCGTTGAGACACTAGAAGCCCCTCTTACAGCTAACGCTATTGATGGCAGATTGCTGGCCCAAGTTACCCAGCGCACCAAACCGGTAGCCCTAGTAGTATCTGGTAACCATAGAGAGGAGATCCAATTTCACCTCATTTCAGCCCCCCACTCACCACTGGTTCTTGGTTCCACCTGGTTGAAGCGCCATAACCCCCATATTGACTGGGATGAAGGGAGGATTGTGAGTTGGAGTTCATTTTGCCATTCAACCTGCCTGCAATCGGCACTGCAGCCTGTGGTGGCTGCTGTGGCACCTTCTAGCCCTGAAAACCCCGATCTGTCCTCCATCCGTCTAGAATATCACGACCTGGGTATGGTGTTCAGCAAAGACTTAGCCCTCTCATTACCACCACACCAGCCATATGATTGTGCCATAGACCTTCTTCCCGGGGCACCATTACCCACTAGCAGGCTGTACAATCTTTCTCGCCCTGAACGAGAGGCCATGGAAAGGTATATCCATGACTCACTAGCTGCAGGCATCATTCGGTCTTCTTCATCCCCTGTTGACGCAGGATTCTTTTTTGTAGGCAAGAAGGATGGCTCTCTCCGTCCCTGCTTTGACTATCGCGGCCTTAACAATATCACTGTTAAGAATAAATACCCGTTGCCACTGATTAACTCTGCCTTCGAACCCCTTCACGGAGCGACCATTTTCTCAAAACTGGATTTAAGAAACGCTTACCACCTTGTCCGTATAAGAGAAGGAGACGAATGGAAGACAGCGTTCAACACCCCACTGGGCCATTATGAGTATTTAGTCATGCCCTTTGGCCTCACAAACGCTCCCGCTGTTTTTCAGGCCAACCAGTTCGTCTTTGTCTACCTAGATGACATTCTGATATTTTCCAAGACCCATTCAGATCACATTTCTCATGTCCGTCAGGTTCTTCAGCGGCTGCTGGAGAACAGACTTTTTGTAAAGGCAGAGAAATGTGAGTTCCATGTTCCCTCTGTCAGTTTTCTGGGCTACATCCTTGAAGGAGGGCAGATGAGGGCGGACCTGCAACGTTTTTTAGGCTTTGCCAATTTCTACCGTCGTTTCATCCGGAACTACAGCAAGGTGGTAGCCCCCCTAACTAGTCTAACCTCTTCCTCAATCACCTTTTCCTGGACCCCAGAGGCTGATCAGGCTTTCAGTGAACTCAAAAGACTTTTCACCACTGCTCCTATTTTAGTCCAACCTAATCCCTCTCTGCAGTTCATAGTGGAAGTAGACGCGTCAGATTCTGGGGTGGGAGCCGTTCTGTCCCAGAGGACCGGTCCAGATCAGAAACTCCATCCCTGTGCCTTCTTCTCGCGAAGATTATCGCCGGCTGAACGGAACTATGATGTGGGTAACAGGGAGCTTCTAGCTGTCAAACTGGCTTTGGAGGAGTGGAGACATTGGCTCGAGGGTTCCGAACAGCCATTTATTGTCTGGACGGATCACAAAAATCTGGCATACATCCAGTCAGCCAAGAGATTAACCTCTAGGCAAGCCCGCTGGTCACTGTTTTTTGGTCGATTCAGGTTTTCCATTACATACCGCCCTGGGTCTAGAAATATTAAACCAGATGCTCTCTCTCGTCAGTTCTCTGCTATCGATGTTCCGCCAGGTCCTGAGACTATCCTGCCACCCTCCTGTGTGGTTGCTCCAATCTCCTGGGAGATCGAGTCGGCAGTCAGGGAAGCACAGCAGGCCCAACCAGACCCAGGTAATGAACTGCCAAATTGCTTATTTGTTCCTGACACTGTACAGGTTCTCCAGTGGGTTCACGCTTCCCGCTTTGCCTGCCACCCAGGTGGTAAACGCACCCTGTCCCTACTGAGAAGACATTTTTGGTGGCCCTCCATGGAGGCAGACACCCGTGATTACGTGGCAGCATGTTCTGTTTGCGCCCGGGGAAAATCATCTCACCGCCCTTCTGAGGGACTGCTGCAGCGCTTGCCCATTCCAAGCCGGCCCTGGTCACATATTGCTATGGACTTTGTGACTGGGTTACCAGTCTCACAAGGTAACTCCGTCATACTCACTATTGTCGACCATTTTTCTAAGGCTGTTCATGTTGTGGCTCTCCCTAAACTCCCTTCAGCTCGTGAAACTGCCGACTTACTGGGGCAACATGTTATCCGGCTGCATGGAATCCCACTAGACATTGTTTCAGACCGTGGACTGCAGTTCATCTCCCAGGTGTGGCAAGCTTTTTGTCGCACCTTAGGCGCTACAGTGAGTCTATCATCTGGTTTTCACCCCCAAACCAAAGGACAAACGGAGAGAGCCAATCAGGACATGGAGTCCGCATTAAGGTGTGTCGCTGCCACCAATCCCACCTCTTGGAGCTCACATCTCACCTGGGTTGAATATGCTCACAACTCCCTTACTAGCTCGGCTACAGGTATGTCCCCTTTTGAAGCCTCCCTCGGGTATCAGCCTGCCCTGTTCCCCTCACAGGAAGGTGAAATCGCTCCGCCGCCACTGCCGCAAGGTCTGGAGAGAGGGTTGTGCAGCCCTCCTGTGGACAGCGGAGAGGAACAAGCGCATAGCGGACAGACATCGGACCCCTGCTCCCACCTATCAGCCAGGTCAGAAAGTTTGGCTCTCTTCCAGGAATATTCCCCTTAAAACAGAGTCTAAGAAACTGTCCCCTCGCTTCATTGGTCCCTATGAGATTGAGAGAGTTATTAGCCCTTCAGCGGTCAGACTGAAACTGCCTAAACCCATGAGGATTCACCCCAGCTTCCATGTCTCTCAGATCAAGCCAGTGTCTTTCAGCCCCTTGTGCCCTCCGCCCTCCGCCCCTCCGCCGGCCCAGGTTGTTGATGACCACCCAGTGTATACTGTCCGTCGGCTCCTGGGTGTTCGACGGCGGGGGAGGGGGCTGCAGTACTTGGTGGATTGGGAGGGGTACGGCCCGGAAGAGGACCTGGGTTCCCCGGTCCTTCATCTTGGACCCCCGACTCATCCGTGAGTTTCATCGGGCACGCCCTGATCGGCCTGGTGGGTCGCCAGGAGGCTCCCTTTGAGGGGGGGTACTGTTGTGGTGCTACAGAATCTCTCCACTACCTTGTGTTCTTTTGTTCCCCCCTTCCCTGTATTTTCTGTCTGTCCTCCCTGTCTGTGTCTGTCTGGGCGTGGCTACACTCTCTGGCTCCAGCAGCGCACCTGGTTCTCATTCCACTAATCAAGCTCCTGCAGTATTTCAACCCCAGTCCGCCTCACATTCTTCACCAGATCGTCAGTTAACCACATGTGGTACATGCGTCAAGGCCAACTATCTTCTCCTGTAAGATTCCCTGTAATTTCTGTCTCTCCCTGGATTAACCTGTTTTTCTCTGAGCCCAGGATCACACTACCTCCGGGAAACCTGCTGAAAGCCACACCCCGCTCTGCTTCTATCTTGCCTGGACTAACTCCCCTCCTCTGTGTTCTCCATTCTGCCTTGTTGGAGCCAACCACCCAGTCCTCCGTTGCACCTTTCAATAAAACTTCTTTGTTACCCCTTCGAACTGTTCCGAGTCTGCCTTTGAGTCCTCAAGTTTTTGCATTATGACAATAAGGGCATGATTAAACAAGAACTACTGTAGTTTAAAAGTGTTTTTGTTCTACCCCTGCCACCCCGCCAAGACCTCTTGCCACCCCTTTGCCCCCCCATGTAAAATTTTCTAGATCCACCACTGTGTTATGTACAACATGGTTCAGGACACAGAAAAATATTTCAATTTAAAGTACTTACAAGTGATCTTGTTCTTCTTCATCAGCTTCTCTTGTTGTATGACCTTTTCCATTTGTGCACGTGCAAATGTTACAGCTGTATAGTAGGATGGTTTATTTTCAGATTGTCTCATCTTGTCCACCATGTCCAGCAGCTCTGGGATCTGCTGCTTGTCCTTGATGTTGAGAACAACATATCTTCCTCCACAGCTCTGACGGAGCTCCTGGATGTCCTTGTTTTCCTTTAGATAGTTAACAACAGCTGGAGCTGCAGGATCTGACTCCACAGTGAACAGAATCATGGTGAAGTCATCGACTCGAGAGCTGAATGTGTTCTGGATGGTCTCTAACTCTCCCTTGTCTTCATCAGTGAGGGGACCCACAGGTAGGACCAGGATGAAGGCATGGACGCCCTCAGGATCACAGAGGGAGATACACCTGAGTGATTCCTCCATCACTGCCTCCTGAGGTTGTCCATACAAGGCAGGCAGCTCCACCAGGGAAACCCAACGTCCACACACCTCTCCCTGATGTTTAACACACTCTGATGAGTTGGAGACTGAATGAAACTCTGTCTGACCTAAAATGGCCTTGGCTGTTGAAGTCTTCCCTGCTCCTCTTCTCCCACACAGAACCAGGTTTAAAGCTGGTTTGATGTGTTCAGACTTTGGTCTGATGGTCTCTTCAGTGAAGGTGAGGAAGGCTCCTCTGTTTTCATGCACAATGTTCTCAATCTTCTCCATCAGCTGTCCATGGTCTTCTTCTACCATCCTGTAGTGTCTTCCTCCACAGTTTTTAAGCAGCTGACTGACAGAGCTACTTGTTCCATCATGTGTGCTGATGACCATTAAGTGTTTAAAAGCATCTTGACTAAACAAACTCAGGATGAACTTCAGTGTTTGTCTGTTCTCCTCAGTGAAATCAGAAGGCTTCACTAACAGCAGCAGAACATTTGGTCCAGGAGGACAAAGAGTCTCACAGCTCTTCACCTCTCTTCTCAGCTTCTCCACAGTCAGACTGAAGATGTCTGGAGTTTTCACTACTGTTAATGGTTTTCCTCTCCACTCTCCACAGGTGGCCACACTTTGCCCGGTTGGGGAGGTTTTGTGGTGATTAAAACCTTGGTCCCTGATGATGAAGTTACCAAGTTTTGTCTGTTTGTCGTCACATTTTCCCAGCAGCACAATCCTGAATCCAGATGCTGTAATACAACAGAGAGAAAGTTAAAATTAAGTAGGAATCACAGTAATCTGAAAGTGCCACGGAGACGGCTGTGAACACGTTCAACTTTTATTGGCGTTTCAAAAGCATAAAGAAAGGTATGTTACGTGTGCATGACGTTAGCAGAGCTAGCAAGCGTACCTATGTATACTGTATGTTTCAGGGCACTAATTTAATTTGCTTGCTTTGGTTCTTTTCCAGTTATTTGCCACCTAGCCAGGTGCACAAGCTAACGTTACCTAATTTAGTTAACATGTTAAGGGAAGTAGCTAATGCAGTTAGTTTGTTAGAGACTGAGGACAAGGCCTATGGTCACAATTGTTCCTAAGTTCCATTTTTGCTTGTGATAAACAATGATGAGACAGGCCACAAAAAGCTATGTAGCTAATGTGTAAGTTAAGTTACATCACTATTAGCTACTTTTCAGCTGCATACAGTGCCGTACATTAAAGCTCTGCTCCGTGTTACCGCTCCCTCATTTGGGTGAGAGAGATGGAGTAGAGATGTGACAGCAGAGAGTGAAGACTGAGTAATGCACCTCCTAATCTATGAATAATGTTCATAGGTTGCTCTTTACTTTAAGACTAATTTGGGTTTGAATACACAGCTGCAGATCAATATGGGATAACATTACAAGAATCATCCAGAAAGCCTAATGCTTGCACAAAAAATTGTGTTGTGTAATAAATAAATGATAATTATAGTGATATAATTTTCCTCAATAACACTATAAAAATGTTTAATAAATGTTTCATACATGTAGGTGAAACATGCCATGGGGGCTGCTTCATTGAAGGTCACTTCTTGTTACCATCAGGTGGCGCTCTGACTATGAATATTAGCATGTTGATGTGTTTAGGGCGGGACTCTTATCATACTTGTACAATTTTGATACAAATTTAAGCATGTGCACTGAAGTTATAACAACTTCCAGTATAATGGTAAATCTTCAATTTGTGACGCCACGCCACGGACATGCCCTTCAGCGAAAACTCAGTTTGTACAACTTTCTTAAGTCAGACTTGCCTCCCCACAGGCAATGCAAGTCGCAGGTGAAGAACAGCACAGAGATTTGAAAACATTTAATTCAATAAGACAAATTTGGAAAAATAATTTGTGATTTTGCACAAAAGTGACATCTAGTAGTTGATTTTGACCACATTTTGCACGTAGCCTTATTGGGGCATGGGGACGTACTGACAGAGATGGGGACTCGAGTTAGAGACTCGGACTCGAGTGCAACTTAAGTCGCACACCCAGTGACTTGAGACTCGACTTGAGACTCATCCTCAAAAGACTTCAGACTCGACTCTGACTCGAGGTGCAGGACTCGTGAACAATGCCGTTTGCCGGCAATTGCCAATTGCCGTTATTCCCTCCCCCCGTTACCTATAACCTGTCTACGTACGCGCGCCCACACGTGAATACAACAAACACCGGCAGCTGCTCCGTCATTCATCATAAACTTTGGCTTTAAAACTTCATACAACAAGACCCAAACAAAGACGCACAGAATACAAAATAGGTTAGTAACCTGTGGTGAGTAAAACAGCTCAGCATTGGCCATCTAACGTTAGCTTGCTTCTTGCTTCAGCTACGACCTACAAGAGGTTTACTCCGACTGTCGTTCGTTATGAAAAGATGAATGAGCGTTTGTTTACTTGCCAAACTTGTGGTGGTAGATAAAGTAATTTACGTCCCGCTGGCTGCATCACCTTAATTATTGCCATTAGCTAGAAAGAGGTTACAGGTTTATTTAGTTATAACGTTACACTAGTTTGAGAGTCTGATGGTGTGTTGACTTACAGTAGTTTAAGCTGTCAGCGATTGCATTGCACATTACATGGTTGTGCTCTTCAAGTTAAAAACAGGTTACAGTTTATTGATTTGAGAGTCAGGAGGATGTGTTGACTTACAGTGGTTTAAGCTGTCATTAATTGCATTTAAAAGGTTGTGCTCTGTAAGTTAAAAACAGGTTACAGGTTTATTGTTGATTATGCAACGTCACAGTTTTATTTAGTTAACGTTACGCTGGGTTTGAGAGTCTTGGGAGTGTTTTCACTTACAGTATTTAATAAGCCGTCAGTAATTGAATTACACAGTACATGATTGTGCTCTGTAAATGAAAAACAGGTTAACAGTATTCCTTATAGCTATGCAGTTTTATTAGCAACCTGGATTGAACGCCGCAGGTGATACAGCATTCGTAATAACCACGAGAGACTTGAGACTTGACTCGGACTCTAGCTCAGAGACTTGAGACTTGACTCGGACTCTTGCTCAGAGACTTGAGACTTGACTCGGACTCTTGCTCAAAGACCCAAATTTTGTGTTAATCAGACAGACCTCTGTGGAGCTATGACGTCCCTTCATTTTATTTGTTCCTTTATAAATTGCGCATTTTGTGGACTATCAAAAATATTTAACAAGTTATGATCATGAGGGTCTAAAGAGTCGGGGCATGAGAATGTACTAAGCACTGTTAATCCAACATGTTTTCATCTCAGGGTATCATTACTGACACTTTCAGACAACATGACAAAGTGTAAGTATTTGACATGATTGGACGTCCTGAGATGAGAATGAATCGGATAGACTTATGTGGGGATATGACATCACTTCCTGTTTTTATTCCATAACATACAAGAAGTTGTTCATTTATAAGTTAGGCATTTTTTGCATTTTCACAATTATTTTAATAACTTTCGGTGATGGGAGTCCAAAATTTTTTCTTGCAAAGTTTCGTGCAGATTGGACTCTCTGTCTAGGAGGAGGACGAGTAGGTTTCACATATTTCGCTATTTTGCAAAAAGAATGAATGTGCAATTTTGAATGTGCAATGTACTACGTGGGAGTTATGGGCCAAAATGCATTGATCTTGATTAAAGCGCCACCTACTGGTTGATATGTGTCATTTTTTGCACCTGATGTGTAAATTTGGTTTCTACACAGCTGTTTCTGTATAAAAACTTACATATTAGAAAAGATGTAACAGGGTCAGAAACAGTGAATTGAAATGATTGGCAGCAACCGGTGCCTTTACAGGAAATACTGTTTTGTCCAAACAGAGCAGTGGATGTGGAGCTCGGGGTTTGATGGGAATGTGAGTGTTAGCCTTAAATTGTTTGGATATTTCTAAGAAAAGGCAGCATCACATTTCTCCTAAAATGTATCTAGGCATGAATTTACTTACTGTGAGTCTTTGGGGTTTTCTCTGATAGTGAGAGTTGTTCAGGGATTTTTGTAACACCATACAACCCTGTAAACAGATGACATCATTAATTTGCAGTTTAATTTTCTGATTTAGGAATTTCTGATCAAGGAAGGTTTGTGTAAACAAAGTTTTTATTGTCTTGTCAGAATTGTTTCTGCACCAGCAGCTTTAACAGCATCTGTGAGAGAAATCTGTGTTTGCTTTTGTTTTGGACTTTGATGATCACCTGGTAAAGAAGCTGTTGTGTCCTCAAACACATCACAGCTGACATGCTCTCCATTGTTCTCTTTTACGATTTGATCCAAGCGTGTTAACAGCTCTGGAAGTTCGAGGTTCTTCTGCTTCAGGTATCTGTGTCTACATTTTCTGATCAGGTCTTTTAACGGAGGCTGTTCCATGTATTTTTCCATCAAACCTGGACTCTCCTCTCTGGGTGTTGATATCAGAACCAGTGAATGATCAAATGATCGATCACTGAAGAGTTTCAGGACTCTGCAGAGCCTCAGTTTGTGTTTCTCAGTGAAGTCTTCAGGCTGTAGAACCAGCAGGAACACATGAGGTCCAGGATCAGAGAGTCTCACAAAGTTTGTCACATGTTCTGTCAGTTTGTGTTGAGAGATGTTGGGATGCAGCAGATCTGGGGTGTTGATGAGAACTATTTCTTTCTCTTTTAACTGTCCTCTGACTGTCAGACAGTCGTCTGGTTCTTCATCAGTGTTGAACTTAGTCTCTCCCAGTATGAAGTTCCCCACTGAACTCCTCTCAGACCAGCTGTTCCCCAGCAGAACAACCCTCAGCTCAGACACTGAAAGGATAACAAAGATTTAGAAAAGGTGGAAAAAGATCAACTCAGACTTGCATTTATTCATTTACAGTTTAATTTCAGTTTAACTTCAGGTTAGTTACTTCTTACAGATTGCATCTATAAAATACTGCAAACTCAGATATTCTTAAACAGGATAACACAGTTCGGTTTGACTCACTGTGAGGAGGCAGGACGCTCATGCTGCTCCTGCGTTTCAGAGGCAGCAGATCATCTGTGGTTGAAAGAATCACACAGCATTTGTTTACTTATTTATTTATCAGATGTAATCTATAGAAGACCTTTTAGTGACAGTAACAGTGACATCTTTTTGGATCATTAAACCTTTGGACCAAATCGTAAACAAAAAAACCAACAGAAGCAAAAGAGAGACCCAATCAGAAAGTGACTGTCTGAGAGTCCATTTGCATCTCCTAAGTTATTTGACATAGTAAATCACAGACCTGAGACCTACAGCAAAACAAACTAGACTGAATAAAACTGGGATCCAGCTTGAGTCGAGTGAGATCTGTAGCCCAAATAATCAGATAGTATCCCTCATTTTTCTACTTCATTATGGTTATTATCACAGGTATGAACATATATTCAGCTGAGTTTAATTCAGGACGCAGACCTGATTTAACATCTGAGGACGCAGCTCTTTAGTTATCTGTATAATATGTGGACAGAGAGAGAAGAGTGTTTTCCAGACTAACACAGTCTGACTGGACTCACCTGATGCTGCAGACGCCATGATGTCACTCTGCTGGAAACACCAGAGACCAATTCAACTAGAAACCAACTGCTGGGTTTGAGAGCCTGAAGAGGTAGAATGGAAATCTTAATCACAAGATTCAAACAAGGATTTTTAGGACAACATGGAGTTTGGTTACTGCAGACAACAATGTGAAGACCTGTGTGTGATTTTACTGTAAATGTCCCTAAAATGAAGCATTGATGTTTAACTCTAAGAATTATTTCACAGGTCACACTGAGGAGATCTACATCTCAGTGAATCCTCCCTCAATGATTTATCTGATTAAACTCTGGACTTGAAAACAAAAACCAAATAAAGTATTTTAGAAATCAGCCGCCTCCAACACCTGAACTATCAGTGCATTTACAGTGGAGTGTTACTTTGTGTAAGTGTCCAATGAAGGTTAAAGTCAAGGGCAACTGGAGTTGGTTAAGATAAATTTCAGTTGCCCTTGACTTTAACCTTCGTTGGATAACTATGACCTGGAGGACTGAGAATCTTCACAGACATTTTGTATAAGTGGTTGTGTTGATGTTCATTTTATTCAGTCTTGGAAATGTACTGTATATATATATATACACACACACACAGGTGCTGGTCATATAATTAGAATATCATCAAAAAGTTCATCCATTAAAAAAGTGAAACTTCAATATTATATTCATTCATTACACACAGACTGATATATTTCAAATGTTTAATTCATTTAATTGTGATGATTAAAACTGACAACTAATGAAAACCCCAAATTCAGTATCTCCGAAAATTAGAACATTACTGAAGACCAATACAAAAAAGGATTTTTTGAAATGTTGGCCAACTGAAAAGTATGAACATGAAAAGTATGAGCATGTACAGCACTCAATACTTAGTTGGGGCTCCTTTTGCCTGAATTACTGCAGCAATGCGGTGTGGCATGGAGTCCATCAGTCTGTGGCACTGCTCAGGTGTTATGAGAGCCCAGGTTGCTCTGATAGTGGCCTTCAGCTCTTGGTCAATGGTCGTCTTTTGGACAGCTGTCAAGTCAGCAGTCTTCCCCATGATTGTGTAGAACTAGACTGAGAGACCATTTAAAGGCCTTTGCAGGTGTTTTGATTTAATTAGCTGATTAGAGTGTGGCACCAGGTGTCTTTAATATTGATCCTTTTCACAATATTTTAACTTTCTGAGATACTGATTTTGGGATTTTCATTAGTTGGCAGTTATAATCATCAAGATTAAAAGGAATGAACACTTGATCAGTCTGTGTGGAATGAATGTTTACATTATACAAATTTCACTTTTTGAATGGAATTACTGAAATAAATCAACTTTTTGATGATATTCTAATTATATGACCAGCACCTATAAATATATATATATATATATATATATATATATATACAGTGGGTACGGAAAGTATTCAGACCCCTTTAAATTTTTCACTCTTTGTTTCATTGCAGCCATTTTCCAAAAATCAAAAACGTTCATTTTATTTCTCAGTAATGTACACTCAGCACCCCATCTTGACAGAAAAAAACAGAAATGTAGAAATTTTTGCAAATTTATTAAAAAAGAAAAACTGAAATATCACATGGTCATAAGTATTCAGACCCTTTGCCGTGACACTCATATTTAACTCAGGTGCTGTCTATTTCTTCTGATCATCCTTGAGATGGTTCTACACCTTCATTTGAGTCCAGCTGTGTTTGATTATACTGATTGGACTTGATTAGGAAAGCCACACACCTGTCTATATAAGACCTTACAGCTCACAGTGCATGTCAGAGCAAATGAGAATCATGAGGTCAAAGGAACTGCCTGAAGAGCTCAGAGACAGAATTGTGGCAAGGCACAGATCTGGCCAAGGTTACAAAAAAATTTCTGCTGCACTTAAGGTTCCTAAGAGCACAGTGGCCTCCATAATCCTCAAATGGAAGACGTTTGGGACGACCAGAACCCTTCCTAGAGCTGGCCGTCCGGCCAAACTGAGCTATCGGGGGAGAAGAGCCTTGGTGAGAGAGGTAAAGAAGAACCCAAAGGTCACTGTGGCTGAGCTCCAGAGATGCAGTCGGGAGATGGGAGAAAGTTGTAGTAAGTCAACCATCACTGCAGCAATCCACCAGTCGGGGCTTTATGGCAGAGTGGCCCGACGGAAGCCTCTCCTCAGTGCAAGACACATGAAAGCCTGCATGGAGTTTGCTAAAAAACACCTGAAGGACTCCAAGATGGTGATAAGTAAGATCCTCTGGTCTGATGAGACCAAGATAGAACTTTTTGGCCTTAATTCTAAGCGGTATGTGTGGAGAAAACCAGGCACTGCTCATCACCTGTCCAATACAGTCTCAACAGTGAAGCATGGTGGTGGCAGCATCATGCTGTGGGGGTGTTTTTCAGCTGCAGGGACAGGACAACCGGTTGCAATCGAGGGAAAGATGAATGCGGCCAAGTACAGGGATATCCTGGACGAAAACCTTTTCCAGAGTGCTCTGGACCTCAGACTGGGCCGAAGGTTTACCTTCCAACAAGACAATGACCCTAAGCACACCGCTAAAATAACGAAGGAGTGGCTTCACAACAACTCCGTGGCTGTTCTTGAATGGCCCAGCCAGAGCCCTGACTTAAACCCAATTGAGCATCTCTGGAGAGACCTGAAAATGGCTGTCCACCAACGTTTACCATCCAACCTGACAGAACTGGAGAGGATCTGCAAGGAGGAATGGCAGAGGATACCCAAATCCAGATGTGAAAAACTTGTTGCATCTTTCCCAAAACGACTCATGGCTGTATTAGATCAAAAGGGTGCTTCTACTAAATACTGAGCAAAGGGTCTGAATACTTATGACCATGTGATATCTCAGTTTTTCTTTTTTAATAAATTTGCAAAAATTTCTACATTTCTGTTTTTTTCTGTCAAGATGGGGTGCTGAGTGTACATTACTGAGAAATAAAATGAACTTTTTTGATTTTTGGAAAATGGCTGCAATGAAACAAAGAGTGAAAAATTTAAAGGGGTCTGAATACTTTCCATACCCACTGTATATTAGAGCTGACCCCAAATAGTCGAAGATTCAATGCTTCGATGGGCGGAGCCTGATTCGACTGTCAATCTCACAGTCGAAGCTTCGCAGCAAAACAAGGATCGTACCATTTTGGTGATACGGGGGAGCTCAACATCTGATTTTACATAGAACTACAAGTTTTATCCCAATAAGTTAATATGCTGCCTATTACAAAAAATTTCAACATATAGTGCTGTAAATAAACATGTGAAAAGGAAAAAAGGTTTTAATAAATTTTTTTAATGTGCGTGAATAAATTGTAACCCTAGCTCTCAAGGAAGAGGAGTCAGTGCACATGTGTAGGCGTAGCGCATATGTGTGTAGTGGCAGAAGAGGAACACTCGCTGAAGAGACGAAGCTGCAGCATTACCGATGTTGTGCAGAGTTGTCCGCACCTCGCGGGATGTTCGGATCATTTATCACCATTGATAACCACACAAATAATATTATATCGTTTTTAAACAGTTACTTGAAATGGAACCGGGAGGAACAGCGACGTGCGTCGGCCGCACGGCGTGCACGCAAAACTCTGCACAAGACCGGCGAATGGCAGGCAAGCAAAGAGAAATGGTCAAATTCGACGCAAATTCTTTGTGTCGAAGCTTCGTTTAATTCATATAACTACATAGCACACTGTTTTGCACACATTTACAGACATTTATTACTGTCGCGCATCGCGCTTACGCTGTGAAAACAACGTGTATGATGCCGCTGTTTGCAAAGTGGAGGAAGAGAGAAAATAGCGAGGGATGAAGAAGAAAGTGTCCGAAGTTACCGTCCGTCCACCGTAAAACAAAACTGATCAGAAAGCAGCCGGTGTTCTGCCAGCGGACCACAGACAAGGTAACAGTAACAGCAACTTTAGCATTTAACTGAAATCATAACTGATTGTTGAGGTCAAGCCAAAGTAAGCCGCAATCCTCAGCTGTAAATGTGACCACGTGCGTTTGTTGTTCTCCGTAAGTTTGTGTTGTAACGTTGCAGTCATGAGTTAACTGCGTGTCGGGGAGCAGCACCTTAGTATAACTTAGCACTTAGGTGATGTTTGTGTTGGTAAAGCAGCTGTCTGGTTGTTGGTCTGACGTTTGCTGTATGACACACTATGAATTTCAGAAAAGACTAATAAATATCTATCAACGTACACAGCTGCCAAGCAAAAGTACTTCTTAAACGACGCATCGATGAATCGCTGAAATAATCTATAGAAGCTTTGAATACTAAATTCATCGTTAGCTGCAGTCCCAATATATTTTTTTAAATAGCTGCATATAGTATTGATCAGGTAGGCCTAGTTGGTCTCTGCTTTAAAGACTGAGTAACACCTAAAAACAGGTGCTCAACAGATGTAAAAAAGACTCATCTCTCATCTCTTATAAACCAAAAGTTCACAGTAACAGTTTACAAAACATTCAGGCAAGCGTCTCATTTTTACTGACGTCACTGTCATAATTATTCAAAAAGTTACATTTCTCAAGTGTTATAAAACGTGTTGAATAAAGGTCTTGGTAGATATTTAACATGTATTATGTTATTTCTGTATGTAGCTGTTGCAAAGAAATGTGCTTCTTTAAAAGTAATAGAAATGTCAGAATAAGAGTTTAGACTGACTCCCTCACATGTGAAACTGCTGCACATCTGCAGTAAAACCACGCCCGCTCAGAAATCAGAGCATTTCCTCCTCTCATCATGCCTGAACTGGCGTCTTCTGCTCACTTTGTCATAAATGTTGTAATTCTCCTCATTTCAGAGACTTTAGAGATGAAACGGACTGAAAACAGATCAGGACTCTCGGTTCAGACCAAAACACACAAACCATCAGTTAGTGAAGTTAGTGTGATAATAACAAGCTGTGAGTCTGATGAGAACAGCCGACTGACGGGAGGAAGATCGATGATTTTACAGTTAATAATGTGAATCTGGAACCTGCTGCAGTTCTATCATCAGCTCCACTGACCCACCAACTACACAGAGAAAATACTTTGACTCTAAGATTTTTATCTAGTTTTGTAAAGAAACAAACAAGGGAAGTTTAAAAAAGGCAGAAGAAGAGTTTCCCAGCAGGATCATGTTTTTATAAAGCTTCATATAGTGGAGTCAGGCGTGTGGCGTTCAGGGACAACCTGCTAAGTGTCTCATTTAAAAAATGTGTTGTTACTTTTTAAAACTGGAATCTAAAAACATTCTGAAATCTGTTCATACTTGAGTTTTTCATTCAGATTCTTACCAAAATTTTAGCATTTTGATAACACTGGATTTGTTGAATAAGGATAAATTCTTAAACTCTGAACTAAAAAGTTACTGTCATTCATCCTGTAATAAATCCTGTATAATCTTTTACCTGCAGTAAAAGATTATATTAGTGTTCTTATCACTGTGATCTTAATCATGTCAGAGTTATTGCTTCCTTGTTGACCTTTGTTTTATACTGTATACTGAAGTGAAAGAGTTGATCAACTCTAGTAACGTATAGAACATCTTTATCTATATATCTAACCAACATCTAAATTGATTTCTAAACTGATGATTGAATGAATCTTTAATTTCTGACCAAAAACAGGCAAATGTGTCATAAAATGTCTTGTAGTGTGTTTGACAGGTGTCTCGTCCAACATGTGAACATGGTGCACGTACCTGAAGTTGACGCCATAGTGTTTTTATTTATTAAAAGTGAGAATAAAGCAGTTTCCTTTCAGTTATTGAAGTGATGGTGGCAGGTACAAGCTGCTGGTCCATCTGATCACCAGGCCTGAATAGATATAGAAATATACATGGGTTTCTGATATAGAAACCCATGTGAACTGTTCAGAACTTCAGAACAATAGTCCTGTAAAATGACTTTATCTGTAAAAATCAATCTGTTGATTCAACTCTGAGGTTATTTCTGTTCAAAACTGTACTGTCCGCTGTTTCTGATACTTTCATACCTGCACCACAATGTGACTGAAGTCAACACACAAACAAGTAAAGCATTCATCTCAACACAAACTGAACATGTAGACAGTTTTACTGCACTGCAAAACACGTTTAGCTGTTTCTGTTAAACTCATCACTATGTATATATCTTTTATTTATTTCTGGAGTCGACTCACCAGAACTTGTTTCGGCGTCATTTTCCCTCCAATAAAGGAACGTACAGACTTCACAGTGACGGACTCACTGAGAGCAGAGTGCAGAGAGGAGACAGAAGGTGAGTCAGGAGGAAACAAGGGACCTGATTGGCTTAGAACCACCCTCCCCTTTTCAATATGGCTGTCACTGTGGACACTCTGTCTGCACCTGAACTCACCTGAGACCTGAGGCGACCGTTTTCTTCAGCAGAACAGGAAGAAAAAGTGAATTTAACACCAAGTGTTAATGTGATCAGGAGACTCAGAGTTCCCACAGGTTGAATGTTACATTGAAGTGATCCAGAAAAAGAAAAGAGAAGTATAGAGATTCATAAATAATGCTCTTCTTTTCTTAGACCGGCTTCTCTACACATCTGACATGACAAGTGTTTGTTGTTGTAGTCATGACAGTAGTAATGGTAGTTAAGGTAGTTTAGGTTCGGGTCGGCAGATGAGTTTCTTTAGGATCATTTCAGAGTAGCTGGCAGTGTCACAGGTTAGCACAGGACTCTTAGTTGGAGCGTTGCATGCTGTCTCATTGCACTTTTCATATGGAGTAGGTCTAAACCAGGGGTATTCATCCAGGTCCAGTCAGAGAAAATATCCCGAAGCAAAGGTCCGGAACATCATAACGACTCATCATTCAGGGCCATAACATGTAGTTGGGTCAACATGTGTTTTTAGTCAACAACTGACTGTCAAATCAAATATTTCAACAGTATTTAATGTCAGTTTTCACATCAAACTCTAGTTTGTCCCAGAGATGCTCACAAGTCTCTGAGCTAGAGTCCAAGTCAAGTCTCAAGTCTCTTGTGGTTATTACGAATGTTGTATCACCTGCTGTGTAACGTTAACTAAATAAAACTGTAAAGTTACATAGTCAACAATAAACCTGTAACCTGTTTTTAACTTACAGAGCACAACCTGTGCAATGCAGTTAATGACAGCTTAAACTACTGTTAGTCAACACACCACCAGACTCTCAAACCAGTGTAACTTTATAACTAAATAAACCTGTAAGGTTACATGATCAACAATAAACCTGTAACCTCTTTCTAGCCAACGGTAATAATTAGCGTGATGGCAGCCAGCGGGACGTAAATGATTACGTTAATCGACCACCACAAGTTTGTCAAGTAAACAAACGCTCATTCATCTTTTCATAACGAACGACAGTCGGAGTAAACCTCTCGTAGGTCGTAGCTGAAGCAAGAAGCAAGCTAACGTTAGATGGCCAATGCTGAGCTAAACATGTTTACTCACCACAGGTCACTAACCTATTTTGCGTTCAGCGCTTCTTTGTTTGGGTCTTTGTTGTATGAAGTTTTAAAGCCGGTGTTTGTGATGCTGATACTACGTGTTACGTAGGCAGGTTATAGGTAACGGAGGGAGGGAATAACAGCACGCTCATCAGACGTTTCCTAAAAATAAACATTGTTCACGAGTCCTGCACCTCGAGTCAGAGTCAAGTCTTTTGAGGACAAGTCTGAAGTCACTGTGTGTGCGAGTCCCCATCTCTGGTTTGCAGATCTATGAGATATTCTGGTTTTAAACTGCCCATGGGAGGAATGTACACGTAAGAATCTGTACATTCTTGATTAAAAGCCATGTGAAATCTCTTTTCTCTTTCGTCTCTTTCGTCTTCCTCTGTGTATCTCACTTGAGGACTCGACTCGCGATGCTTATGGGAATGCACAGATTTGACCGTTTCACATGCTCACAATAAATCAAGCAAGACAAAAAAGTGACTGTTGATTGGGATATATTTGCAGCAAGTTTCAAGTTTTATATTCTCTCATATTAATTATCAAAAACAAGAAAATGTATTGCATTGTTTGAAAAAGAAATGATATGAACTGGCAGAAAGTAATGATCCTATTGAAAATGGGAAGATGTCAGATCAATGTGGATACTGATCTGCAGGTAAATCTTGATTTATTTCTTTTCCCTGCTGCTTTTCTGAATATGATCCACACAAACTTGGCAGCGACTCACAGCCTCACTGCAGACCTTTGACCTCGACTGTTATATGTATATAATAAAGCCCTTTGAAGTTTCTGTTTCAAAACTTAAAACAAAAGAGAGTTTCACACCAAATGAGCAAGAGGAAAAGTTTGATCCATCTTTCAGCACCTGTTAAGTTTTTGTTAAATGAATTGCTAATAACCTTAGAAACATTAAAATCAATAGTAAATGCTGAATTCTGTCTAAACTCAGCCAGCAGCCAAGAAAGCTTTGCTCAGTTAGGTGATCGAGGGCAAAATGGCAGAAATGAAACTGCAGGCGAGAGGATAAAGCACTAAGATTTATTGGAATGTGACTGTATGCAGGGGCTGAACATGACCAGATCTGATCCAACATGCTGGTTACAGGTAATAACAGTAAAACACAGTCACACTCTAATAAAACAGAACTTTGACCAGCAGTTAAATAAACCCTGAATGAAATGGTTTTCTCAGTAGGGCTGAAGGTTTTACTTCAGGTTGTCATTTGTGTGCTGCTTTGACAAAGTCTGCGTTACTGCAGTAAATTTCATAAACGATTTTGATCTTAACCACAACTTATATCAAGATCTGAAATTAGTATGAACGTTAACCAGCTGCACTTCAGAGTGATCACATGATAGCTTGAAGTCTTTGTGATAAAACTCAACTCACTTTTTTTTGTCCAACTCCCTGTCGTAGGTCTGTTTTATTAGTAGTAGCAGTAGTAGTAGTATTAGTAGTAATAGTATTATTAGTAGTAGGGACTGTTGAAATACAGAAACAGTAGTGAGCCTCATTCTGCTGCCTGCAGATTTTGTCAGCATCATTTACGGCTCATTTGCCTTCACTTACTGATATTGATGAGATGGTATTTCAATGTTGCTGCAGAATCTTCCAGTCATTTAATGTGGCAAACTGTTTTGTATAAATCATTTTATACAAATGTGTTGGAACCTTCGGTCAAAGAAAGAAAAACCCACAATGGGCCCTGAAATAAGTTATTACTTTTGTCAGTTTCAACGTATTTCGGGGACCATTGTGGGTTTTTCTTTCTTTAATGGAGGGTACCAACAATTTTGTCCACGTCTATATCTTCATCTAAAAGCTGACTTTCCAGGCTGGTTCTGAGTTTTCCTTTTTGGTTTATTCTCAACACTCACATCCACATCCATCTCCCTCATCCATTCACTTCTGACACAGCTGATTCCCACACTTTGTCCCAACTCATCATATCCTTGATGATTATTTAACAGAACCTTTACTTTTACATCGTTGGCATGCAAACCTGCGTCTCCACTCTTTTTGTCACGGCCTAATGCTGCGTTCCAGACTGCTCGGAGATTTCCCAGAACGCGGTGCATGCTGGTTCATGATGCTGAAAGTGAACAAAAACATGGCTGACCTTGAAAAACTTTTAAATTAGTCAGGAAAAATACAGATGCAAAAATCAGTAACAAAGGACGGAGTGACCATAACAGATGAAATCAAAATACACAAAATCATAATTAAAAAGCAAATGTATAAAATTTTCTTAAACTAGTTTAACTGAGACATGGTGAGTTATTTCACTTCTGATGTGAGTTCTAACAGGTGATGAATAAATGAATGTGAACACTGTACTCTGTACCTGTGATTTACCTCAAAGTAAACATCTTATTTCATGTGTTTTATTAAATATTATTCTGTGTAAAGTTACAGAACAAACTTATGAGGTTAAAAACAAATTGTCATCCTTAAAAAGAGGTCCTTTCGGTTTTCATGAAGTCAGTTCATGAAACTAATTATATATTAAATATGTCTGCTTTTATTTTTGACATTTTTGCTTAATATAGGCAATGAAGTGCATCACCTTTTTTGAGACACATTTACTTATTAATTTAAATTTAATTTCTAGCAGGTGTGAAGTTGTCAGTGGTTGTGAAGAAAAAACATTCAAGTAAAAATATTGTAAGCTTTTGCGAAATGGTTAGAAATAATGTAATCTGGGGCTTCTGGTTAGCTCAGGTCTACTGAGGCTCACAGCGGATATTCACTATATCCACTTTATTCTTCTACTGCACCACACTTCAGAGGGAAATATTCTACTTTTTACTCGACTACATTTATTGACAGCTTGTTACGGGCTCCTTTATTAAAGATTAAACCAGTGGTTTCCAACCTCTCTGACTTGTGTCTTTTCAGATGTCTCTGAGTTGTTGTCAGCTCCACCAAAGAGACATTTATCCTCTAAACTCTCAGGGTTTGATAGAAATAACTGTTTGAGGCCCAATGAGGTCAAATTATTCAATATTTCACAAAACAGCAAAGTCTAAAAAATTCAAAAGCGATTTGTGTATCAGAGACTTCCTTCCTCTTCCATCAGTCATCTCACTATCAGAAATAATATAATAAGTCCATCTGACACTTCAGCTCTAGCAGCATTAAATCTGTCTTCTAATCTGGGTACGTTATCTAATAAAGTTAACGAAGCGGCAGAGACCTGAGTGTACAGTTGGACTCTGTGTCTTTTGATGCTCAGGTGACTAAAGTGGTGCAGTCCTGCTTTGTCCAACTGAGACATTTAACTAAGATCAGGTCGTTCCTTCACAGATTTAGAAACAGTCATCAGTGCTTTTAGCTCTTTGAGACTTGAAACAAAACGCTGCACGATCTAAGAGAAGCGACCACATCACACAGACCTGCCCTTCACTGGTTACCTGTCAGAGTTAGAACTTTAAGATTTTACTGCTCGTCTGACATCAGAAACCAGTATTTTGTGTTGTGTTTATATTGATGCAAAATGAAAAGTTTCAAACATTTTATTTTTTAAATTAATGTGAAAATACAAAAATCTAAAACAATAAAGAACAAAAAGATGAACAAAACTTACAGAATGACATGCAGGATGTATTTTATTCAATTTTACAATAAATTAAAATGTAAAATTTTACATCTTGAATAAATTGCATCATGTTGTTGGCTGGAGCCAATCCCAGCTGACATCGGGTGAAAGGCGGGGTACACCCTGGACAGGTCGCCAGTCCATCGCAGGGCCACACATAGACAAACAACCACTCACGCTCACACTCACACCAGACAATTTAGGGTCACCAATCAACCAAAGCCGCATGTCTTTGGATGGTGGGAGGAAGCCGGAGCATCCGGAGAGAACCCACGACCTTCTTGCTGTGAGGCGACAACCACTGCCCCACCACACCGCCCTTAATTTAATTCAATTCAGTTTTATTTATATAGCGCCAAATCACAACAACAGTTATCTCACAGCGCTTTTTATAAAGAGCAGGTCTAGACCGTACTCTATGATGATATTTACAGAAGCCCAACAGTTCCCACCAAGAGCAGCACTAGGCGACAGAGGCAAGGAAAAACTTCCTTTAAGAGGCAGAAACCTCGAGCAGAACCATGACTCAGGGTGGGCGACCATCTGCCTCGACCGGTTGGGGTGAGAGAGAGAGAGAGAGAGAGAGAGAAAGAGAGGGATGGAAGGAGAGAGAGAGAGAGAGGGGAGGGAGGCAGCCTACACAATATACACACAGAGGTACAGACAGTAAAGGTGATGTTGCTATAGACTAAATGAAAAATGGTACAGATATTTATAGTAGTGTTAATGATAACAGTCGTAGTGTTAATGATTATAATAACAATAATAACAATAAGACTAGCAACAATAGTCGTTGCAGCAGAGGGTGTCGAGCAGGAACACGGGGGCAGCAGGTGACCCGCAACCATAGATCCAGACTCCACAGCTCCAGAGCCAGAAAACCTGCAGGAATTGATAGGAGGAGAGAGGAGAGGGACGAGAAAGCACAAGACTACCGGAAAGGGGAGAAGTTGTTTTAGTAACATGCAATAATGGGATGAGGTTGCATACAGAGGGAGAGAAAGTAGAGGAGAGAGGAGCTCAGTGCATCATGGGAAATCCCCCAGCAGTCTAGGCCTATAGCAGCATAACTAAGGGATGGTTCAGGACTCACCTGAGCCAGCCCTAACTATAAGCTTTATCAAAGAGGAAAGTCTTAAGCCTAGTCTTAAATGTGGAGATGGTGTCTGCCTCCTGAACCCAAACTGGAACCTGGTTCCACAGGAGAGGAGCTTGATAGCTGAACGCTCTGGCTCCTAGTCTACTTTTGGAGACTCTAGGAACCACAAGTAACCGTGCATTGTGGGAGCGCAGTGCTCTGGTGGGGTAGTAAGGTACTATGAGCTCTTTAAGATAAGATGGTGCCTGACTTTAAATTCTATTCTGGATTTTACTGGAATCCAATGCAAAGAAGCTAAAACAAGAGAAATATGATCTCTTTTCCTGGTTCCTGTCAGAACACGTGCTGCAGCATTCTGGATCAGCTGAAGAGTCTTAATGGACTTTTTCGAGCAGCCTGATAATAAGGAATTGCAGTAATCCAGCCTAGAAGTAACAAATGCATGGACTAGTTTTTCTGCATCATTTTTAGACAGGATGTTCCTGATTTTTGCAATATTGGGTGAAAAAAGGCTTGAAATTTGCTTAATGTGAGACTTAAACGACATCTCTTGATCAAAGATAACGTCTCGGGTTACGTATGTAACCGGAGACGTTTCCCTTCGAGGGAACTCGAACTGCGTCAGTGATGACACTATGGGAACGAGATACCCACTATGCCACACTGAAAGCCTTCACCTGCCCCAGCATGCAGTAACCCGTAGGCACGACTAAGAGGAGAGCGTTCGGGTCCCGGGGCGCAGAAGGAAGGTCCAGACTGTAAAATTGGATGAACATGTGCAGAGTGGCCAAGCCAGCTGCCTCACACACCTCCCGAAGAGAAGCCCCTGAGAGGAGGCGCCCTAGAGGCCGCCATGCCTCTAGTAGAGTGTGCCCTCACAGCCATAGGTGAAGGCAAACCGCGCACCTGATAGGTCAGGGAAATAGCCTGAACTATCCAGTTGCTGATAGTGTGTCTAGAAGCGGGGAGCCCAGCCTTGGGGGATCCAAAACACACCAGCCATTGGTCTGCTTTCCCCCACCGGGAGGACCTCAGAGTGTACATACTCAATGCTCTGACAGGGCAGAGCAGATGTAGTCTCCCGTCCTCCACCGTCACATGAGGTGGGGGATGAAACGCCTGCCATACTGGACGGCACCTTAGGGATGTAGCCCGGACAGGGGTGCAGGACAGCCTTGACCTTCCCCGGGGCAAACTCCAGGCATTGAGGAGACACCTAGAGTGCCTGGAGATCCCCCACCCTCCTCAGAGAGGTGGTAGCTAGGAGAAAGGCCATCTTAAGGGTCATGTGCTTAGCCTCAGCCGACTCCAGGGGTTCGAAGGGGGCCTCCGCCAACGCTTCGAGAACCACTGTCAGGTCCCAGGTGGGAATCCTGGAGCAAGTCACGGGTCTCATCCTCCGGGATCCATGGAGGAAGCGCACGACCAGCGGGAGCCTCCCCAAAGACCCCTCCCTCAGAGGACCGTGGAAGATTATGTCCGAGAAACAGGGCTACTAACAGTAGACTGACACCGTCCTGACGGACCCGCTCCAGAACGCATAGGTCTGCCATGGTGCAGAAGCTGCGAGCCCCATGACCAAAGCCGCCGCGCCGCCTCAGCGACCGCAGGACCCGAGCCACGGGGAGAGGGCATCCGGCCGTCTTCGGAGAAAAGAACCGCACGAGACCTCAGCCTCCTCAGGGCCACGTCTGCACCATGGCAACTTTGTTGCTTGTTTGGTAGAGCTTCGTTCTACCAAACATATCAGAGCGCCTGCTGATAAGAAAAAAGCTGGTTTGGCCTGTGTGCCGGCGTTCTTTATACGCCTCCAGTTAAGCCATCCCACGCTACCGTTCGAGCAACGCCAATAGGATTGGAGTAGTTTCATTCATAATTCAGCCCTGCCACGCCTAGAGGCGTTCCCATAGTGTCGTCACCGACGCAGTTCAAGTTCCCTCAAATGGGAACTCCAAAATTCCTCACAGTGGTGCTGGAGGCCAGGGCGATGCCATCAAGGGAAACTATATCTTTAGAAAATGCGTTACGGAGGTGCTTGGGGCCCAGAACAATAACTTCAGTTTTATCTGAGTTTAACATTGGAAATTACAGGTCATCCAGGTTTTAACATCCTGAAGGCACATTTGAAGTTTAGCTAACTGATGAGTTTCATCTGGCTTGATCGATAGATATAACTGAGTATCATCTGCATTACAATGAAAGTTTATGGAATATTTCCTGATAATACTGCTTAAAGGAAGCATATATAAAGTGAAGAGGGATTTGGTCCGAGCCCAGATTCATGTGGAACTCAATGACTAACTTTGGCATGCATGGAGGACTCATCGTTAACATGTACAAACTGAAATCAATCTGATAAATAGGACTTAAACCAGCTTAGAGCGGTTCCTTTAATGCCAATTAAATTTTTCAGTCTCTGCAATAGAATATGATGGTCAGTGGTATCAAATGCAGCGCTAAGATCTAATAACAAAGTTGGAAAAATAGATATACTGAACTCAGTGTGCTGATTGGTGTGGCTGCTCCCCAACAGAACATTTAGTTTGCAATTGAACACAAACCAGTCACAATAGGACAAAGAGAGAGCAGAGGAATTAACATATTAACCCTTTGTTGGTGTTGCTGTTTGATATTTAGACATTTTAACTCTTTAACTGGGACAGATGTGCAGTTTAACCAAGACAGTAAATAAAATGAGTTAACAGTTACCTTATTAACACTTTCATTAATTTGAACAATCATTTCTATAAACGTTGAGTCACCAGAAACACTTCTTTGTACCCTGATGGTGTTCAGCTGTTATATAAAAGGTCAGTTCAGGAAAAGTCTTTAAATTTGAACTGAAGTGGTTAAACTCACACATGGATCATTTTTGCCCCTTAAAGCAGCAGGAGCCACATTTGATCTGGTCTGTGTGAAAATGGCAGCTGCTATAGAAATCAATATACAATCCTCTACTTATTAGAGGTGAAAAAGTGAAAACAAACTGGCTCTAATATCTCTAATATATAATATATAAACTTTACAGAAAACCCAGCGAAACAGAGAAGAGCCTGAATGTTACAGAGGAAACAATTATTTTCAGTAAAATAGGTCAGAAGTTTGAATAAAAATGATTAAACAGAGTCACTGGGTGATTTAGATATTAAAAGCCTGATTGATCAGTACAGACAGACTGAAATCAACATTTTGTCACTTAAAGAATCAGAAAAGATCCAGAAATCTCTTAGAATCTAGACTGGAGCTGACCCAGAGGGACAGATCAGCAACATGAAAAGATTTTATTAGAACAAATATTTGGTTTTTTTCATTGTAACAGCAGTTCGGAAAATTTTGTCTCACAGTGACTTTCGCTATGTTTTATTTGAATATCATCACCATTCACTCCTCAAAACTTATAATCAGAATCAGTCTGAGATCAGCTGTGTGGTCAGTGCACCTCCAACATGATAAGCCTTAATCTGTGAGGCTAGACTAAATAACAGAAACACTATTGTTTAATTCATTACGGTTTAGGTCTTTTCACACGGGAAGCGATGTTGTGGAAATAGTATCTTGCTGGTGAGTGATGGAGCAAATAATTGAGTTACAACAAACTGTTGTCTTTGAAGAATTTATTTAACAAAAGTGAATAAACATAGAAGTACTAAAACACATATACAGCTGCTCCAGAGACCTGCTGGGAAGCATAATCATTTACACAGTCTACTTTTCTATGTTTTGGGGAACAGAGATACTTTTCCGGCCTTGAACGAACATTCAAGGAGAGGGGAGGAACAACAAGAGGGGAAAACACTAAAACAATCTCACAGCTCTGACCTAAACCCTAGTAAATGTGGACCGACTAACATAAGTAGTATAGGAGAAGGTAAGGTTAAGGACAAATAAACACAATACATATATATCTGTAAGACATAACAATAATAGTAATAATAACAGTAACAATAATAATAGTAAAAGAAAATGCTTAAAATATTAAATGTAAGAGGACACAATCATCATAACAAGTGACACTCCTCCTGCGTAGTCGCGGAGTCGCTCTCCCCTTCTCATGTTAACAGACAGTGAGACAAACGCTCTGCAAGTAAACGGTATTTCAGTGGCCATGGTATGCATCACAGTGTAGTCTACTGCCAAAACTCACAGTGAAATCTGTTTCTTGAAACCAAATGAAAACAGAAAAAAGGACAAACATCTGAAACTGTTCTGTTGATGAGATGTTTACATGAAACAAATCCTCATGAAATGGAACAGAGAGATGTGTTGTTCTGTATCAACACTGGTGTGTTGTTCGGTTTGTATTCATTAAACTCTTCAGCTTTCTTTCTGGCCTCCTCTTCATTTGTCTTCTTCAGATCCTCCATTTCTTTCTTATGTTTCTCCATAATGTCTTGTTTCTCTTTTTCCTCTTGTTCTCTTCTGATTCTGTCCTCTTCCTTTCTTTTCTTTTCATAATTTTCTCTTTCTTGTTCGTATTCTTCTTGAAGCTTTCTAAGTTTTCTGTGTTCCTCCTGTCGTCTCTGTTCATTTTCTTCATATCGTTTTTCCCACCATTCTCTTTGTGTTTTCTCCCAGTTCTCTCGTTCTTTTCTCATCTCTTCTCTGCTCTCCTTCAGCTTTCTGTCAATGGTTTCCTTTTCCTCTGACTCTGATCTTATATTTTGTTCCAAAGATTTACATTTTCGTTTCAACTCCTGTCTTTGAATTTCTTCCTGTTGTTTTCTCTTGTCTTCTTCTTCTCTCATTTCCTGTTCTTTCTTTCTCTCCTCACATTCCTTCTTTATCTTCTCCTCCTTTTCTTTAAGTTGTTTTTCTCTCAGTTTTCTCTCTTTTTCAGTTTCTGCTCTTTCATTCTTCTTTTCATCTCTTCCATTTCCTCCTCATGTTTTCTTTGAAGCTCCTCCCTCTCTCTCTTCATCTCTTCTTCCTTCTCCTTCAGGATTCTCTCCATTTCTTTCTTTATAGCTGCCTCGGCCTCTTGTAGCATCTCATTGGTGTAGCAGCTGCCTCCATTTTCCTTCACCATGGTGTCAATCTTGGTTATCAGCTCACTGACTTGTGTGCGGTTTTGTTCATCATAGTTATCAAACACATGGTATCTTCCTCCACAGTCAGAGATCAGCTTCTTAAAGGAAGCATCACATTTATTTTCAATATATTCTTCAATGGAAACTTTCTCACGCTTTAGTTTATCTCCTCCAGTTAAAAGAATGATGGAGAACTTTTCAGCATTTTTCCCAAAGACTTCCTTGATGAGTTTTAATGTCTCCTTCTCCTCTGGTGTAAATCTGCCGACGTGTAACACCAACAGGAAGACATGTGGTCCTGGAGCCAGAAGACTGATGCATTTCACCATCTCCTCATAAACCTCTTCATGGGTCAAACTATTGTCAAACAGACCAGGAGTGTCGACCACAACGACCGGACGACCGTCCACTTCACTCTGTGCTTTCTGACAAAGTTTGGTGACTAATTTTTGACTTGATTTGTTTATAAACTCATCTCTTCCTAGAATGGTGTTTCCTGTAGAGCTCTTTCCACTTCCAGTCTTCCCTATCAGCACAATCCTGAGACTCTCTGGGCTCTGCTCCTCATCATCACCTGGGAAAGAAGAAGACCTGGAGTTACTTTAAATATTCTCAGCAGCTACAGTGAAGGTTCAAGACTGTGATGATCAACATGGTTCAGGACACAGAAAAAACATTTCAATTCAAAGTACTTACAAGTGATCTTGTTCTTCTTTATTATCCTCTCTTGTTGTATGACCTTTTCCATTTGTGCACGTGCAAATGTTACACCTGTATAGCAGGATGGTTTATTTTCAGATTGTCTCATCTTTTCCACCATGTCCAGCAGCTCTGGGATCTGCTGCTCGTCCTTGATGTTGAGAACAACATATCTTCCTCCACAGCTCTGACGGAGCTCCTGGATGTCCTTGTTTTCCTTTACAAAGTTAACAACAGCTGGAGCTGCAGGATCTGACTCCACAGTGAACAGAATCATGGTGAAGTCATCGACTCGAGAGCTGAATGTGTTCTGGATGGTCTTTAACTCTCTCTTGTCTTCATCAGTGAGGGGACCCACAGGTAGGACCAGGATGAAGACATGGACGCCCTCAGGATCACAGAGGGAGATACACCTGATTGATTCCTCCATCACTGCCTCCTGAGGTTTTCCATACAAGGCAGGCAGCTCCACCAGGGAAACCCAACGTCCACACACCTCTCCCTGATGTTTAACACACTCTGATGAGTTGGAGACTGAATGAAACTCTGTCTGACCTAAAATGGCCTTGGCTGTTGAAGTCTTCCCTGCTCCTCTCTCCCACACAGAACCAGGTTTAAAGCTGGTTTGATGTGTTCAGACTTTGGTCTGATGGTCTCTTCAGTGAAGGTGAAGAAGGTTCCTTTGTTTTCATGCACAATGTTCTCAATCTTCTCCATCAGCTGTCCATGGTCTTCTTCTACCATCCTGTAGTGTCTTCCTCCACAGTCTTGAAGCAGCTGGCTGACAGAGCTACTTGTTCCATCATGTGTGCTGATGACCATTGAGTGTTTAAAAGCATCTTGACCAAACAAACTCAGGATGAACTTCAGTGTTTGTCTGTTCTCCTCAGTGAAATCAGAAGGCTTCACTAACAGCAGCAGAACATTTGGTCCAGGAGGACAAAGAGTCTCACAGCTCTTCACCTCTCTTCTCAGCTTCTCCACAGTCAGACTGAAGATGTCTGGAGTTTTCACTACTGTTAATGGTTTTCCTCTCCACTCTCCACAGGTGGCCACACTTTGCCCGGTTGGAGAAGTTTTTTGGTGATTAAAACCTTTGTCCCTGATGATGAAGTGACCAAGTTTTGTCTGATTGTTCTCACATTTTCCCAGCAGCACAATCCTCAATCCAGATGCTGTAATACAAGAGAGACAAAGTTAAAATTAAAGCTGCAAGCAGCGTTGGGCGGGCCCTCGCACGTGTAGCACGTCGGGGTGTGAGGCAGCCGCATTGCATATTCTGGAGCTCTGCCGGTGCGGCTGTGAATTTGCTGCGCGCTTCGGACGTTGCATGAAGGTATTATATGTGACTTCCTGGGTCCCTTTGGGGTGCTACATAGCACTTGGCGCTATGAATATAAATTAATATTGACATGCAGATGTGTTCGAGGTGGGACAGTTATCAAGCACGTAAAGTTTTGTTCAGATGTGAGCATGTACACTGTTACAACAACTTCATGTGTCGTGGTGAAGAGTTGATCTTTGACGCCATGCCACGGACACGCCCATTGACGAAAACTCACAAATAGCACAACTTTTCATCGTCAATGCCTTTAGAAGGCACAGCACAAATTTGACGTCGATCCGACTAAATCCCTAGGAGGAGTTCGTTAAAGTACGAAGTGTGTAAATCATCCAAAAATATCCGTAAAATACAAAATGGCCGACTTCCTGTTGGGTTTAGGGTATGGGTTCTTGAGGCTTTTTTGTGCGTCTTGATATGATACATGTCCCCAGAAACTTTCATGCATGTAGGTTAAACGTGGACAAGGGGCTAATTTTTCTAGGTGGCATTAGCGAGTCATTTTGCCACGCCCATGCGCGAAACCCATAAAATATGAAATTTTTCACCACTTCTGACATGTGTGCAAAGTTTGGTGAGTTTCAGAGTATGTTTGGGCCCCCAAAATTGAGCTTACTTTGCAGAAAAAAATCTCTTCAGTTTCAATAGGGACCTCGCACGGTTCGTGCTCAGGCACTAATTAAGTTGCTAGCAGCGTTGGACGTGTTCTTGCACGTTACATGCATTGGGACCGATATAAACATAACTTCCTGTGTCCCCTACATGGCGCTATAATGGCAGTAACTATAGGCCTAAGTTATGTCACGGTACGTCAAGTGTTGAACACATCATGAAACTTTCATACCAAGAGGCTGCAAGAGGCTTCTTTTTTTTTTTTACATCTGGACATGATAGATGTGCTAGAGAACTTTCATACATATAGGTGAAACATGCCACAGGGGCTGCTTCATTGAAGTCACTTCCTGTTACCAACAGGTGGCGCTATGACTATGAGTGAATATTAGCATGTAGATGTGTTCAGGGCGGGTATTTCATCATACATGTACAATTTGGTACAAATTTAAGCATATGAACACTGACGTTATTCCAGCTTCCTGTATAATGGTCTAAATAATGGTTCATATTCAATTTGTGACGCCACGACACGCCCTTTTGCGAAAACTCAGTTTGTACAAGTTTTAAGACAAGTTCAGAAAAATAATTTGAGCACATTTCATGATTTTGTGAAAGTGACATCTAGTACTTGATTTTCGCCACATTTTGCACATAGCCTTAGTAGAACATAGGGAAGTACTGACACAAATTTCATGTCAATCAGACAGACCTCTGTGGAGCTATGACATCACTTTCTGTTTTGACTGTAACCTACAGGAAGTTGTTTCTTTATAAATTGCTTATTTTTTGGACTTTCAAAAATATTTTAACAAGTTATAATCATGAGGGTCCACAGAGTCTATGTACAAAGATGCGTTTTTCCAACATAGGCGTGGTCAAGTGGCCAATTGGTGCCAAATGTTCAGGGCATGGGAATGTACCAAGCAAGTGTTCAATGCATTTTCATCTCAGAGCGTCATTACTGACGCTTTCAGGATGACAAAGCCTAATTATTTGATGCTAAAGGTACCCTTCAGCAGCCGTATGAAACGCCACAGTTTGCTACATTGCAGCCACACAAAGGAGGCTAACCCTACCTGCCAGCCGTAGGGCTAGCCGGTCACATGGATAAAGTCAGTGACTTAGGTTTAGGCACTAACATTTCTGATGGTTATGGTATGGCTTTGAGGGGCTGTCAACACCTTTATCATGAACATAGCTAGCACTTCTGGTCTGTTCGATACGCCCCAGAGCGTATCATAGAGACGCATCCGGTAGCGTCTCATAAGCCGCGTTTCCACCAAAAGTACCCGGGACTTTAAGTCCCCGGATCTCTTTTCAAGGAAGTAAAAGGTTCCTTCAGCTCATTGTTGTGTGCGTCTCCACCGTGGTCTAAAGACCTGTGAAGATTAGGCAAATTAACCAGCTGACGTAGGCTGTAGGCCTATAGGCTGTACAGGCATCATTATTTGTAACCACTATCCATGAGCAAAATTTATAAATGAACATAAGATTTGACTGGAATATAATGAAAAAATACAGGCCATTTTGTGTGGGAGCATAATGAAGAGACACACGATAAAGTTTGTTACAAATTTAATAACAATCTGGATAAAACCATCAAGTTCTTAAAATAAGTACAGCACAAAGAAAGCAACACAAAAATAAAACCGCAAGAGTTTGGAAGGTTATTAAAACATTTCCAGCCGACAAGAGCTGCAGATCAGCTGCAGGACTCACGTCAGTGTCCGCCTGTAAACACACCGCTGCACGCTGGCTGCTGTTTCCGAGCGATAAATTTAATGCCGACATACGATCTCAGGCGGACATCAGCGAGACTTGGCTTGGCTATCTGACTGTTGATTGAGATTTATTGGTTTGCAAACAGTGGAAAAGAGAGGAGCAGTCGTAGAAAAACAGCCAACATGCTCGATTTAAAGCCAGTAACCTCTACTCGCCCATTCAGAAATTCACAGCAAGCCCCACTCCCCAAAGTACCCCCCGAGCAGGGACTTTTTTGGGTGAGGGATAAAGACCCTAGAACTAAATTTAGACCCTGGTCCCTTCAGTGGAAACGCAGTGAGTTCCTCCAAAGGTTCCTAGTTCCGGGGTATAGTTCCGTTGGTCGAAACACGGTTTTAGAGACGCACCCGGGGTGTCTCACACAGATGCTGAAGGGTACTTTTGGTGAAAAAAAATAACTACGCTTTGTCACTTTTTCTGAAAGGGCTGGTATTGGACACCCTGAGATGAGAACGGTCTGAATTGGACAGATTTGAGATACTGGGAATATGACATCACTTCCTGTTTTAACCGTGACATACAGGAATTTGTTCCTTTATAACATTTTTTGCATTATCAAAATTCTTTTAATAACTTTCGGTCATGAGGTCCATAACTTTTACATCCAAAGTTTAGTGCAGATTGGACTTTCTGTCTAGGAGGAAGACGAGTAGGTTTCACATATTTAGCACACCGTGAAGGGGAACGAGACACTGCATCGGTGACGACACTATGGGAACACCTCTGGGCATGGCAGGGCTGAACTATGAATGAAACTACTCCACTACTCCATGACTAAGAGGAGAGTGCATGGGTGCCGGGTGCAGAAGGAAGGTCCAGACTGTAGGGAGAAGCCAAAAGTACCTGGAGATCCCCCACCCTCCTCAGAGAGGTGATAGCGAGGAGAAAGGCCATCTTAAGGGTCAGGTGCTTGGCCTCAGCCGACTCCAGGGGTTCGAAGGGGGGCCTCAGCCAGCGCTTCGAGAACCACTGCCAGGTCCCAAGTGGGAATCCTGGAACGAGTCACGGGTCTCATCCTCTGGGATCCACGGAGGAAGCATACGACCAGTGGAAGCCTCCCCAAAGGCCCATCCCTCAGAGGGGCGTGAAACTCTGCAATGGCAGCCACATACACCTTGAGCGTGGACGGGGAAAGGCCAGCAAAGAAACGGTGCTGGAGGAACTCCAGTATCATAATCACCGAGCAGGTAACTGGGTCCACCGCCCGTTCTCTACACCCAGGTGGCAAACAACTTCCACTTCAGGCCATACATCCTTCTCGTGGATGGGGCTCTGGAGCTGCGGGTGAAAGACCCGCCCTCCCGCCTGGGACAGCAGGTCTCTCCTCAGAGGGACCTGCCAGGGCGGGATATTATGTCCAAGAACTACACTCGGGCCGGCCAAAACAGGGCTACTAATATTAGGCTCCAGAAACTCCAGAAAAAGCATACAGATGCAGCCTTGGCCACGTCTGTACCATGGCATCCAGCTCTAGTGGGGCTGGGGGCGAGAGGGAGAAACACAGTGGACAGTGCGTAGTCTCTTGAGACGCAAACAAGTCCACGTCTATGGGGCCGAACCTTTCGCACAATAACTCCACCACCTCGGAGTGGAGTCTCCATTCCCCGGGCCTCAGGCCCTGTCTCGACAGTAGGTCTGCTCCTAATTCTGGGTCCCAGGGATATACATCGCTCTGAGAGACAACAGTCTCTGCTGGGACAACAGGAGGATCTGATGTGCCCCAGACCCCCCTGGTGATTCAAATAGGCCACCACTGCCGTATTGTCGGTCCTGACCTGGACGTGGTGACCGCGGAGGGCGGGCAGAAAACTCCTCAGAGCTCTGAAAACCGCCAACATTTCCAGGCAATTTATGTGCCAAGAGAAATGATGCTCCTCAAAAGCGGCCGTCCATGACCACGCCCCCCCTCCCCCCGTGAGTGAGGCGTCTGTCGAAATATTTGTCCGGCGACATGACGCTCCCAACACGGGACCCTGGGACAGGAACCAAGGTTTCCTCCATACAGACAGGGAACGAAGGCACCTGCTTGTAACTCGTATCAGACGTAGCGGATTTCCGCTCGGGGAGAATCCCTTGGATTTCAACCACCACTGCAGGGCTCTCATGTGCAGTAGGCCAGAAGGTATTATACTGGACGCTGCTGCCATGAGACCCAACACTCTCTGAAAGTGTTTCACAGTGATGGTGCGGCCCACTTGCACTCTCGTCACTGTGGACAAAATGGACTTGACGCATGCCGGAAACAGGTGGGCCTGCATCGTCATTGAGTCCCACATCCCCGTTGAGTCCCCCTAGGAACGTAGTCCGTTGGGCGGACGTCAGCACGCACTTCTTCGCGTTGAGCCGCAGCCCCAAACGCAGGGGGCGAGGACAACATCTCGATGTCAAACCACTAACTCTCTAGACTGGGCCAGAATGAGCCAGTCGTCGATGTAGGTCAATATGCGGATGCCCTGGAGCCTCATCGGGGCCAGAGCTGCATCCATACACTTGGTGAACGTGCGAGGGGAGAGTGTAGTGGGCCCCCCTACTTGAAACCTCAGGGTCCCCCGGGTCCGTTGAGACAGAATGAAGGTCCTCAGATCCGTCGTCTCGGGGGGTTGTGGGCAAGAGCGCCGCCTTGCGTCCCAGGTTGGTTGAGGGGGACCACGGGAAGCGACGCTTCGCTTCTGGCTTCTGGCTCTGGAGTTAGATGAGGGCTGAGCTCGTCTCTCCTCGGCCGTCCTGGACCCAGACCGGTGGGGGAGATACTACTCAAACGCCTCTCCTTGCGTTTTGATGTGCTGGAACCTGCTGATGACAGTGTCTACTGCCTCACCAAACAGGCCAGTAGACGTGAGGGGTGCATCGAGGAGGAAAGCCTTTTCCTTTTGTTGGATGCCCGAGAGGTTGAACCACAAATGGCACTCTGTAGCCACCAATGCTGCCATGGAGCGGCCAATGGAAGGGCCGTCTCCTTGGTGACACAAAACGCTAAATCCGTACCTCTACGGAGATCGGTTAAGTCCTCCTCAGAGGGGCCTCCCCCTTGGTCACAGTTTTGGAGCAGATCGGCCTGGTACGCCTGCAGGATGGCCATCGTGTGCAGGCTTGCACCAGCTCGACCCGCCACCGTGTAAGTCTTGCCCACCAGGGATGTCGCCCGACCTGGCTTGGTGGGCAGCGCCGGTGTCTTGAGGGATGATGCGAGGATGGGAGAAAGGTAGCTCGCTAACGCCTCCTCAACCCGAGGCATCACTCCATAGCCGTGCTGCTTAATGTCTGCCACATTGCTGTAATCCAGCAGAGGGGAAGTAATCAGTCGTGCGGAAAAGGGTCTATTCCAAGATTTACACAACTCATTGTGTAAATCAGAAAAAAATGGCAAAGATCGGCACGGGGGCGGTGCACGGTGCTGCAGAAAACACTCATTCAGTTTACTGCTGGCCTGTGGCTCCTGCACAGCCAATCAATGCTTAGCTTGGCCACAGCCCTCGTCACCACCTCCAATAACTCATCGTAGCTGGGCAAAGACTGATGACGTCAGCCCGGCTCCCGGAAGTCCTCCTCCATGATGCTAAGCACGTCTATCTCCTCGGAGCCAGACTGTGCAAGCCTCTCCGGACTCATACCTCGGGCGGGAGAAGCCGACAACGGGCTCCCGGGACCAGGAAAAGGCCTCAGCCGTCCTGATGCCCTCAGAGATATTGCGCTGTGATCCCCAGGACCGCAGCCGCCGCGACGCCTCAGCGACTGCAGGGCCTGAGCCACAGGGAAAGCGCATCCGACCATCCACCGAAAAGAGAGCCGCACGAAAAGAGAGCTGCCTGGGCGTGCGACATCCCTAGGCAGGAAACACACATCTTGTGAGTATCCCCAGCTGTGATGAAGCGCGGACAAGGAAAAACACACTGTCGGAACTGTTTACTAGACATGATCACTTCTGCTTCGTCGGGATATTCCAGGTAAGACGATCTTCCAATAGTGGAGCGTTCAAACACACTCAGAGTGCCTGCTGAATAGAAAAAAGCTAATGTGTCCTGTGTGCCGGCGTGCTTATATACGCCTCCAGTTACGCCGTCACATGCTACCGTTTTAGCAATTGGAGTAGTTTCATTCATAATTCAGCGTTCCCATAGTGTCGTCACCGACGCAGTTCGAGTTCCTTCGAAGGGGAACTATAAAATCATTGAATTGACCCTGCCTATATTTGGGACAGGCCTTTCATTCCTCTTGCACAAAACTGTAACTACTATGAAACAGTTTATTTATTTCAAACAGAATGTTACTTGTTTAAAACTTATCCAGTAATAATAAATACACATCATTCATTTGATCTAGCTCTGACGGACAACTTGTGCGCTTTTATTTTGAAGGCAGCAACCTAACGAAAACAGCAACACGGTGCAGGATGAGAGAAGTTAGCAGACAGAGAGCGATGGACTTAACATGACAGGATTCACAACTTGGATAAATCTTTTGATCGGTGGACCCTTACATACAAAAGGAATATAAATAATCAGGGAACGGACACATTCGAACTTAACGAGCGCTTCAAAGATAACAGGGATCTGCACTTTTTTTTCCTTTTCATCTCTAGTACCATGCCAGTTACATCGGTAAATCTATAAGAATTTGTCTTTGGGGCTCATTGTTTCTGTTAAATGAACTGAACGATTAAATTGTGGAGAATCTAACCGATCTAACGATGTGTAGTGTAGTGAACCAGCCAGTGTTGGTTTAATTATTTTCTGCCAAAAGGAAAGAATCCACCATATCTCTCCCGGAGGGAAAGAGGGGGTGACTCCAGCCCCTAAGTACCCAAAAGAGGGATGAAAGGTTTGCTCCACTCCAAGTACTGTTTGGGAAGTTTCGACCATAAAACCTACCACCTCCGGTGAAGTTGAGATAACAGACTCTATGCATGACTGTTAAAATGACAATAGTAACCTTGTCCAGAGACTAACCTCATCCTGAACCAGGCTGTCAGGACCTCTATGGATATAGGTTACCTCAGACATCAAAGAACCCCTTTCTTTCAGTCCTGATTCTCTACCCCACCAAAACCTTTTCACGCCGATGTGAAGCTGATAAGGAAAACCAGACACCAGAGGGAGGACACTACCTCAAATTCCTTTGTGTGGACAAAGAATGTTGTCTTCTCATAAACTTTCCTTATTACTCTGTTTAGCTAAATAATCTGAAAGAGTTCTCCTCACTTGTTCGTAACTATGTTGAAAAGAAGAAACCTTGAAGAATTAATTTGCAGTTCTCTTAATCTTCATCAATGCTCAGTTAAATTCCTGCATTTAATTTATGTTTAACTAATGCTTTGTTCCAAGTCTTTTTTATATACTTTCTTAGAAATGATATCGTACAGCAATATTATCATGTGTTAAATAGTCAATTTTCCTAGCTCCTGAGCCAAGAATTTTAAAGTTAAATAAGTATTTCTTCAGTAGGGCTAGGTATCGAGTTCAATACTTTTTAGGCACCGACCGAATTGGTTCATCACCATTGTTCGATACCTAAAGGTTCTTGTTAACGCCAATGAGCCAATAAGCATGCAGCATTCTTGATGTGCCCACATCTAAAAGTGATGTAATTGGCTGTGGTAAAAGACATGGAGAAAATAAAAATAAAAAGTGTGGCTTGATGCAACAGCGCACGATGTAATATAATAACTGCTGCCAAGAGCGGCAACACAACAAACCTGGTGAAGCCCTTGACTGTGCATGGAATAAACTTAAGAGCAGAAAGTTGCTCCGTCTTTGCTGCAACAAGACAGAGCCGGTGCAGTCATCGTCTCAGCGCCCTACTGTCACCGAGCTGCTCAACATGGCCACCCTACGAGCAGTGTTGGGCAGTGTCGCTACAAGTAGCGCCGTTACTAGTTTAACTACATTTCTCAGTAGCTTGGTGGCAGGGTCGCTGTTTTCTGAATCAAATCAAATCAAAGCTCTTTTATTGACAGAGTAGCGCAGTAGCTTCCACATTATATTATATATTACATTATATTACTCTGTGCTGTATTGTTTGTAATCTGATGCCATGTTCTTATAACTTTTATATATATTCTAAGTAAGAATGTTTAACAATCAGTATTCTCCTGGAAGTTAAGTTCAGTTAAGATGTTCCTTCATCTGCTGTGATCACTGTGAAATGTTAACTGGTAACTATTCTAATTGTTATGGACAATTAACAATAACTTTTAGTTTTATCAAATGCTTAAGATTAAGAACTTTCCAAGAGTTGATTGTGGCATGCACTGCGCTCCCTCTCTCTTCTGTCTTCCGCTCCGCTCACGGCTCTTCGGCAACCCCTAACACTTCGGCCCAGCAAAAGTCAAGACTTCGGCCCGTCAGTACTCATATTTCTCACAGCAACGATAGTTAAGTATTGTAACTCCAGATTCTATGAGTATAGGCGCAGCCCTCTAAGGCCGTCGCTATTGGGTTTATCCCTACAGCACTGATAAATTTTGTCTACGCCCACCCACAGCGTGGGCCTCTCCTTCGTCCGCACCTTGTATATATACAACGGTGAGACCCAGCCATCAGCTCTCATAGTGCTTTTTCTTCAGCACTGAGAACCAAGGACCAGTGAGGCCCACTGCTTAGAGGGCTGCGCCTATACTCAAACTAGCGCCAAATCCCACTGTGGAGCGGCAGGCTGCGACATGAGGAGGAAATGAGGACATGAGGAAACGCTTCACCAGCGGGTGAGCTAACACCCTTCGTGGTAGGACGAGATGGCAGCCACGTAGGTTTTAACCATACTGAATGGCAGACCTCTATCCAAGAGCAGATGAAGGAAAGAAAACACCCCCGGTAGTGGACAGGCTACGGGGTCCAACTCCTGGTCCAAACACTAGCGTTGGAACGCCGACCATTTGGAGGAGTAAGAGAACTGACTAGAAGTGGCTCTCTGGATTGTGCACACCACCGCCGGGGAGAGACCTAAACTCTCCAGGCGCCGCCGCTCAGCCAGCTTCAGCCCCTGTGGGTCTGGCCAAGAAGCGGATAACTCTTGATCACATCTCCCACCTGAGAGAGGGCATCCCCCTCCAGGGGAGTTTCCACGGCTGACCTGACAGCAACCGCTGGAGGCAGGGAAACCAGGATGCTCTCATGCGCTCCGGAGCCACCAGGAGGACCGCCATGGTTGAAAACTGCAGGCGGTCCAAGAGGCGCAGGATCAGCCGAACCAGTGGAAAAGCATACAACAGCTGAGCCAAAGGCGTCCACCCCCAGCGGGGGGTCACCCCAGTGAGAACCAAAGGGCACACTGAGCGTTCTCTCGGTTGGCAAACTACCTGTGCCATGCCAAATCTGAGCCAGATTTCGACTATCAGTTCTGAGTGAAGGCGCCACTGGTCTGGGCGAGGGCCGCCCCTCGACATGATGTCCGCCCCCCTGTTCAACACGCCGGGGATGTACTCCACTCTGATGGAAAGCAGGTGAGTGTGCGCCCACAACAGCAGCCGCCTGGCCAGGCTCAGTAGCTCCGCTGAGAGCACCCCACCCTGGCAGTTTATGTAGGTTGCTCCAGCCTTGTTGTCGGTGGAGCAAAGGGGCGAAGTGTCAGACCACTTTCCACACTGTGAGAAGCTCCAGCACATTTATGTGGAGAGGCATGTGAGCCCGCCACAGACCGCCCACCACCTGAGAGGCAGGTCCCGCCCCAGCCCATCAGGGAGTCGTCTGGGAACCACCACATGAGCCGCTGACATGAGGCCCAGGAGCCTCATGACCGCAAATGCCCTCACCACCCTTGGCGACCACATGGCGGAGCAGCTCTGTCAGAGCGCCCATGCGCTCCTGGGAGAGCCGCGCTTGCTGGTGGAAGGAATCTAGCACCACACCCAGGTACGTGAGCGTCTGGGAGAGAAAAGGAGCGCTTTTCTCCCAGTTCACCGTGAAACCCAGACGAGACAGGTGTGCAATGAGCTTGAGCGTCTGCACCAATGCCTTGTCCCGGGACCGCGCCAGCAGCAGGTCGTCTAGACAAAACAAGACTCTGATGCCCGCCTGCCGCAGCAGCTCCAAGGCCATCACGACGCACTTGGAGAAGGTGCGCGGAGCCAGAGAGTAACTGAACGGCAGGCGGTTGTACTTATACTGGACGCCCCGGAAAGAGAAGCGCAGGAACTTCCTGTGTGCTGGGATGACGGGAACGTGAAAATAGGCATCCTTCAGGTCGATGGAGGTCAGCCAGTCCCCCTAGCACACACAATCCAGCACCTGCTTTACCGTCAACATGCGAAAAGGTCTGTCCATAATCGGTTTGTTGAAACATGATAGGTCCAAGATGGGTCTCATCCCCCCGGTCTTTTTCCTGACCAGGAAATAGCGGTACCGAGAGGTATTTTGTAGATAGCCTGCTTCTCCAGGAGCCCCTGAAGCTCCGCCTGGAGCCGGAGAGGTTAGAACTGTCTCCACTATCCCGGTGAAGGGGTGAGGGGGGAAAGCGAACTGCAGCCTGTGGCCGCGGCGGACCAGGCTGTCTATCCACCTGTCTATGGAACAGGAGACGATCCACTCCGGGTGGTGCTCTGAGAGTGGTCGGGCCAGCTGATAAGGTGCCCTGGTGGCCATGAAGTGTAGCCACTCAGCTGCTCCTGCCGCCGTCGCAGGTGGGGGAAAGCCACCTGCGACCCAACACGCTCCGTCAGGCAGATGGAAGCACCGCCCTGCGTGGCAAGTGTGTGTGAGTCAGCCTGACAGCTAGGCGTGTTGCTCTCCCTCAATGCCGAGGGGAGTGAGCCACCGCTAACCAAAACGAGGACGGCTGGACGCCACCGCTTAGGGAGTGGGTTACACCGTGACAGCTCTCCACGGCCTCCGGTGTGAGGTGGAGAGGGCTCTCTGCCTCCTGGGCGGCGGAGGGCGGCGGACCACATCATGTCAACCAGCGTCAGGAAATGAGGACAGTAGAGCCAGTAGAGCCCGTCCAGGCCAACCAGAGCCTCCACCAAATCCTTCCTGACAGCCTTGGTGATGGCGGACTGCAGGAGCCACAGGATACGATGAATCTGTGTCAGCCAGACACGTATCCAGGCAGCGGTGATGGCCACGGCAGTGCACTCCGTGAGCTGTGCTCTGGCTCCGTTGCTAATTTTGTCGTTTTTTTCCTGCCGCTGGGAGACCCAAGGATGGAAGAGGAGGACCCACATGACTCCGGCTCTTCCGGCAACAGCAGGCTGAGGGCTTTGTCCAAGGAGTGAGTGGGCTTCCACACCTCCTCCTTTTGAACGGTGAAATTATCCAGAACAGACATTGTGAGCCGGGAGTGAGTGCTCGGACGGTGTGCTCCGAGCGGAGATACACCTCGCAGCAGGGATGGAGATCATGATTTAGCCTGTGTGGCAGACGCCGCACACCCGTACGGAAGGAGTGGCGCCACACCCTAGGGCCAGTAAGCTTGCTTGCAGACATTCTTCTCTTTAATCTTCTGCTCTTTAGAATAGCTCTTAGACAGCTCAGTGCAGAAGAAAATCGGGTGGGTCTCACCGTTGTGTATATATACAAGGTGCGGACATAGGAGAGGGCCACGTTGTGGGTAGACGTAGACAAAATTTATCAGTGCCGCGCAGGTGGTGTACAAATTCAACAGGCAGTAAGACGAAACAAACCCTGCATTCTGTGCCCAGTTGATGTCCTTTAGCCTTTAATCATTTAGTCTGAAACTCCTAGCCAACTGTGTGTGTGTACTGTTTAGCTCCAGGTCACTGGACGGAGAATTCAACTTTTGATTTGATACTGACTGATTGATTAAACTGATTTTAAATAATTAAGCAATTATTAACTAGTTGATCACTAGTGAAGAATTGTGTAATTATTAAGTCATACTTAAGGCGTCCTGAAGGCCTTGGGCAAACGGAAATTCAGGTGGTGCCCCAAAACAAGTGCTTATGATAATAGTATTTCCGAATATTATTATTCATAACTTTATTAACCATGAGTAGGTATGCTAAAGTATCATGTCCATACTGACATATTGATCATACGTTTAAACATTAATATTTGTATTAACGATCTGAGCAGCTTAGAAGCAGCTAAAGCGGCGACCCCGCCGGGTTTAAGAGGTTTAATACATCCAAAGAACTTCTATAACAACCAGACCAGGCATTTAATGGGGACCTGCGTTTATTTGTCAAAATGTGTTCTTACACCAGGCCAGTGAAGGAGGTAGGCGGCTATTTAGGACTCGGCTATTAATTTTAAAATAAACTTTATTGGTAAATAGACCTGGCCTATATCATGAGATGCAGCTCATAGGGAAAGTGTGGATATAAGTTTTTTGAATGTGCAATGTACTACGTGGGCGTTAAACACATTTATCTTGATTATAGCGCCACCTACTGGTTGATATGTGTCATTTTTTGCACCTGAGGTGTCTCCAGCCCTGTAAATTTGGTTTGTTTTTGTAGAAAAGATGTAACAGGGTCAGAAACAGTGAATTGAAATGATTGGCAGCAACCGGTGCCTTTACAGGAAATACTGTTTTGTCCAAACAGAGCAGTGGATGTGGAGCTCGGGGTTTGATGGGAATGTGAGTGTTAGCATTAGATATTTTGGATATTTCTAAGAAAAGGCAGCATCACATTTCTCCTAAAATGTATCTAGGCATGAATTTACTTACTGTGAGTCTTTGGGGTTTTCTCTGATAGTGAGAGTTGTTCAGGGATTTTTGCACCATGCAACCCTGTAAAAAGATGACATCATTAATTTGCAGTTTAATTTTCTAATTTAATCAAAGAAGATTTTTGAACAAAGGTTTCACTGCTTGGTCAGAATTGTTTCTGTACCAGCAGCTTTAACAGCATCTGTGAGAGAAATCTGTGTTTGCTTTTGTTTTGCACTTTGATGATCACCTGGTAAAGAAGCTGTTGTGTCCTCAAACACATCACAGCTGACTTGCTCTCCATTGTTCTCCTTCACGATTTGATCAAAGTGTGTTAACAGCTCTGGAAGTTCGAGGTTCTTCTGCTTCAGGTATCTGTATCCACATTTTCTGATCAAGTCTTTTAATGGAGGCTGTTCCATGTATTTGTCCATCAAACCTGGACTCTCCTCTCTGGGTGTTGATATCAGAACCAGTGAATGATCAAATGATCGATCACTGAAGAGTTTCAGGACTCTGCAGAGCCTCAGTTTGTGTTTCTCAGTGAAGTCTTCAGGCTGTAGAACCAGCAGGAACACATGAGGTCCAGGATCAGAGAGTCTCACACAGTTTGTCACATGTTCTGTCAGTTTGTGTTGAGAGATGTTGGGATGCAGCAGATCTGGGGTGTTGATGAGAACTATTTCTTTCTCCTTTAACCGTCCTCTTTCTCTCAGACAGCGGTCTGGTTCTTCCTCAGTGTTGAACTTAGTCTCTCCCAGTATGAAGTTCCCCACTGAACTCCTCTCAGACCAGCTGTTCCCCAGCAGAACAACCCTCAGCTCAGACACTGAAAGGATAACAAAGATTTAGAAAAGGTGGAAAAAGATCAACTCAGACTTGCATTTATTCATTTACAGTTTAATTTCAGTTTAACTTCAGGTTAGTTACTTCTCACAGATTGCACCTATAAAATACTGCAAACTCAGATATTCTTAAACAGGATAACACAGTTCAGTTTGACTCACTGTGAGGAGGCAGGACGCTCATGCTGCTAATGCGTTTCAGAGGCAGCAGATCATCTGTGGTTGAAAGAATCACACAGCATTTGTTTACTTATTTATTTATCAGATGTAATCTATAGCAGACTGTTTTGTAACAGTAACACTGACATCTTTTTGGATCATTAAACCTTTGGACCAGATCTGAAACAAAAAACCTCCCAGAACCCAACAGAAGCAAAAGAGAGACCCAATCAGAAAGTGACCGTCTGAGAGTCCATTTGCATCTCCTAAGTTATTTGACATAGTGAATCACAGACCTGAGACCTGCAGCAAAACAAACTAGACTGAATAAAACTGGGATCCAGCTTTGATTCGAGTGAGATCTATAGCCCAAATAATCAGATAGTATCCCTCATTTTTCTACTTCATTATGGTTATTATCACAGGTATGAACATGTATTCATGTAGTTTCTGTTTTAAAATGATACAACTGCGTTATTTACATCACACAGAGACACATGTACAAACAATCACTCACACCTAAGGACAGTTTAGAGTTCCCAGTTAACCTAGCCTGCATGTCTTTGGACGGTGCACCAGAAGAGAACCCATGCAGACACTGAGAGAACATGCAAACTCCACGCAGAAAGATCTGGGACAACCAATGTTCCAACCCAACCAAACTCTGTTTTGTCACCACCTAGTGGGACTGCGATGGTTCTGCACTTTGACAAAGAATGCAGTTAAAACCAAACACAATACAAAAAATATCAAATCGAAATTCTGCATTAGTGCAGGTGTCAAGCTCCACATGTCAGCTAGTGAAGAAAAGATAATCATTTAAAAAATATTGATCTGTGCTTTAATTTAAGAATGACAAGTCTCAGTGCAGGAATCTTTAAATAAAATGTGATAAAGAAAGTATAAGTGATAAAATATGATGTAAAGCTTATTTACATCATCGACGTGTCCAGGGGCATCAGCAGATGTATATGCACAACTCACACTCTGAGTTTATCAGTGACAGCCAGGAAAGACCTGGGGGATAATAACCATGAAAGAGTGGTGATGACTGGAGTCTGGCAACCCAGTCTGTGTCCTCTGTGAGGGACTCCCACAAAAGCTGCGACAAATCTAATGGAAAGAGACCCCCAGGGTTGCCCGAGAGGGGGGGAGGATGAGCACCCCAGTTGGATGGACACCAACCAACAAATGACTATGAGCAAGCAGAGTGATTGTGGAAAAATCTGCAAGAACGATCGTGGCTTGAAGATCCACCAAATGTTTGAAGTGCCTGGCAGGAGGAGGAGCAGCAGCACAACGATACGTCAGTGCTGCAACTAAGGAAAGTCAGACAGGTTGTCAGCAGAGCCTGGAAGATCCTGGAAAATCCTGCGAGAGGGGGAAGATGCCAGAGTAGTAGAGAGTGGCTGACCAATTAGACCAATAGGTAAAATGAGACTGACCAATCAGCTGAGTTTAATTCAGGACTCAGACCTGATTTAACATCTGAGGACGCAGCTCTTTAGTTATCTGTATAATATGTGGACAGAGAGAGAAGAGTGTTATCCAGACTAACACAGTCTGACTGGACTCACCTGATGCTGCAGACGCCATGATGTCACTCTGCTGGAAACACCAGAGGCCGATTCAACTAGAAACCAACTGCTGGGTTTGAGAGCCTGAAGAAGTAGAATGGAAATCTTAATCACAAGATTCAAACAAGGATTTTTAGGACAACATGGAGTTTGGTTACTGCAGACAACAATGTGAAGACCTGTGTGTGATTTTACTGTAAATGTCCCTAAAATGAAGCATTGATGTTTAACTCTAAGAATTATTTCACAGGTCACACTGAGGAGATCTACATCTCAGTGAATCCTCCCTCAATGATTTATCTGATTAAACAAAAACAAAATAAAATATTTAAAATATATATGTGTATACATGTAAATAGCTGCATATAGTATTGATCAGGTAGGCCTAGTTGGTCTCTGCTTTAAAGAGTAACACCTAAAAACAGGTGCTCAACAGATGTAAAAAAGACTCACCTCTCATCTCAACGTTCACAGTAACAGTTTACAAAACATTCAGGGAACCGTCTCATTTTTACTGACGTCACTGTCATAATTATTCAAAAAGTTGCATTTCTCACGTGTGACAGAAACTTTTCTCTCAGTAAATCTCCTCATTTCAGAGACTTTAGAGCTGAAACAGGGACTGAAAACAGATCAGGACTCTCGGTTCAGACCAAAACACACACAGGTTTCGTCAGCTGAGAAGTTGAGATTTAAAAAAAACTTTTTTAAAAAAGTGTGATGTCTTTGCCAAAATGTTTGAAAAGGTTCTTGTGTAAATCAAACCAAACCCTCACAATCACAATATGTACATGTGCTGTTTACGGATGTGAAAATACACGATGTCAACTGCTTGAGGTAAAAACTGTTTTATCATGTTTTAAAATCTCCCTTATCAAGTCATTTATTCTTCAAGTGTCTTCTCTTTCTTTTACAAGTTTCTTCTTTGTAACAGTTTGTCTTCTCTTGTTGTTGTTCTTGTCTCAAACCAGAAGAGAAGAGCAGCAGCTGTGCTTGGACATTTTACCTGAAAGAGGATCACAACAGGGTACAAAAGAAGTGAACTTTGGCCTCCTCATTGCTGCAGAGGGAGGCGGAGGCAAGCAAGAGATTGTGGGTGTTGGTGTTGCTAATCCCTTTAAAACAGTTCTTTACTGTCTTAACATAGACGATCCTAATGAGTGAAGTATTCAGTCGAGCTCATATAAAAACTTTTACTGAACATCATTAGGAGCCTTTGTTCAGTCAAAGCTCATGGACTCTGAAAAGTGTCGTGGCAAGTTGGCCAATTCTCAGCGTTCACCGTTTGCGCTGGTCTGCTTGAATTATTCACATGTTTATACACTAAAACTACATCATCAAACTCAATCTCACAAAAATGCCTGTAAAGCTCACATACAAAATGTATATGTTGTAAAAATGATGTATTTGTTCATATATAATCTGCTAGGAAAATATTTGTGCAAGACGTTTTTATTTCAAGTTGTCTGCTCTTGTTTTCACACTGTTGTTGTTGTTGTTGTTGTTTGATGAAGAAGATGAAGAGGCTATGGCTCCATCTAGTGGATCAAAATAAAAAATAGAAGTTCCCCCAGAAACATAGTGAGCGTTTGACAATGACCTTTATCAGGCTGCAAAAACGAAGTTTATATATTTAAATATTACATTTGTTTGTATAGCTATAACTTCTACTACAAAAGCATTTTTTAATATAATTATATTATTTATTAATAATATAATATTATCAATAGTCTATATAATCTATCATTATTGTATTACAGATATCGGGGACAACTTTGAGTTCTCGCCTCTTTATGTATTTAACTTGCATAATGTTGATTTTTGGGTCAATTTTTTACATAAAAAATAGTGTTTTCATTCTTTTCTTTGTTTACCTAACAAAGAAAAGAATGTATCAAAAACAGATCAACATCTTGGCTACGTGTTTTATTAACTTCAATATTTTTTTTAACTTTGTGTTAAAATGTAGCGGCTCAGATACACAACACTGGTTTTTGGGCTGTTGACGAGACTTTGATCTCTTTTCTTTCTTTCCTGCCAATGAACACGGGGACACGTGACGTCAAGACTCTGTAACCATGTTTAATTTTCACAGTGACACAAGAACTCAGGGTCGGTTTCCAGTCCAGGATCAGAAAGGCTGAGGCGCAGTGCGTAACAAGGAGCAGGCCGCACCTGTCACGGATGGACCGTGAACACACCGATCATCACGCTCATGAACTGGAAAGATCACGCGGACAACATGGCGCTGAGAGTCTCTGTAGCGCCGCTCCAGCTGTCTGACTCACGGTGTCACATGTTCGCGGATCGATACTTCTTGATGTCACCCGCTCCACGAGCTCGCGTGACGCCGAGCAGCAGCCCGCGGTCAGATCACCGCGTCTGCGCGCGTTTAATCTGAAATAACAGCGAGAAAAGCAAGAGTTTTGTTCTCCAGCTGCAGAGGTGCATTGTGGGAGTGACGAGTGAAGCGACAGCGACGCCTGGTGCTGTGGAGGGCAATAAAAAAAGAACCAATACTTTACTGACAGGCTTCTCTTACAATTGCTCACTTTACATAACAATTAGGGAAAAGAGAAAAATATAACTAAATAGACTATTATTAAAATTTAAATCTACAATCTAAAGACAAAGGAGCGCAGATATGTACAGTATTTTACAGTATGAACAGACGTGTCATTATAAATGAATTAAACATTAACACTGAGTTCAGGTGGAGCTGATGTTGAACGGAAACAATCCTTAAAAACTACAGTATTGTGAGTAACCAGAGTATTGAAGCAGAGAATACCAGACATTAGTATTAAACAGATAATATTGCTCAAACACGTTGTTACTGAGAGTCCGTGTGTTTTTAACACTCTTAGGGAGGAGTTGAGTTTATGGTTTACAACTGCACCTTCATGTTTCACACATACATACTTGTGACATACATTGTGTTAAACGTCGGCTCTTATGCATATCAAACAGAACTTTAGTCCCGACTCACACGTTACACCTCGTTTATCTTGAAGCCAGAGATCCTGGGCTGCACGGCTCAGAGTTGGGGTTCTGCCTCAGAGGAAAACAGATTGTGTGACCTGGGTGAAGTGAAATCGCATTTTCTTTTGTGCTGCAGAACTTACTGAGAGAATCAATGTTCCTGGAAGTCATGTGACAAAACCCTGATGATCAAAACATTTCATTTTGATGCATTTAAGTTTGCTAACTTTGTCTCAAAGACTTGGAAAAGAAGGCAAATTAGTTTATTTAATTAGATTTAATTGTGAATTGCTTATGTGTATGTTGATATATGTGGATGTATGTGTGCGTGGATATGTATAGATATTTATTCTCCTTTCTGTATTGTTTGGCACTGTATATACTGAACTCTGGTCCTGGCCAGACTGTCTTTTGGTGTCTTGTAAGCCCACGTGGGACACAATAATGAAACTTCATTCATTAATTCACATTAAATTCAGATTTTAGACCTTTTCAGCTGAAAACAAGCTGTGAGTTTTGTCACGTTTTAAGTCGAACTTGTGGTCAAAAAGCTGCTTATTTTCACCTCAAGCAGCTGCAGAGAAACATGCTCGTTAACGTTTTTACTCCCTCTCTGCTGTATTTCTGGATCTAAAGTTTATCCTCATGTTTCTAATATTTTAATCTCTCCATGACGGTTCCAGACAGGTAGTTACACCTCCTGTTCCAGTGGGTAAAATACAACGTGTTCGTTAAGTCATCTCAACAATCACTTAGTCCAAGACAAAGTAAGACCCCGTGTTTCTAAAAGTGATCTGTTGCAGCTCATTTCTCACCAGAGTCAGGCTTTTTTAAAATTCAAATTGGGATCAATGAAAACATCTTGCCCAATCATTAATCCAAGAAACAAATGATCCCTTTCTGAAATGTACATTATTTCTGAGTTTTGCTGACCTAAACTTTATCTTTACCTTCTTTGGTTATTCTGCAGCAGCGATTGTTGGATCAGCCTGTTAATACGCCCTCAGAAGCTTTATTGGACTGTAATGCAACTAAACAGGCAATTAATGAAGGAAGAAGACAGACTTCCGTCTAGCACTTTGAGATTTTTATCAAATGTAAAGTGAATTATAATTGTAAAAAATATATTTTTTAATTATTTATATTACCGTGCTGCACATACCAGGCAAAATAAACAACAATACATACGTATATTGTATATAAAGCAAATGTTTCACTGATTATCAATTAGGAACAATGAACCTTGTTATAATAAAAGTAAACTAAGAGTGGTGAAATATTACCAGGACCCCTTTATATATGTATATACATATATATTACCTCATAATACCATAGTGATGGACACATAACCTCGTGTCAGAAATAATTGTAGCTTTACTATTTTACAAACTATCGTCCATTTAACTTTTCAATAAGTTCTCCACATACTGAGAAATATTTCTAAAGGTTTATTCTGAGTCTTTAAAAGAAGATGACCGTATCTTAATCTACTGGGCTCTGATAAAAAAATTTTGGCAAAAAGGTGAAATGAGTGTTATAATATTTCTATTTGATGCTTATTTTACCTGATATGATGAAAAATTACCTTTTTGTATTCATCTTTTTTCAATTGTTCTGTTAAATACATAATGCAGGTAATTTATTACACTGCTGTGTGTCCACTGTTGGGTTTAAATTATATCTGCCATTTTAAAAATAATAATAAATGCAAATATTTACATTTATGTCAATTTCTGACCATGAAATTCATGTTGCTGAAGAGCCAGCAGGCTGATTCTTCACATAACTAGAATAAATCAATTTATTTAGATGGGTGGAGCTGATTTTAACACCCAGAAACAAATGAATAAAACTTCTGTCTGTCAGCAGGACGTCTGTAAACCTTCTGGAAAACATCTAAGACCCGAGAACGATGGCTGCTCTTCTTCTTTAACTGTCTTCATTAAAAGATCCTGTTTGTCTTTCTTTATTTGTCTTTTGTGAGCCTGAAGATCTGCTCGTCGCCGCGACGTCTCTTTTCAGTTTCAGTTTAAAAGAACCGACAGACTCGACAGTGGAAAAAAACAGAGAAATGGTTTATTTTTAGTAAATAGTGTGAGCTTTTTCACCGCTGTACAACACTGGCATCTGTAAGTTGGCACTCTTTAAAGGGACAATCCCCCCAAAAACACAAGTCACAGCCGTCATCACCTCGAGCGTGATGATGACCGCTGGCAGTTCAGTTTCTAAGAGGATATTCTTTTCATTTTCATTTATTTCTCTTTTTTGCTCAATAACCCCCCCAACCCATAAAAACAAAAAAAAACAGCCGCCTCTGGGACACACGGTACAAAAGAAAAACAGGGAAAGAAAAACAAAACAAACAGAAATAAAACAAAAGGCACCCAAAGCCACCACAGACAGAAGTCAGCCGAACAACTGAAAACTACACGGACATGCAACTCACATCGATTTACACTGAGCTAGAATATAGGCATGCAAAAACAACACTGCTCTGAACAGGGGCTGATCGACAGCACGCACACACACACACACACACTCGCTCACACGCACACTGATCAATGTCTTCTGTAAAATACGAACGCCGTGTCGGCTCCTGAACACACCACTAACTCATGTCCACATCATGGAGGCTGTAGATCCACCCAGACGCTGGTTTTACCCCCCGACCCACCCAGGAGTCTTTACTACAGCCTAAACGCCCCCATGGTTCACGGGCCTGAGGCAAGGTGCATTGTGGGTACAGCTGATTCCTCTGACTGAAAGACAAACGGTCCGACAGCTTCCATGTTTCCGTGGTGACGGGAGTGAAGACGGGTTAAAGTAAAGAGGCGGGAGAGGAAGCCAGAGACGGAGAAGCAGAGCCAGAAACGGCTAAACGCCAAGTTACTCGTGACTATTTATACTTGTGCGTTGGTGTCTGCGTCGCTGTGCAGTTACGGCGCCAAAACACTTGTTGGCGGTGGGGTTTCTGGCGGGAGAATGAGTCAAGAATCGGACAGGTCGGGTCCAGCCAGAACCTTGAAGGCCAGTTTATACTTCTGCATTGAGTTGCAGGCGAAGTGCCGCCGTGGGCATTTATGCTCGAGCGTTGGAGTCCGCGTCGCTCTTGTTGGCGGTTGAATTTCTTCTTTGTTGGTGTAGGCTGCTACAAATAATGGCGACTGAAAGCGAACGGATCCCGTTGGAGTCGGAGCTGATCGATGTTGAACAAGAGTTACTTTTAGTGAAATCACTAAAACGCAGAAACGTGACAGAAGGTCGTTGAGGCAGAAGAAGCGCAGGAGGAAATGTAACGCTACCAAGCCGACCAATCAGTTCTTGTAGCCTGTGTCGCAGCGGCGTGTAGTTACATTTTGGGAGGCGAGCGCCAGGCTACGTGTATATTCAACACAGAGGTATAAACTGGCCGTAACAAGGCTAATAGTCTCAGGGCCGACCAGGTGAGCAGAGTAAACGCACATTTCCACCTGAAGCTCTCTGAAACAAAGAAACGAGGTCACCTGCTCCCGCCGTCCGTTTTAACGGTAAATATTTTGCAGAGCTACAGAACTCACGGGCGTCGTTCTTTTCTTGTGATCACAAAAAGAAACGTTTGACAGCTCGTGAGCCACTGAGATCCACGGAAACACCAAACACGTTGTGATCTCTAGAGGACGAGTTTGTTACATTAAGATCACACGGTACTCGTTTTACGATCACACCGCGAAAAAAAAAACTAAAACAACGAACCCCCTGGTGTTTCCTCTCCGGCCGTGGATGTTCTGAGCAGGTTTTCAGTGTTCTTCCCAACGAGAAAACAGAACGTGCGGGTTCCGTGATGAGAATGCAGGTCTTCTTCAAAAGAGGAGTCTCCGTGATCTAGAACGGGAAGCTAAATAAAAACGTTCCACATACGTTGTGCACTTTGTGACGGGACACGTTCCTGATTGTACGGTCAGAACAAGGGATTTAAATCTTAGGAAAATTAACGTTCTAGAACTGTCGTGTTGGGTTCCGACATGAAAACGCGCGCTCTGCATTGCTCTGGTCTCCGGGTTCTAGAATTTGTAGCCGTGTATTTCAGGAAATCTGATTCTAGAACAGTGAGGAAGTGCTAAGGTTATATGATCGCGAGTGAGAACGCGAGAACCCAAACCGGATATCATTACAGTTCTCAAACCCAGAGTCTCTGACCCTTTAGAACCTGAACGTGTTCATCCTTCAGGAAACACACATTTTTATGGGACATGTTCCAGAAAATCTGATGGACTGTGGAGACGTAGTGTTAGTGCTTGATTCTAGAGTCAGAACGAGTGTATTTCAATATGAGAAGAAAGTTCCAGAAGTCAACACTACAAAGAATCCGAATGCGTGGGTTCTGTCAACGAGAATGCACATTGGGGTCTCCGTGTTCTGAATAGGAGGGTTCCAAACAGGTTGCACACGTTCCAATTCTAAAATCAGAACAACTGAAACCGCAAAAGAACACTACAATGAGGATGCCGGGTGTGTGTTCTAGAATCAGAACATGCGGGTTCTAACAGGCAAGCTTGAGATTGTTCTAGTCACCGGGTTCTAGAATTAATCAGATTCTAGAACTGGTAATATTAAATATTCTAGAGTGAGAACGCGAGAACCCAAACCAGACCTCAATACAGTTCTCAAGCCACGGGTCAGAACAGGAGGGTTTCAAACACGTTGCCAAAGTTGCGGCGGGACACGTTCCCGAAGTAATTTAAAGTGCTTAAACGCTCGATTCTAGAATCAGAAATCCAGAACTCAACACTACAAAAAGAACCAGAACATGTGGGTTCCGTGACGAGAGTCTAACGCTTTCTAGAATCACTTTGCGACGGGACACGTTCAGATTCTTCAAGAGTTTTCCCAAAAGTTGAGAATGTTCTGCAATCAGAACGTGCAGGTTGCGTCACACACATTTTGATGGAACATGTTCCACAGTCTCAAACAGGTGCTATAAATTCTAGATTACAGAACAGATGAAATGTGGCGGAACCCACGCTAGGGGCTCAAACCGGGAACGTTCCAGATTTAAAAACAGTTGGGATACAACATGAAAACATTTACCTTCTTTTAAAACATTAAGTTTCGGGTCTTCAGGCACGTGGGATGTGGCTCAGGCAACACGGCTGTTTATGCTAATGCTAACGTCACCGGTGGCGATGTTTACACACCTACTGTGGCGGGCGGAGCTACATGCTACATCAGCTAAGAGCACGGGATTGTGGGAGGTGAAATGAATCAGAAGGTATCACGCTTCTGACGGACTTCTGTGAAAAAGGACTTTTATAGTAACTGTAAGCACAACAACGCGTTATGTCAGCACAAAACCAACCAACCAGATCAGTGGAGCTGCAGCTGGGAGAAAGGTTCAGCCATTTTGAGCTTGGTACAGCTAACTGGGAAATATACAGCACGCGGGACAGAACAACGGGAGGCAGAGTCAAACCAACAGAACAGATAATATACAAAGAAAACGAGGCGCTCTGTTCTGTACGCGCCAGCGGATATAAACATATTAACAAAAAGGAGAACGTAAACAGCGCGTGGATATGAAAGCAGCAAAAAGAAAAGGGACAGATTTTTATACAAACACAGACTAAAAAATAAAATAAAATAAAACCTTCCAGCACGTTTGGTCCACAACATAACACATCCGAGTCCAGCCAATTAGATAACAGAGCTCAGCCAGGGGGGCGGGGCTTGACGCCTGCTACAGTTTAACCTTCCCTTTGCTTTGGTTTGAGAAAAAAAACTCAGGACTGATTTGTTTTAGAGCTGATCAGTCTGAAGTAAGCCGGTAAAGCAACATTCAGACGTTTCGGGGAAATCCTTTGTGGTCAGGGTCAGACGGAGACCTCGCCGCCTTATTTAGCATCTATAAGCAGTATATCAACACCTAGTAGTTGTGCGCAGACTAACACAGTATTTATTAATGTATCTTTCCACAACTATAACTCCTCGTGTGGGCAGATTAAACACAGCTGTACTAATTTTAAAGATATTCTCATAGTAGAAGTTATTATTGACAAATACTGTATTCATAAATATGAATCTGCTCATTACATAGTGTGATATAAACAATCTCTGAAATGTAAAAATATACTGCTTAGAAATGCTAAAAAGGGGGTTAAAGTCATTACCCTAAACACATCCTAGACATACAGTATTAATAATTGATTAACTTTTTTATTGATTACGCAATTTGACCTGAACTACTTGTCATCTGGACCAGAGTCCATGCAAAGTTTAAGTTTAAGCGTCGTCATCGTGGAATATTTCACTCCTCTCTTTGCCAAAAATCAAATATAAACAAGTGGGTACAGGTGTAAAAACATCAGCTGGAGTCGCAACGTTTAAAAGTAGAATAAAACTAAAGAACCAGTCAAACCTTCACGTCGACATTTTCGGGGGAACTGAAGCTGCACCGGAAAAACTGTTTAAATAACAAAGATGCTAACACCGCAAAGAGACGCTAAAACTGCTGAACAGCTAAACAGACCCAACAAGTAACGGAGCTCCGTTTGGATTATTCACAGGAAGGAGTTTTTTTAAAGTTTCTGTTAATTCGATGGGAAAATAGCTCGTTAGCATCATTAGCATTTCCCACTGAGCACGAGCGCTAGCAAGGCGGTTAGCCGGTTTAATGAGGACGGCTAACGATGCTATCGGGCCATTTTTTTGGACCGACTGATGCAGCCAATGAGACGGTTTCTCTACGAGCTCGTACATCCGACACCTGAGCCTATCAAACTGTCGAACGTAAGAGCCTAAATGCATTGTGGGTAATGTAGGAGTCAACAGCGACAGGACAGAAGACAAATGGTAAAAGGATGGAGAAAGGTAAAAGAGTCTGTGTCTTCCGCGTCCTTTACAGACTTGGTTCCAGTCAGCGTCTTTGTTCGTCAACAGGGGACCGTGCGGGGAGGCGGGGTCAGTAAAATGCTCTGTGATTGGACACCAGTTCCTCCTGCGTGTCCACTTACACCTTCTATGAATGCAGATGGAGACAGATGATGGTTCAGCTTCCACGTCATCTGGAGGGGGGCCCTGTGCTCCTGAAGTCCCATCCCTTCATTAACCCGGCAGACTCAGACCTGTCCACCCCGCCGCCTCCCCCTCCTCTGACAACGGACGTCTCAAACGGTCTGACAGGGTTTCAGGAAAAGGGGGGAGGAGGTCTTTCTGTTTATGTAAATGTCCTCAGACCTGCTTTGACTCTGAAACGGTCAGGAGACCTTCCGGTTTTCGTCGAGTCCTCGCGGATCTCTGGACGTCTCGCGTTGTTTGAAATAATCCAGAGAGTGTTTAAAATGTTTTTTTTGTTTATTATCACCACAAATTTAACAACACAGGTAATCCAAATACCGCTGCTGGTCGCTGGTCTTCTTCTGGGGCTCTTGAACCAGTTTTGTGTTTCAGCAGGTGTCAGAGGAAGCGTCCTAAAAGAGTCTAAAGAAATCTGGAGAATAAATGTGATTTATAAACGCCTCAGTGAGTCTTCTGAAGACCTGGAAGCTGCTTTGTAGGTCTTCTGTCTTGGTGAGGGGGGGCTGGACTTCCACAGTCGGGTATGTTTCCTGTTTTTAAGGCGTTTCAGAAACGAAAGGGTAAAGAATGGATAGCATCTGTCTCAGGCGTCTCCATCGATCAGGGTGAGTCTCAGGATGTTTTTAAACCCTAGCTGTTTTTCTTTACTGGGGTTCTCACGGTGGGGTTTTAGGTGGGTCTGGGCAGGTCTCGGTTAGTCTTTTTTGGGGGTCCCGGACCGGTCTTAGGAGGTCTTGACCAGATCGTAGACGTAGATGTGGAAGTCGTCGTCAAACTTGATGAAGTAGACGGAGGGCTTGGCCTCCACCTGGTGGATGACCATCCCCGACCGCTTCCCGCCGTCCTCTTTGGCGTATTCCACCTGTTTGCCCACCAGACTGTCGACCACCTCGCCGGGCTCCCGCTCCGCCGCCACAGTGTCGTCTGCAGAGAGAGAGAGAGAGAGAGAGAGACGGGTGAATTAGAAACATCTTCATGTTGTTGACTTCTTCGTCAAGCAACATGTTGTTTTTATCCAAACACGTTTCTATTTATGCACGTCTTCTTTTTCACTGGCTGATACCAACTTATCTTTAACAAGCTGAAATCTACCAACAATATTAAACTGAACAAACACCACGACACGTGTGGAACCCATAAAAGCAAAGCTTAATAAAAATGTTGTCTTCGTCATTTTTATGCGCCGCTACGGACAATTCATACTTCAGAGTCTTCGCCTACATATAAGCCGGTGTGAGCATTTATACTTGTGCGTTGGTGTAGTTCTGCAATTACATCGTCTAAAAGGTTTTATTGTTGCACTGTGTTGACTTCCGGTTGAGCTCTCCGCTAACTTGAATGGGGGTAAAATGATAATCATGCAGCTCTTCTAGACTTGCCAAATGTTAAGAGTCACTTCAGGGGTTGTGACGCTTAACAAATAAAAATTACAATAAAAAAATTGTTGATTTTCAATTTTTGAAAATTGACTGGATTCTCTAAGATAATAAAAGATCTTTTTGTTGATCAGATGACTCGCATGGAACATTTGTTGAAAGACTAAAGCTAAACCTGAACCAGGTGCTGAACTGAACCCTGGTCCAGCAGAACCAGTTTCTGTGCGTTTCCACTCACTGGAGTCGGGCATGATGCGCAGGTCTCCCTCCTTGTAGTCGTCCAGCAGCTGGTACATGTAGAGGACCGGGTCTTTCTCGTAGGTGATGTAGAACCAGGCGGTCATGATTGGAGCCCGAGCCAAAACCATCCCCCTCCACTCCTCCTTCGGCCCGTCCTCCGTCTCAAACATGTGCTCCACCGCTTTCCCGATCATCGTCTCCGCCAGCATCGAGTCGCTCACACGGGCCGGAGCTGAGAGAAAAGTTTATAATGACATCATGACCTAATGAACAAAACGGTTTGTAACAGAATTGTCAGAGCTCAAGCGTGTCGAGCTGCAGTTCTTCTAAGGTCCACTAGATGCTGCTGTTATAAAACTATGACTGTATTGAAGGGAATTTAAAGAACATAAAATGTCATCTATAGGTAATAGATGATGCAACAGATGAGATGACGCTTGGTTGCTAAGAGTTGCATGTTGTACATTTTGAATAATTAGCAAAATCAGCAAATTAATCACTCTGGTCAAAGCCACCAGACTCCCTTGAAAAAAACGGCACTTTTACCTGGCAGAACACAGGAGTTACTGCTCTACTGCTGTCCTGGTCGGTTAGTTTGTTTGTGTTATTGTGTGACTTTGGTGGGGGGGGGGGGGGGGGGGGGGGGGGGGTTTGTGTTGTGTGAATCTGTTGTTTTAAAGTTTTAAAAATGCAAAGGTCAAACAATAACACAAACAAACTAGCCGACCAAGGCAGCGGTATATAAAAGAGGTAAATTTACTGTTTTTGTCAAGGGAGTCTGGTGAGTCTTTGATGATCTTACTCTTTAAAAAGGTCTCTCTCCATTTGTTTTTAATAACAATCTGAGCCCGTCAGTGGCAAAGCCAAGCACTTCAGTCACAGGGCGCAGGAGCCCGCAAGGATTACGACCTCATTTAATACGGTACAAGGTAACAGAGCTCCTCTCTGGCTTTGTCCGTCCTCACCCACTCTGTCGGGCAGGACTCCAGTCCCCACTCGCTCGTCGCTGTACAGCTCCAGGCCGTAGATGCAGTCGAAGCCGTCATATTTGATCAGGTAGAGAGACGGATTAACGGGGACCTGGTCCAGGACCGTCCCCTTCCACTGGGACGACTTACCTGAGAAGGAGCAAAGACAGCACAGGTTTAAAGGACGAGCATCCTTCCCCCTGTTCTCCCATCCTTCCCGCCTGCTCTCCCCCATCCTTCCCGCCTGCTCTCCCCCATCCTTCCCGCCTTGTTCTCCCCCATCCTTCCCCCTGTCTCCCTCATCCTTCCCCCTGTTCTCCCCATCCTTCCCCTGTTCTCCCTCATCCTTCCCCTGTTCTCCCCCCATCCTTCCCCCTGTTCTCCCCCATCCTTCCCGCCTGTTTCTCCCCCATCCTTCCCGCCTGTTCTCCTTCATCCTTCCCCTGTCTCCCATCCTTCCCCCCTGTCTCCCTCATCCTTCCCCCTTCTCCCTCATCCTTCCCCCTGTTTCCCCCATCCTTCCCCCATGTTCCTCATCCTTCCCCCTGTTCTCCCATCATTCCCCCCTGTTCTCCTCATCCTTCCCCCCTGTTCTCCCCCATCCTTCCCGCCTGCTCTCCCCCATCCTTCCCCTGTTCTCCTCATCCTTCCGCCTGTTCTCCCATCCTTCCCTGTTCTCCCCCATCCTTCCCGCTTGTTCTCCCTCATCCTTCCCACTTGTTCTCCCCCATCCTTCCACTGTTCTCCCCATCCTTCCCGCCTGTTCTCCCCATCTTCCCCCCTGTTCTCCCTCATCCTTCCCGCTGCTCTCCCTCATCCTTCGCCTGCTCTCCCCCATCTTCCCGCCTGTTCTCCCCCATCCTTCCCCCTGTTCTCCCTCATCCTTCCCCCTGTTCTCCCCCCATCCTTCCCCCTGTTCTCCCCCATCCTTCCCGCTTGTTCTCCCCCATCCTTCCCCCTTGTTCTCCCCCATCCTTCCCCCTGTTCTCCCCCCATCCTTCCCCCCTGTTCCTCCCTCATCCTTCCCGCCTGCTCTCCCCCATCCTTCCCCCTGTTCTCCCTCATCCTTCCCCCTGTTCTCCCTCATCCTTCCCCCTGCTCTCCCCCATCCTTCCCGCCTGTTCTCCCTCATCCGCCTGTTCTCCCTCATCCTTCCCCCTGCTCTCCCCCATCCTTCCCGCCTGCTCTCCCCCATCCTTCCCGCCTGTTCTCCCTCATCCGCCTGTTCTCCCTCATCCTTCCCGCTTGTTCTCCCCCATCCTTCCCCCTGTTCTCCCTCATCCTTCCCGCTTGTTCTCCCCCATCCTTCCCCCTGTTCTCCCTCATCCTTCCCCCTGTTCTCCCTCATCCTTCCCGCTTGTTCTCCCCATCCTTCCCCTGTTTCTCCCTCATCCTTCCCGCTTGTTCTCCCCCATCCTTCCCCCTGTTCTCCTCATCCTTCCCCTGCTCTCCCCCATCCTTCCCGCCTGTTCTCCCTCATCCTTCCCGCCTGTTCTCCCTCATCCTTCCGCCTGTTCTCCCTCATCCTTCCCCCTGTTCTCCCCCCATCCTTCCCCCTGTTCTCCCTCATCCTTCCCCCTGCTCTCCCCCATCCTTCCCGCTGTTCTCCCCCATCCTTCCCCCTGTTCTCCCCCATCCTTCCCGCCTGTCTTTTTCTCTAAACTATCTTAACACCACAACACGATCTCTTAAATCCAACTTACTGCCCTCCTTCCAGATGTGCTGGATCCTGCAGCCCACGATGTTCCTTCTGGGCTGAGCCAGAGTCTTGCTGGGACCAACGCTGGTCCTCTGTTTCCTGCAGGGAGGTGAGAGATGCCGACGATGAAGAACAAAAGACAGGAAGAACAGAGAAGAAATTAAAGTTCCAGCTGGAGGACTTCTCTCTGTTCGTCAGACTTACTTGTGCGAGTTCTTCTTCTTCATCATGTTTGACACGCCTGCATGTCCTGAAACACAAACGCAAAACATCCGTCACACTGATGGCGGTGCGTTCAAGGACACTCTGACATCTGAGCACAGTGAGTCGGGAGCGAAACAGGAAGTGATTTAATGTGATCATCATTTCAACAACGTGCGTGATTATTGTCTGACGTCACAGCTCATCAATACGACTCTGGTCTAAAGTATTTAATCTCAAGTATTTCTCCTCCCCCCCACTACCCCCCACATTTTATTTTTATTTAAATAATTTCAGATTCTCTTCAGCTGCAGGAAGCTGTGACTGTTTCTGTCAGAAAGACGAAGAAGAAACTTGTCGCCTCCGTTGATTCATCAAACTGACATCAGCGGCGTTTATAAAAGAGTTTCATGTATTCTCTAACTCACCCCCGTCTGCTCGGGGCCGCGGGGCCGCTGGGCTCTTGAATGGGGTCTTCATTCATCCACCTTTAGAGGGGCAGCCAGCCAGGCCGCCGGTCCGGGATTATCGCTGGGAGTCGGTCTGTGGACACCGCGCCGAGGTCGGTGTTAGTTTGTGAGGGGGTGGGGTTGTGGGGGTGGGAGGGAGGGAGGGGACAGGGGGGAGGAGGGTAGGGAAAGGAGGGAGGAGGTGGTGGGAAAGAAGGAGCACCAGGAATTAGGCCGGGCCCCGGACAGGCTGCATACAGGCCGGGTACGGACTAACGCCTGGAGCCTGAGGCGACGTCACAGCTGGTGGACTCGATGAGGAAACGGCGAGTTCAGCCTGAGGAGGGAAACAGACGGACACAGTTGAACAGATTGTGCTTAAAGATCCGTGTGATCTTTATTTAACCAGGCAAAAGGTTCCCCGACATAAAAATCTGCAAAACAGACCGACTCCAGCAGCAGAATTACAGGAAACGGTTTTCTATTACTGCCATCAGGAAACACATTTCTTTAGTTAAACGTTCTGTCGTGAAACTACTTGTGGTTGAAACGTTTTGGTTGATCATTTTCATACTTTCAGATCATCTGCAGGACTCAACGGTTCTGCTCGAGGCTTCTACCTGCTGAGAGCAGCGGTGGAAACGGGAGAGCAGACGGGAACGTCGTTTCGGGAGTAAAAAAGTCAGAAGAGGACGGCGTTCCTGCTCAGAGGGAGAAAATCCATTCAACGTTTTTTAAAGGTGAAACTCCCGCACGGCTGATTTACACTGTTTCGAAAGCGTGCTTGTGAAACGAATGCAATTTGTTGTGCTTGAACGCACCACAAACTCTCTACTACCTAAACTCGCTACTGCTTGAAGACTTGAAGCGCAGCTGCAGCTGCAGCTCGGCCGCGACTCGTGGTGTTTGGAAACCAGGTGAAGTTAGTTTAGCAGCCGTTTCCTTCAGCAGCTGTCGAAGCCTCGATTTCTCCCAGATCTGGGATCTGTTGGAGAGCTAATTCAGGAAGACGTGTCACAGTTTGATCAGCTGAAAATCGCCAAAAGTGACGATGCAGTTTGCAGCGCCAAGAACTGATCGTCTGTCCAACACTACGGTTACTGTAGGAGGAGTTAGGGACCGTGTGAAAAGGTCAACACGATCCGTGTCAGTCATCAATAACAACAACAAATCTCAGACAGAGAAAAGTTGAAATGAATAATTATGCTTTTTATTATTTATTTTTAGTTATCGTGACGTCCCTTCTCATAAATACACATAACACATGTTAGGGATCATCTTTGTTGTGCATTTCTGAAAATGATCCGACTTTAAAATCCTCAGAATCGGTCTCTTAAATCTTTGTTGTTCTATTTTGTACGTTTTATTTTATTATCGATGCATCGATGTGGAGTCAGTCCGATCTGCTTTAGATCCGGCTGTGAGGTTTAATCTACAGAAACAACAACAACAGTTCTGCTCTCAGTGGTTTCTGTATCGGAGCAGACGCCAAACTGTCAGTGAGAATCAGGATAAAAGTTGAATCCGGCAGGAAAATATTCAGTCTTCCAAGGTCAGAGACGCTGGCGGCGAGAGAACAGACGGCCCAGCTGCTGGGAAACTGCAGGACAACAACAGAGACGCTCCAGACGCTCTTCAGATAAAATACAGAGCTGCAAGCTGCACAAACGACGACCACAAACCACAAACCTGCTGCTGCTGCTGCTGCTGCTGCTGCAGGAGCATGTGACCTGCAGCGCTGCAGTAACACGGCAGCAGACCAGGACCAGGATCAGGATCAGACCGCAGAGAGACAGATTAAAGCCACAGCGGGAGACCTGATGAGGGATTAAAGCTCCAGACTGAGGCTGTAAAATTGATCGCTGAAGCACCAGATGTGCTTTCTCAATCCGTCGTTTGGTCGGTGCGAGAAAACCCTCGACCTGGCGTCTCCAGCTGTCTCGCTGCGTCCGACCAAAACACGCCAAAGGCCAAACGTTCGCTCTCGTTCTTCATCTCCTGGAGGTATTAATATGACATATTTGGGTTTTGAAAAAACAACAACACGCTGACGTTGACAGTGTTTACATGCGCACCAGCGCCGTGGTTATCATCATCATCATCATCAGGTGTCTGGAGTGGAAACGCCACATCCTGGTTTCAGAGACGGATTGTGAATGAAGTGAGTGACTACGACTTCAGATGTGGACGAAAGGCGTTATTTTGTTTCCTGCCAGAGCTTCAACAACTCTGCCTCTGATTGGTTAGGGCTGGTTTACAGTTAAGGTTAAGGGGCCCGACTGAAAACCAAAGGGGACGGAGCGTCTGCAGCTGGGGGCCCCGAGGCTCTGCAACAGCCCGAGGAACTCAGGTCCTTCTGAACAGAGAGCCTTTCTGGATTTCATTTTTCTTTTCTTCTCACTTCTTGTTTTATCTGCTTCATCTAAAACAGCTGGGCAATAAAACAATAATGAGAATTATGGTGATTTAATTTTCCTAAATAACAAAAGTTTGACTTCATTCATTTGAATTACAACCGAATTTTTCTATTAATTAAAAGGGACTGAATAAAGATTTTACATGATTTTCCTGGTGGATATTTGTTGAAAACAGATTTTCTCAGAATAGTTCTGCATGTTCGGCCTCAGATCAGTGAAGAGATCCACTGTTTAGCATCAAGCGTTTGTTCTGCGTCTCACATTTAGCTACAAAACGAACAGCAAAGAACCGAGAACACCTGGATCCAGATCTTCTTCACCAAAGCGGCGCTGATCGAGACGTTTTGGGACCAAAATGTTCCTTTCGTGAAGTGAAAACACGCTGTGAGAGGGTCGAAGCTCTCAGACGGAAACACAGAGCATCCCGACTCTCTCAGAACATTTCACCTGTCGAGTCCTGAGCGTCTGAGCTGCTGCGGGTGACCAGACGGCAAAAATACAACTATATTCTCAGCCTGTCAGAGCTACAGGTGTGTTCATGGACCTGGAGTTACAGCAGGTAACTAAAACCACAAACGTCAGAGCATCGACATTTTCTGCCCATCAAGAAATCGACTATAATGACTCATCATTTCAGCTCCAAAGTTGAACCACGTTTTACGACCAGACCCCCCGCGAGAAAACATGCGACTGTACTGAACACAGGAAGTGTCTAAACCGAGAGGCAACTTGCGGCTCTCACGACTGCAGCCGACGCTGATGACCAGCAGGGGGCGACTCCGCCGGCCGCAGAGAGAAGCGTGACTGTAAAGAAGTCTGTGAGAAAATGAGGCTCCACCCTCTCGTCCAAATATGGTTACGTCTGTTACGAGTTCGAATGACACGTTTCCTTGTGAACGTACTTTCCGCAATGGGCTGCCTGTCGTGAACGCAAGCGCACTGCATTTTCCTGCCTTTTTAATGACGTTGTGTTTACAGACTCGTCGCAGCTGATTGGGTAACGCCTGTGACACGCCCACCAAACGGGAGAAAACGGGCGAGTTCAACCTCAAAACGTTTTGCACCGCTCTACGTTTTTGTTTTGAACGACACGTTTCCTTGCAAAGTTGTGCAACGGGCTTCGAGGTATGTTTTCTTCTGTTTGGTGGGCGTGTCACAGGCGTTACCCAATCAGCTGCGACAAGTCTGTAAACACGTCATTAAAAAGGCAGGAAAATGCAGCGCGCTTGCGTTCACGACAGGGTGGTGAGGCACCACGGCTCTGTCTGCGGTGAACGCGCCCCTGGTTGCAAGAAATAAACATGGCGGCGGCCAAACTGTCAAACTGGAGGCTGCAAACCAGCAGGTGACGTCACGGCGGCTACGTCCCCTTCTTCTTTTATAAGAAAGAAAAAGACAAACCAAAAACTCCAGTCTGACGTCATCACGCAACATCCAGACGTCACTCAGGTACAGAGGACACACGTGAGTTTACCTGACAGTGCGCGCGCACATATACACACACACACACACCTGCACATTGTTTGTGTGCAGAATAGGTATGACCTCACACACACGCGCGCGCACATGCAGTCAGATGGCAGGTAACATTAAAAGAAGAGCGTGGTGTCATCCCTGATGAAGACCATGATGAAGACCATGATGAAGACAGAGGTCACAGTTTAACCCGCTCCCTCTCTAATTACCTGAGCAGCACGCATCCCGCCCCGCCGGGTCACACGCCGCACTATTTAAATATGTGCAGAGATAATTGGTCAAACCCCCCCGGACGGCCGCCATGTTGCGCCAGTATTTACAAAAAACCCGCATCGGTGCAAAGGAGCAGGAAAAAAAAGGCGCAAGCGAACAAAGGGAGAGCGGAGGTCTGCGGGGAGACGCGGGCGCTATGCTAGCTGGTTTGCGGTAAAACGTCAACGCGGACAAACGGCCCGTTAAACGGCTCGTCCGGCGGTGCCGGAGGCCGCAGTTTCTTACCGATGCAGCAGTCGGTGTCGCCGCACAATCCCGATCAACCGCCGTGACTCCAAATTGATCCGCTCTGCCTCAGTTTGCGTCTCCGCTGCGTTAAGCTAGCTGCGCTAAGATGGAGGGAAGGCGGAAGTGGGGCGGCGGGGCCGTCAAAATAAAAGCGAGAATTTTGATGCAATGTGATTTTTTTTGTTGTTGTTGTTGTTGTTGCGGAACAAAGGGATAGCACAGATTGAATTCAGAAATGTTACATATATTTACATTTACCACGGCATTCTAAATTTATTATCATTTAGCAAATGATTTAACTTTAATCTGGAACCTTTTGTGATTAAATTTGATCTCGCTGTGAATTTAAATCATTCCCACAAAAAAACTGAATCATTCGCTTTTGACTCGCCAGGTATGTGTACACATACGAGGAATTTGACTTTTACAGTACTGTCAGTGTCTGTGAAGGTTCTCAGTCATCCAGGTCATTGTTATTCAAAGAAGGTTAAAGTCTACGTTAACCTTCAGTGTACAGTACAATTTACAGTGTCAATACGCAAAACAAGCATAAACAAACAGGACAACAAGCTCAACAAAAACAGACACAAACTACAGTGTACATAAAAAGTAAACACGTAGACGCCATGAACAAAAACAACATGACACAGCATGACAATAGTAAAGTGAAATAGTGCAAACAATGCTGGAATAAATAAGCCTACATATATTTTTGTGCAGTAATTATGCAATATGTTATGTACATGAGGCAGGTGGATGTAATATATATATATATTATGTACAGTATGAATAACTACTGAATTGCTAGGAAGAGTGTTATTGTTTTAGGTCTTCTTCATTTCTATGGTTTAGCTCAGCTCTTTTTTCTCTTGTTTTTGTGCTGGTAGGACTGTTTCCAGGAGGAAATCTTTTATATGATTGCATGTCTGCATAATTCTGATTTGTGGCACGTGTGTGTTATATGTAGGCCTGTATATGTGTAACACAGAGGCTGTGATGCGTGTAAATGAGTCTTTCGTCATCAAACAGAAGTTAAAACACAGTGCAGGTTGTTGTTGGTGTCCAGTTAATGGAGTTCATCTCTGTTTGAGTTTCCTTCACCTCACTGTGGCTCTGTGTTGAATGTAGAGCAGAAATGGTAAATCACTTATTAATTAGAGATTACCAGAAAATGTATCAGACAAAACAAGCAATTTCTGTAGTTTTAAAAACAAAGCAATGACTTGATTAATTAAGAAAATGTACACACTAATCAATAATAAAAATAATTGTTAGTTTTACTCCTAACCCTGCTTTAATGCATTGAAACCACGTTCACTTGTGCAAAGGCACAACAGTGACCACTAAAACTTATATGTGTTTATATACATAATTATGATCTTTTTCGATTAACTAATTAAAACCATCACAATTTGGTGTATGAACTGTCGCTTGTTCGCATGGTTTTATTTGGAAATGCTCAGACAGGAAGTGTAATTTATCACGCCGTTGCCTTGACACTGGTTGTTGTGCAGCTTTTACGTTGAAGCCAAAAAATTCTTCCACCGCCGAGTCCCGCCTTTCTGCCGCTTGCTAAATAGTGATCGAGCGGAATATGAGCGGCGCTGTTCGCCGTTGGGACTTCCTGCCAAATACTGAGATCCCCCCGTTGACCTGTTTTTTCCACAGATGGAGCCGTTACAGCAGAGTAATTTGAGCGCGAACACTATTTTGTCTTTGTTTTGCGCTGAGGTGTTAAATTTAACGGCACAATACGCGTATGTACGTCGGTAAATTAATAAAACATAATCTGCATTGCAGTGAGGACGTTGGCGCGGCAGGCGGCGCGCTCTTTAGAAAGCTATGGAGAACTGTATGTGTATTGGCTGATCCAGAGTCAGATGTTAGCTGTTGCCCGCGGTGATGGAGAGGCCGATCTGAACAGAAAGCTGATCTGGGAGCAGCTATCGTGTTGCTGTCACATCCGTTGGAGGAGGCGCGGCGCATTTGGGGGCACGCGTTCGTTTTAATGTCAAAAAACGTCCCCGTCGGGCGGTGTTAAACACATTTTAAACGGACATTGATCCAAATGAGGCGACAGCGTCGTCCGCCCGGAGAACTCTGGTGATAAAAACATAGCGACGAGCTGGTAAATGTACAATCAGAGCAGCAGCGGAGGAATGTGTGGTGAAAAACGAAAGCCAGAGTATTTTACCGCCCCGGTAACGCGTCGACTTCTTCTTACCTGGAGCCCATGATAGCGCAGACACGTAGTTACACTCAACACCGCGGGACACCCTGGAAGAGACGGAGAAACCTCAGGAGGACGCCGGCCAACATGGAGTCCAAGTGAAAATCGTTACGGCAAGATGTGAGATGAACCTGGAGAAAACCGCGACCGAGGCCAACGACGTGATGTTGGTCCGGAGCTCGGTAAGAAAATGCGCTAGCTCGGCTCGGGTCAGGCTAACGTCTCCTCTGTACCACAAAAACGACGAATTTTAAATAATTCAAAAGAGTTGACAGCTGCTGTAACGTGACGGACAGACGTCTGTTTAATAACACGGACGTGATGCTGAGGTGTTTGATGCTGACAGCCGTAGATTCACGTAAACGCTAACGTTCAACCGAAGGTGTTTGCTAGCGAGGATGTGAGGAAGTCCGCCTGGTAAGCTAAGCTAACGTTAGCCAGCTCGCGTTTACTCCGGGTAAACTTTAACAACTAACCACAAGCTGCGAGGTGGTTTGTTTATTATTATTATATAGGAGCTGTTTCACGGTTCAAAACATTAGCTGTCAGTCTTTTAGCGCTAAAGGCTGCTGTTTTTATCCAGTAACGTAACTCGGGTCCACATGAAAAACCACTACCTAGAGCTGTCAGATCTGGACTAGATGACTCCAGAGATGATGAAGTTTCTTTAAAACATAGTTTCAGATTTGTGAAACCTCTCATTTTATTAGTGAAAAAGAAGATTTATTATATTGGTTTGTTTTTTCCGGCATGTAGACCACATTAAACCAGGTCCCGATCTAAAACCACCAGACTTAGTGCTGCCAGAGCTGAACTAGATTGCCCCAGAGAGGCTAAAGTTTCTTTAAGAAACAGTTTCATGTTTGTGAAATCTCTTTTCTACTTGTGAAATTGCAAAAAAAAAAAAACCCGGGGCCATTTGTATGTTGTTTTTTGCATGTAGACCACAATACACCAGGTCCAGATCAAAAACCCACCATGCCTAGAGCTGTCTAATCTGGACTAGAGAGCCTAAACTTTCTTTAAAACTTTGTGAAACCTTTTAACAGCAGAAGCTGGGCAATAAAATAGAATTAACAAATTCACAAACGCATGACAAACACAGCTTCACATCTGAAGAGTCTCGGGTTGCGTTCATGCTTCTTTATCTATTATTTTCCTTCCTGATTAATCCAGACCAAAAGCCTCCATCAGTCTATATATATAAACAGACACTCTGAGCTGAGTTTCCTCTGTAATGAGCAGGAAACAGATCGTCATCATCACTGACGCCTGTAGGCTCACACCTCCAGAGGTTTTCACATCTATCTCGTATGCAGGTTGTGAACAAGCCGCTGCTTTTTCATTGCATCCTGAGGCTTTAAATGGTGGAAGACTTTACGCTCAGAATCTGGACACTGAAATGAAACGGTAAACAGGCAGTGGTGTAGCAGTGGAGCAATAAAAACTCCTCCCAGAGACATCTATAATAGATGGACGGACGTAGATTCCTGTGTAATGAATGCAAACCAAAAAGAATAATAAAATGCATTCATAGACAGACATGTTATCAAATCTATCTAGTACCTTTTAATAATTTCATACATTCATTTTCATACTGTAAATTACGTGTTAAATAACAATAACATTTATCCACATCAGGGCTGCACAATATTTGAAAAAACAGATTTTTCTGCTATAAATATATGTAGTGATGTGAAAAAACACAGGAATTGTCAACAGATGACTTCTGTGGCTCCATTTAAAAAAGAATTAAGCATCCTAGAATCATTGGGGGGATGATGTAGAGAAAATGCATAGAAAATAAAAATAAATGAGCTGAAAAATGTAAATTTTGAGTGCAAACTATCTTTTCTTGAACAAAATAAAAGAGCAGCTAAACACCAGACTGGTTTACTGAAGTTTCTTTCTTTTGGCAAACAAATCCGCTGTTTCGGTCGTTTTCTCTTGTTCCTCAATCATTTTCAAGTTTTTCAAAGTTGTTATTAAAAACTAACGGGGGCGGGGCCTGCTTTGGTTGTTTGATAGACTGATCAAGAACAATACTGTGATTGGTGGTTTGCGGTGCATGCAGAGCCTGCCTGTCGGCAACAAACGCCATGTATTCAAGAACATCAGAGCAAATGATGTTCATCAGACTTCTGTAGATTAGTCGTGGAAAATGAGAACTGCGAGTTTTTCTTCTGGTGATGATGCTGAAACGTTATGTTGTGCAGCCCTTCTGCACATTATTCTAGTACAAAAAACCCATCAGGGCCTCAAACGTTTTATAAATATATAAACGGACCCGACGCTTAATGGTCCTGATATTATATGTGCATTAACGTCCTTCCTTTGCATGTAACAGAAACTGCTTAGCTGCCGTATCAGGCTGTTATTTGGACTTTGTTCAGAAATAACAGATTTGTTACGACAGCACGTGATACATACATGAGTGTAAATGTGGTTCGCCGTTTAAGTGCTTTTCTAAATCTCTCATCCAAATGGATCTGAGAAAAGCAAAATGAGACGAGCGGTAAGAAACGTTTCTGCATCACCAAAAGGAGAAGAAACATGCGGGCGTCTTGCTGGAGTCAACAGCTATGGAAGTTTATCAGATTTGCACAGGAAGTGAATTTGATTCCTACGGATGAATAGTTAATGTTTTCGGCCTCTCTTTCTCGCCGCAGCACGGCCGGGGCCGGGCCAAAGTGACTCATGCGGTGGTGGTGATCTTCCTGGAGTTCTTCGCCTGGGGGCTGCTGACCACGCCCATGCTGACCGTGAGTAAACATCAACACAAACATCGCTTCATAAAGTTCACCTGCCAGTCCTGCCTCCATCTCTGGGAGGAAGTGCACTCTAACAAACACTAAAAACTCAGCAGCTCAGTCTTCTGCAGTCCTCCTTTTTAATTAAAGGGTAAGTTCACATAAGTGTGTCTTAATTCACTGCTCACGTGGCGTGCGTGCAGTAAAACGGGATTGTTGCTGCTGAGATCTGAAAGGATTTCTTTGTAAGTGATGGGGAACAAAATCCACAGTCCTGGTTCTGTAACCTCTGAAGTTAATACGAGGCTCCGGCAGTCTGACTTCACGTGGGTTCATCTAAACTTAGTACAGAAGGTCGCTCTGAATGTTGCACTAACTGACTTGGATTTCCTGACAGAAGTGACCTCATCTCGAACCAGTCTGTCTTGAAGTTCAATGCCCGTCATTTTTACAAAATATTTCACTGATATGTATCAGCATATGTATAGCTTTGCTCTATACAACATAAGGAAAATCAGGCCCTACCTCACTCAGTACGCCACCCAGCTTCTGGTACAGGCATGGTTATCTCTCGCCTCGAGTATTGCAATGCCCTCCTAGCAGGTCTTCCAGCTTGTGCAGTGAAACCCTTACAAATGGTTCAGAACGCAGCAGCATGTCTCCATTACTCAGTGACCTCCACTGGCTCCCCGTGGCCTCCTGAATCAAATTCAAGTCACTAATGCTGCATACAGAGTGACTCCTGGGTCCCATCTATCTAAACTCCATGATACAAACTTACGTTCCTTCTCGGCCGCTACGCTCCTCCAACGAACGCCGCCTGGCTCTACCATCCCTTCACACAAAGCAATCCCAGTCCCTGTTCTCATCTGTGACACCACGATGGTGGAACGAGCTACCGCACGCCATCAGAGCAGGGGCGTCCCTCTCTAACTTCAAGAAGCTCTTGAAAACTCATCTCTTCCGAGAACACTTCCTCTTATAACACCTCTAACTCCAAACCACTAACATGCACTTCCTGTCCCCTACAATGATCTTGTTTTGATTGCACTTTTTGTTAACTCTCACTTCCTTCTCTAGGTATCTACCCCATTGATGTGATATGTACTATGAGCTCTTACTAGTATTTATTGCTGCTCTTACTAGTATTTATTGCTGCTCTTACTAGTATTTATTGCTGCTCTTACTAGTATTTATTGCTGCTCTTACTAGTATTTATTGCTGCTCTTACTAGTATGTATTGTCAGTTGTAGATCTGTAGTTGATGCTTGTATGTTGTTCCTCAAATGTAAATGCCAAAAGAGTAAATGTAAATGCTTGTCCCAGTACGTTACTGGACTGGAGGCAACTTTCAGACCATAAGTAGAGCACAGGTAGTCTTTGTGCTAAGCTAGGCTAATCTTCACCTCTCTGTACCGGACACACAGAAGTGAAAGTGACGCCCATCTGAAACGCCTGACTTCAAGAAAGGACGCAAACAAGCATGTTTCCCTGAGTTTGTCCTCCAGGTGAAATGAGTTTAAGAACGTCGTCAGTCAGGGAGGACTCTCTGTCCTTCAGCAGCCTCAAACTCTGCAGGTCTGAGTGCTGATGTGTCACAGGAAGTAAAGCGTTTCCTCCATTTTCTTAATTTATCACACGGCTGACTCATCAAGGTGCCCTTTAACGTGGTTGATAGTTATCTGTGCCAGCGAGTTAAAGAGGAAGTTAGCAGACAGACAGAGATGGACTTCAGGATTCACAACTTGGATTCATTTTTATGAAAAGCTGTTACAGACTATTTGAAGTTTTACTGTATGTCAGTGTGGTCAGGGATGTGAAGATACCAGAAATTCATTAGTCAACACCAGTAAAATTCCACGATTGTCTATAAGCAGTGAGAAAATGAAAGCAGTGAGAGGATGTCCAGGACAGATGAGAGGTGGTTTGATGTCAATTTATTTATAAATGAGCAAACTGTTGAGAAATAAGCTGTTGAAGGTCACAGCCGTGAACTCCCCCCCCCCCCCCCCACCGGTAAAGTCGAAGCTGCAGACGCACTTGTCTCCATCTTCCATGTATCTGATCCCTGATGAATCTGTTCTTGTGTCATCCCTCGACATGACTTGTTGTTGTTGTTGTTGTTTCAGGTCCTCCATGAGACGTTCCCTCAGCACACCTTCCTGATGAACGGCCTGGTTCAGGGGGTGAAGGTAAGACCAGCACAACCTTTAATTATAAAACTCTGAAGGAATCCTGTCGGGGATGTTTCACTGTCACAGCAGCAAAACAGGAAACGGTAAATAATATAAAGTAACAAATGAGCAAGAATATATTTTAGTAGTAAAAGACGATCCAGCGGTGAGGGGAAGGTAAAAACAGGAGAATATATTGAGTCAGAGCAGCTTTCACAGATGTTGACCCGGTTGTGATCCTCAGCTCAGAGTACCTGTCTGATGCTAAATCTGCGTGGCTCGCTGTGGATGTTATTTGAGCCGTTGAAGCAGAAGGACAAGCCGGACATGCGACGCTACCAAGACGACCAATCACAGTTCTTGTATTCTGCGGTTCTGCGACGTGCAGTTAAATGTTTGAGGAAAGTGCGCGCATATAGATTAAATGCAGAAGTATAAAATAGCTTTGAGTTTTATGGTCATTTCCTGTTTCTTGTCGTCTCCACGCCATGAGCCGTCTAATTTACTAAAAGCAGTAAATGTTCAACTAAAGATTGTTTGCATTATATTTGAGTCTGCAGATAATTTTCTTGATGACGACGTCTTGTTTTGTCCAAAACCCCCCAAAATAATTCACTTCATTAAATGTGAGACCAAGAACAGCAGCACGTTCTTACATTTGAGAAGCTGGAACCATCAGACGTTTGGGGTTCCTGCTTGAAAATGACTTTAACTGTTTGCTTAATTTTTAAATCAATGTTTGTTTTTCTGCGTTCCTGTTCAGGGCTTCCTGTCGTTTCTGTCGGCACCTCTGATTGGTGCGCTGTCAGACATCTGGGGCAGGAAGTCCTTCCTCCTCATGACGGTCTTCTTCACCTGCGCCCCCATCCCTTTCATGAGGATCAGCCCGTGGTGAGTCACTCTGTGTGTTTAACGTCATTTAACCTTTTAAATGTCCTCTTCTGTTTGAGCATCTCTTATTAAATGCAGCTGGAAAATATTTTTCCAGCTCAGCGTTAATGTCAAATGCTGGTTTCCCTTTTATCGCTGAGAGCTTCTGTGTGACCTCATCCGCTTTGTCCAGCTAAACGTGGTTACCGGAGGGTTTGTGAATCCCCCGTGTGGCCGTTCATGCAGCAGATCTCTGTCAGCGCTCCTGCTGAAGTCCAGTTTGTTCCTGGAAGTAATTTAAACCGATCCTCTGACATCAGATCGGCTTATACGACACTAAACGCCTCCATCGCGGCGTCTGAAGTGACACGCCTCCTGTATGGCAGCCGCTCTGCAGGCGGCGTCACGTTTGTAACGGTCGGTTTCATTATTGATGAGTCTGTTGGTTCGAGTCCAGGCTGACGTCTCGTTTACTGTCAGACGAAGCTGAGAAAAGCAGAAAGGATTGTTGGTGTTTACGCCTGATGAATGACTTAAATGATTAATCAACTATCAAAACTAGCTGTTAATTAATTTCCTGACAGTTGTGTAATTGATTAATAGTTTCAGCACTACTTGATCTTCACTGATCAGACGTAACAACAGAATGAACCGATGTTTAATATTTTAATCTTAAGAAGACGGTTCAGTCCAAACTAACACTTGGTGGGTTTATACTATATATAGGTATAGATCTCACAGAATCTCGCGTGATCAAACGTGACTTCAGACAGAAACGAAACATGGAGGCAGACTGTCGTCGTCAGCTGGTTGACCTTGTGTGTGTGCTGTGTTAAAAGAACAGAATCAAACTGTGGATGAACTCGAGGCTGAAAAGAGGGACTCTGTTTATTTCATAGAGCAGAGACACAACACGCCGGAGACGCTTCCTGCCCAGCTCGCTCTCATTGGCTGTTGCAGGGTTTGTGATCGGAGGCGACCTAAAGATTATGTCTGTAAAACAGGATAATTTGGGCTGGAAATCTTTATAGACCAGCCTCAAGCTCAGGAACGAGCTACCTGGTTTAATATCAGCTGTGAAACTGAGATGTTGGGTGTGTCTGAAGCAGCTTCCTCTCAGGGGAAGAACTGAAATCAAAGACATTCATGTTGAGATTTTTGTTCCTGAACGTTAATACTTGAGTTAATGTCTGCAGCGTCTCTTCGTGAATCTGATCTCACGTCAATTTAATAGATTTGTCCATCAACAGAAAATTATTTTGCATCCCTTTTGAGTCATTTTTTAAGAAGACAAAAGCAGCCGGTCTGCTGTGAGAGCCGTTCCTCTGTTTTATATGTTGTACAAGTTTATTGAATAGGACAAACCCTTTGAGTGCAGTCCTGAAACACTATACAAAACAAGAGACAAATCAAACGCATTACAATCATAAGAAAGACAAAAACGAAACCACAATTTACACACTACAATGAAGACGAACAAAGGAACATCAAAAGATAAGTACTTAAAAGAATAAAACCGCTCGATGGCCACAAAGAGGCACGGCCTCTTTGTGGCCATCGAGCGGTTTTAACTAATACTTGCTCAGCAAAACAGAGAAGAAAGAAGATGGTGTAAATTATATATATATAGGTAAACCATCATCTGAAACATGAACAATTTAACTCAAAATAAGCAGACAAACTATTTTTAAATATGTGAAATGACGTTGAAGATCGTATGTTTGAGTTCTTCCAGTCTGAAGGAGCCTTAAACATAAACAATCTCTTTCCTCTTGCTTTTCTGACTATAGGAGTGGGAAACAAGTAATGTGCAGAATGCCTCAAATTATATATTGGTACTAAAAACCGTTAAAATGAACACATTTAAATATGAGTTGCAGACAATGAATCACACGTTTTGGACTGTTTGTCGGACAAAACGAGACACTAGGTGACGTCTCCGTGGATGGACCTTGATCCCGGTTTCCAGCAGCCCCGGTCTGATCTCTACGCTCGGGCTTCGGGGCGGTTGCACTTTGAACAGTCACATGCTGTTCATGTGAGCGGCCGAGGATCAGGGACTTAAAACTCACGGCCCTCGCCTGCTGATCTCGCACACGGCGTCATGTGTTCTTCTTGGAAAGTGAACAGTGTATTTGCTGAATGCATGAAACATGAGCAGAAGCATTGAATGTCCCTTTGTTTTCCCCCGAAAGGTCCCTGGATTTCATAGAAACCGCAAACTGTATAACATCTAGACCACAAAAAACATTTGTCTAAAAACTATCTTTGTTTGTCAAGATAAAAAGATGAACTTTGATTTGATCTGAAAGAAAGTTCTGAGTTAGTGTAATCCGCCCTGCAGAAACTCACAAGACATTTCACTTTGACGTCTTACTTAATGCAGCCTTAAAGCGCCGGCAGGGCAGAAACAAACACATTTAGATGTTAAAATTATTTCTGAATTATTAAAAGGAAATGCTAAAAGCTTTGTCGTATTAATTTTCCATCAATCACAAGTCAGAATCTTTAAATGTCTCCTGGAAGAGAAATTAGTTTTGGATGAAAGTGACGTCTTTTTGAATTACTAAGTTTATTCGGACTTTTATTTTTTTTTTTTTTACTTGATGGTGTAGATGACACAAAGCAAAACACACAGTTTAAACATTTTATTTTTTTACCAGAATTTGAAATGGGCAGTTCTGAAAACGCAGAACTCCGCTCCCGAGCCTGTTGAACTGTTTATTTTTATTTATTCAGCTTAATTTCGCAGGGATAGTGCTGCTTGTAAAATATCCACGTGCAAAAAAAAAGCAGACTCCCGTTACCTTTGAAGCGCTCGTTAAGTCCGAATGTGTCCGTTCCTTGATTATTTATCTTCCTTTAGTCTGTAAGGGTCCAACGACCAAAAGAATCAAAACAGCTTTTCATAAAAATGAATCCAACTCTCAGCTTCTGCCACACGTCTCTCATCCCGCACCCTGTTGTTGTTTTCGTTACGTTGCTGCCTTCAAAATAAAAGTGCATAAGCCGTCTGTCGGAGCCAGAGCAAACGAATTGGTGTATTTGATATAATATTTTTATACAAGTAATATTCATACTGTTGGTAATAAATAAAGTGTTTTTCATAGTAGTTTCAGTTTTGTGCCTGTCCCAAATATATGCAGGGTCAATTCAGTGATTTTTAGCAAATAAAAGCTATTATTCGAAGTTTATACAGCCTGCCTCCTCTTCCTGAGACGTGTCCCAGCAGCTGCAGTGTTAGTTTTGATATCGAGGATAATTACAAGATCACGTTGCGTCCAAACGTCCTCTTTCACCCAGAAATCTTAAGAGATCCTGAACATGCTGTTGATGGAAGTATCTGCAGAGATGCCCGCCCTGCTCTACGGATTTCAAGTCTTTGTTGGGTTCAGACCCCAGCATAGCTTCATTTTAATAGTTTTTGATGCAGATTTGATCATTGCTACATATCACGAATCGTAATATCTGTATATTAGTAGTATATTGGCTGTATGATTTGTTTTTGTACCACATGGTGCAGCCCTGCTGCTGTTTTAGTGCGATGTGTGTCTGAGCTGCTGTTTCCTGTCTGTGTGTGCAGGTGGTATTTCGCTCTGATCTCCGTCTCTGGGATTTTTGCTGTGACCTTCTCGGTGATCTTCGCCTACGTAGCTGACATCACAGAGGAGCACGAGAGGAGCACGGCCTACGGACTGGTAACTCCCGCCACACACTGCACATTTCATCAGCCAGGAAGCGTGTTTAGCTTTGTGGCAGAACTCTTTCACAGAGCGATATAATGCCGAGACGACGGCTTTTAAAGATGAAGCCTCTGAATGTTGCAGAACAAACTGGAGTTCATGGTGTTTCCTGCAGTGAACCGGCGTCACAGACAGGACAGGAAGTAAAAAAGGACTCTGATGTCGTCTGTGTGCTTTATGTTGAGCCGAAAGGACCAGAAGTGGTCGTGTTTAGGGCTGCAACGTTTTATTACTCTATTAATTTAACAATTTATCCAAACGTTTTATACAATCACACTGAAAAAGGACACAAAGCTCATTAGAATAATAATAATAATGGAAGTAAATGTTAAAATGAGTCTTACTTCCACCTCACTGCTGTGTTATGACATTAACAATAATAATAACATCAGACCCTGTGTGTCAGACGCCTGATCAGAAAAATACTGGACCTCTAATTCAAAAGGATTCTGGGATTAATTGAAACTCCCCCTCTGTGTGCGTTTGTGTCTCGTCAGGTCTCGGCGACCTTCGCGGCCAGTTTGGTGACGAGCCCGGCCATCGGGGCGTACCTGTCCGCGCAGTACGGCGACAGCCTGGTGGTCCTGATCGCCACGGTGATCGCCGTGGCCGACATCGCCTTCGTGTTCTTCGTGGTCCCGGAGTCGCTGCCGGACAAGATGCGGCTGACGTCCTGGGGCTTCCCCATCTCCTGGGAGCAGGCCGACCCCTTCGCCGTGAGTACAGACACTGAAACCACCCACAGCAGGGGGTCGGAGGTCACGGTTAACCAGCTGATCCTCTACATGCAGATCATGAAACATTATACCAACACTGCATATTTCACAGCTGCTTGTTGTGTGTGTGTGTTCAGTCTCTGCGTCGAGTGGGGAAAGACAGCACAGTGCTGCTGATCTGTGTCACAGTGTTCCTGTCCTACCTGCCTGAGGCCGGACAGTACTCCAGCTTCTTCCTCTACCTGAGACAGGTAACTCACACGCACACACACGCACACGCACACAGTGTCAGTCAAGCAGCAGCCAACATTTGTTCCACACACCCATGTCGGCAAACTGAGCTGTTCAGGATCTGGGTCCTTGAACTTCATGGAAAACTGCTACTTCCTGGAAAACGCATCATCACCGAGGTAGAAGTAAACATCAGCAGCCAGACAGCCGACGCCTCCTGCGCTCCGTCGAGCCGTCAGTCCAAACACAGGCGGCGGCTGCTGCATTACTGCAATTTGCAGCTCAAGCGGTGACGACATATTGGACTAAAAAGTCAGTTAAAACCAACATTTCCATCACCAAAACAGACATTTTCAGGTCTAAAATTAACAAATAATTGAAGAAGTTTTGTTTGTTATTTCACTGTAGGATCAACAGATGACCAGCTGCTCTGTCTGCCTTCATTAATATTATATAATAAAGTCCAAATAAAGCTTCTGAGGATGTATTAACAGGCTGCTCCGGGGTGTTAACTGTAGAAATAAGTTTCATTTCCTTCCACTGCTGCAGAATAACTTGAAGTTCAGTCATTATTGATCCCTGAAATTTACATCATGTCTCAGTTTTGCTGACCTAAACGTCGTCTTCACCTTCTTTATTCTGCTCTGGGACCGTCTCGTCCTTTCTGCACGTTCGCTTCACAGCAGCGTGTAGCCACAGCTTAGCTGAAGTCACCTACATTACTCGCCGTTTATATGGTAGCGTTTCTCCGTTCAGGTCAGAGTAGTAGGTCGACCTCACGGTAAACAGGAAACATGGCTAACCGTGACAAACGGATGTTTCTTGTGTTCACACAACTGAACTCTCCGCCGTGTTCATTCAAAAGACTTAAATATGTTACTTGCTCTTCGATGAATGTTGTAAATTTCTTTTTCTCATGAACAGTTTTAACGTTTGTGCAGATGGCTTTCACCGTAACCAGCTACCTGATGACACTGGCCACGTGTGTTGACACATGTTCATGTTTTTTTTTTACTTTATGTGTGAATTAAATACAGTCAGATGTATTTTTTGATCCCTCATTGACTGATCGATCGATTTTACTCCCTTTCAACTCCAAGTCATGCAGCAACACGGACAGGAAACGTTTCACCTTACAGCTGTAATGAAAGTTAAAATGTTCTCCTAACTAATGAAGATGTTCAGACCATGAAAACAGTTAATTTAGTAAATTTCCCTCCCTCAATATGACATTATTACATTGATGACATGCATGTGAGTCACTGACAGACATGTTTTGTGTGTTTCAGGTGATTGAGTTTTCTCCTGCAGCCATCGCTGCCTTCATCGCCATGGTGGGAGTCCTCTCTATAGTCGCTCAGGTACAGAAACAACCACACAGGCTAAAATACTGGAAACCATCTGAATGTTTGAGAAAATAAAAAGAGCAGACAACAAATGAAAACACAAATGTCCTGATTTCACTGAGCTGCCTGTAACAGATTAGGACAGAGAGGCTTTACACCAGTGGGTAATTCCTCTACCTTGTCATTACGTCAAACGTCCTCTGAGCCAAATTGAAATTGCGTTTTTAGATGTAAATGATTTTCTGAAGGCGGCGGTCTGGCAGAGTTTCGTGCAGTGGGTGCAGCTTGTTGTTTGTGCAGTGATGTGGTAGCAGAGGTCTGATCAGGAAGTCGTGCGGTCGAGGGTTTAAGATGCTGCAGAACAAACATCTTGGGCTGCGCCTCATGTTTCCTCCGTAGTTGTTTGGGTCAAATTAAGTCCAGCTGAAATCACAATTCATTTGATTTCTTTGGGGTAATAATAATAAACATGTTGTTCTAATAGAGCATCAAAATAAGCTCCCTGTGTTCTTCTGTACATATGGAGTGAGTAGTGGTGCAATATAAAATGGTAATTTTTGTTTTGACAAGGTAGCATAAACATCTGAAATATAAATTTCTCCCTTTTGGTTTCTATTTCTTTCTCAGGACGAGGCTGCAGCAGACAAACGTCACATTTCATTTAATTATATCTGACTGTACATATATCATGAAACGTCCAACATAATGTTTGAATGTCTGAATTTGTGGCCTGTGTATTTCCTGTTCTCTCCATCAGACTCTGTTCCTCGGCATTTTAATGAGGACCATCGGTAATAAGAACACAGTTCTTCTGGGTCTGGGCTTTCAGCTCTTCCAGCTGGCCTGGTACGGCTTCGGCTCCGAGCCTTGGTGAGTGCGTCGTGTTTCCCGGGACGTGCAGTCGTTTCTCGTACATGTGTGTGTTCGGACCATAAAAACAAACTCTGCGTCTCTGCTCTCTTCTGTTTCAGGATGATGTGGGCAGCAGGAACAGTAGCAGCCATGTCCTCCATCACATTCCCAGCAGTCTCTGCTCTGGTGTCACACAGTGCGTCACCTGACCAGCAAGGTCAGTCCACCTGTCTGTCGTCCGTCCCGCCTCCTCTGTCTCTGTGAGAGTTTCACGCATGTGTGATGATGTATTCTCGGTGTGTGTGTGTGTCTCAGGTGTGGCCCAGGGGATGATCACAGGTATCAGAGGTCTGTGTAACGGGTTGGGTCCCGCTCTCTACGGCTTCATCTTCTTCCTCTTCAACGTGGAGCTGAACGACATGGAGCCGGTGGCGGGACGACCCGCTCAGAGCACAAAGGTACATTCGCACGCACACGAACAGGAATTCCCCAACTTGACCTGAAGCCAAAGGATCCTCCATTGTGTCGAGAGTAAAACTTTACACCCAGGTCCTCCGAGTTAGAGACCGGGATGCAAACCAGGTTTGTTCCTCGGCTTCTGGGATTTCTGAGAAGTTGTGGGAGAGACCTCTTTCATTTCGGCCTCTCGCTGTATTGTTTTAATCAAAACTACGTTTCCAGAGAACAAACGAACAGAATGAAGCCGGTCGGTTAGTGACTTTCCATGTCATCTGGTCAACATGTTAACGTGTCCATGGCGTTCCCATCAGCCTCAGCTGTACTCTACTCTGTTTAAAGCTAATGAGCTAATGTTAGCATGCTAACCTGCTAAACATCAACAATAAGTCCTGCAAACAAAGACAACGTCTTCCCGCACTTTTCACACCATGAAGAAACTAAATATCCGGTTTCCTGCCGTCTCTTTGTCATGATGTTCTACTTTTTAATTGACAGGATTCTCGCTCTCTCTCTCTCTCTCTCCCCCCCCCGTAGAAGTCGGTCATCCCCGGCCCGCCCTTCCTGTTCGGAGCGTGTGCCGTCTTACTCGCTCTCCTCGTGGCCGTCTTCATCCCCGATCACCCGGTGACCGACATCAAGACCTGCTCCGTCCGCAAGTCCAGCAGCTCCTCCGCTGCGCACGCTCAGAGTGCCGGCCCCCTGGCCACGCCCACGAGCGACGCGGAGGACATCGAGCCGCTCCTGCAGGACAGCAGCATGTGACTGACGGCCGGCCCGGCCAATCACAGCACTGGGGCCTGAAGCCCTGTCTGCTAGTCCCGCCCCCCTTGAGAAGAAATCTTTCCCAGCTTTTTATTTTTTTATTTCTACAGACTGTTCAGATAAGAGAGTCAGGTAACGTTAGGCGGCCATCACACTGACCAGCTTCATTTCTTTACTGACGTTTATCCCCTTTGATGAACTCGTCCTTTCACCTCGGCTCCTAACGATTTAGATTCTAACTTGAAATGCCAGATATAAACGGGCCGGTAGTCTGGTTCTGTTCTGGTTTCCTTTCTCAGATCTAGAAAGGTAAACGGCTTCTTCGTGGTCGTCGTCCCTCCGCAGCTGCTGAAATCTAAATCTTGGTTTCCCCCGTCGTTAATTTTCATGCAGCCCCTGCTGGTTTTTTACAGCAACATACAACTTTTATCTTATTAAAATGACCTGTTTTTCCACTTTTGATGAAGCTCTGCTCAGTTGTTTTATACACCTACAGCCTTTTGGACAGATTTAACCAAAGGGCTTCAAACCCTCAGTGGGACCAATAACAGGAAGTCCAAACGAGAGCGAGAAGCAGAGAAAACAACAATCGTGTTTGTGTAGGGCCCCGTCGCCGAATCACAAAATATGTGTGTAGGGACTTCTAACAACAAAACAAATTGTTTACTGCTGTCGGTTGTTTGTATTTTCCCTCCGCTGTTTTTAGTTCCTCTTTTGTAAGACGTTTGCGAGTCGCAGCTGCTACAGGTGTGAACTCCAGCCTCCTTCATCTGGTGTAGATACTCTTGACGGGGTCATGAAACGCTGACGGGGGGGCCGTCGTGCTCTTGAGGGGGGCGAACGCTTCGTGAAAACGTATCGCTTGTGAGTTATCTCTGTGAAGTGCGACGCTCCCGGCGGCGGCCTTTCAGTTTCTGAAATCAACTCACGTTTTTCGAAGCCGTCAGTCTGGTTGCCGCCTAAACACGCTGGGGTCAGTTTGCCTCCCCTCTCTCTGTGCACATGCTTCACCCTAACTCCACCCGTCGGGTCTGCAGAGGTCACAAGCTCAAACGCTCCTCGCTGTACAGGACAGCAGCGAGGAGGAGGGTGTGAGTTGAATTCACTGCACAGCCGACTGTCCCCAAAAGGACGGACTTTTCACCGGGACAAAGACACACGGGGAGAGGACGGTGCGGTCAGAGCTGCTCGGCATTGTGGGACACGCAGCAGAGGAAGTCATCGCCTGCAGGGGGCAGCGTCGTTCTGTCTGTCTGTCGCTGCTGTTTGTCTCCACATGCTGACAGTTTACACAAATATCAGGACTGTTACCGCAACAACTCGCTCACACTGAGCATGTGCAAGCTCCGGCCGTCTGTGACATCATCCTCCTCCTCCTGCTGGAGGAAACGGCGTCCGGTCGGAAACCTGGATTATATTTATGAAATGAAACCGTTTGAAGTGCTTCTGCGGCGCCAGGAGGGTGTACGGGAAAAAAATTATTTGTATGCACGATTTACTAACTTGCTGCTGTGGGTTTTAATATCGGTTTATATATTTTTTTGCCAAAGTTTTTATAGCAAAAACATCTTTTATCCTGTAAAAAGTCCGCCACACATCTGAGTTTAGAGAGTGAAGGAAACCCGACACGAAGCTGATAAGTTAAATCCAGAGCTGCTGAATCGTGCACACCGATTGGTTTCTTTCTTCCCCGACTCCGTGCGCTCGGTTGATCTCATCAGATCTGTCTCTTCATCTGTTCTTAAGGCGTTTAAATACTTGAAGTGTGTTGAGCCTGTCCGATATTTTCAGGCTGCTGTGAGCTGAAAGGGCTCCTCCCTAACACCGCCCGCCCGCCCGCCACTCCAGGCAGCACAAATGAAGCGCTCTGAGTTACTGATGTAGTTTGAACATGGATTTCCAGCCCAGGCCCGACGGCCCGGACCTTCGTCTGTGTAAATGAAAGCTCTGATCTCGTTGTGTTTTGATTTTTGAAACCACAGAAAGTTGTTTCCCGTTTCTGTCCTGTTACATTTTTGCCTTTTTTGTTTACAAGATGTTGTCAAAATAATCCTCCCTCCGCTCCTGAAGTCGGAGCTGCTGATGTGACACAGAATCAGACCTTTGTGTAACGGCACAGAGTCCAGTTTGTTTCTGTTCCAGCTGGCCAGAACTGAGACCAAAATGGCCGACAGCGCGGCGCTCAGACGTCTGGTTTAAAGATCAGATCAGTTAAAAACCCTCCGTGCAGTTCGAACGGATCGTCGCTCAATCGGGACGAGTTTAAACCTTCAGATGATGTTAGGAACTCATGTTGGAGTGAACGCTGCGTTCGAGTTCCATCTAATATGTGGGGAAATACTAACGTCTGACAGGGGGAAGGTGGCAGTTTAAGGCGGAAAGCAACCAAAACTTTACAGCCTCCATGTTGGATGATGTCACTTCAGCTTCATCCTGTGTTTTTTTTTTTTTTTTTTTTTTTCTCAAACATCACCTGAATGCAGCATCAATGTCGTCACAGCTACAAAAACACCTGATGATGAGGAGGTGGATGAAGGTGTGTAGCTCCATGAAGCACAATCATGTAGCACAACCAGAGTGTAACTGTCTTCATCTTTAAAACCATCTGATTTAATTAATTAACTTTTATCTCCCGTCTGCTCGTTAAGTTTTTCTGGAACCAAACTTTTCGGTCTGTCCTTCTCAGAGATGATATCAGAAACAGAAAGCTGAGACCTACGGTCTTTTTATTTTTCTACAGTCAGTACGAAGCCCTGCAGAGCTGTTACTCTATTTCCCAGAATCCACCACCAGTGTTATGAACTACGTGACTGGACTGTTGCTCCTCTGGTCGTCTTGTTGCTGCTGCCTTCACGTCTCACTGGAAAGTTTCTCTCTCCACTTTTTTACTTTCTCCACATTTTGTGAAGATTAATCCATTGCAGGATCTGTTTTTTGTCCGTTGGTAATTCAGCGCGTCTCTGCTGGAGATCAATGACTTGATTAATATCAAAATATATTGATGATCGATTGTTTTTAGTCATTTTTCAAACGTCAGGAGTCGATGCTTTTCTCTCTCACGGGACCGTAAACTGAATATTTTTGGGTGGCGCTACAAGAGAAGACATTTGAGGACTTTGGGAAACACTGATCCACACTTTTCACGCTTTTCTGGACCCAACAACTAATCGATTAGTTGAGAAAATGATATGTTTTGTTGGTCGACGTCACTTTGGGCTGTGGGACACTTTAACAGGTTCATTATTCACAGAACGTCGTCACCTCTTCTTCTTATTTAGACAAAGTTCTCTTACGGCTTCTCGTGTGTTCAGACAGCATTTATGAACTTTTTGTAGAAAAACATGTTAATATTTGTCTTTGTAACGTGTTTAAAGAACCTGTTGTAGCAGAACGTGGTTCTCTCTATCGGCTCTGGTTTAGAATCTTTCTCAGTTAAACTTCCTGATGGGACGCGAAGCGACAACATGGCCGCCAGAAGAAACGGCAGCTGAAGACTGAAACTCGGCTCTCGTTGCTGAATATGAATCTATAAGTTTACTGAGAAGACTTTTATTTTATCTGATTATTGAACCGGTAACTAATTTATCCCCCCCCCCGCCACCTCCCGTGTACATGATGCAGAACATTTGCTGATTGCTGCACTTTAATTTCTCTGAACGTGTGCCTCTAATCATTCATGTTCATATCTGTTTTTTATATATATATAAACAAAGAGACGCTGAATGGCGTCTGTGTTGTGCATTTGCTTTCTTTTATCTTATTAAGAATATAATTTTGAATAATATCTATAATTATAATAAAGAGAAATGTATTGGATTTAAAAAAAACACAAAAAAACATGGACTTCTTTGTTTTTTATTTTTAGTAGATTGTAAATCATTACAGCCCCATTTAGTTACGTCCACAAGTTCTTTAAACTCAAAGAGTTCTGACAGAATTTAGATTTCAAACTAAATCGACAGATATGTGTTGATTGAACTGTCTTCTTTAAACATGGCAAAGTTAAAGCATGGACATAATCAACTAATTACACACTGCAGATAAGTCATGTGTTCGATACGGACACTTGTGGTTAACAAGAAAGGACTAAAGCTACCGGTAAAGGGAGAAACCTGCCAACGGCCTTAAACACAAACTGAAACAAACTTGGAATTTAAACCCTTTTAACTTGAAATGTAAACAAACATTAACGTTGTTTAGTTGTTTTTAAACTTGTGAGTTAGAAAAATGCAGAAATGCAAATTGTTGCACTGATAAAATAAAATAATTATCGGTTTTAACTCAAAGTATGAAGTTAACCGTTGTTAAAAAGTTCAGTCAACTAAAGAAACAACGTTGAGACGACTAGAACGCTGCAGTTAAACAAAGGAAATCTTTAAGTTGAGTTAACTTTCATTCATTCATATATTTGGTTAGTTTATGATAAATAAATCAATTTGTTTGGGGTACAAATATAACTTAATTAGTCAGTAGTCTAATACTCAAAAACAACCTGTTAAAAATAAATAAATAATAGGTTTAGGGGGAAATTATTTGATTTGAAAACAATGTGATGTTTTAAATATTAAACATAAGTCCCTCCAGGATTTCGTGATGTCGCTTGTATCAATACAAATTCAACAAATTCCCATGAATTCAGCGCGACTTTTCCACGAATTTGACGTATCATTTTTTCCCCACAAAACGTTGTCATACGTCCGCTTGTCACTTCCTTGTTGACAAGTCGCAGCAGACGTGCGATAACCACCGTCTCACATTTGCAGAGAAAAACAAAAAGGGGCCGTGAAAAACGGTTTAGATCTTCTTTACCAAAGCAGGTTTAAACTGTTCTGCAAATGCATGGAGAGACAGGCTGCTGCATCACAGTCAACTGCACGCTCTGAAATAATCAATGCAAGCTGGTGTAAATACGCAGGGTTTAGGGTTCAGAGATCCTGGAGGGACCGTTTAATCATTCAACTTTAATTCTAAAGTAAAAAACAACACATGGACCTCGGCAGTTTTCATTTATTTGCACAGTTTCATCACAAAAAACGTCACAACTTTCATCGCAATTTTTTAGAGAAGCTGTGAAATCAGTCACAGGACAGACGTGAAATCCTGAAAGGACTGAAAGACTCTTTGAACATAGTCGAGACGATGTAAACAAAACAAATCTACACAGACAACATTTAATAAAATACGTCAGAATAAAAACAAACAACCAAACCTCTCAGTCAAAGCGTCTCTCAGAAACCTGCTTCAATAAAAATCAGTTAAACAAACAAATATATATACAAGTAAAAAAAAACCAATAACAGTTCTTGATTGTGAAGAATCTGTCGGGGCCGAATCAGGAAGTGAAATCACTGAATGTGTTTCTATAATAATTAAACTTTTACTTGCAGAAATTAATCAAAATCATTAATCTGACTGGCTAGTTGCTGAATTTTGACATTTGTTACTGAGTTTGTCGTCACAGCTCAACTTAAAACGACCAAATTCACAAACGTTCAGCTGAGTTTAAACCTGTAAATACATTTTTTCCTGTTGAAGAATCTTTTCGTTTGTCTTAACGTGCAGCATCATCTCCGTTTTGGTCACATTTCACACCTTCAACCACAAAATCCAGTTTATCCCCAAAAACATTAGCGTTCAAAACATTAAACACACTCGCGGCGCCGACCACATTTTAGCATGTTAGCTCGGCCAAATGAAACCATGGCTGTGTCCAAAATCACTTTCTATTTACTATATAATGCATTTAAAATTCCACTGTGGCTCTAAAAAACAACAACAAATGTACGGCTGCTTTTTTTTATTTTTTACATTTAACTACATGTTTTATATTTTAAATTTTTCTGAATAAACTTCCATAGTTTTTAAGCGGTGCGCTGTGTTTGCTCATTGTTGAGTCTGTCTGAGTCGTGAATGAGTGAACGAGCCGCTGGTTTCGGACACAGCCGTCATGGACGTATTAATAGATCTGGCGCTCATCCCTGCTGCTACTCGCAGCTAAAATAAATCCCCTGACCCCCGTTATAAAAGAGACGTCTGTAAACAAACGTACTTATTAACTTTCCTCGAGCCCAGAAATCAGTTGTTTTTTTGAATGAAACTGTTTTGGGTTTTTTTTGGTTTTGTTTAGCTTTTTTTGTCTTTGCTGGTGCTGCTTTGAAATGATTGTCTGTCACTCACAACGTGACCGACTGTCTGTTCAACCTTCCATCATCTTCATCCTCCTCTTCCTCACAGCAGGCAGGAGATGGAAACCTTGGTGGTGGAGTAGGGGACGGTGTCTGGTGTGGGACAAAATGTTGAATCAGTACAAATTATATATAACGCGGCCTTTTTAAAGATTACAGAAGGTATAAATTATATATTTGTAGCGCCACAACCACAGGAATTTATTCTGGACCAAATATTAGATAATAAATTTTGATTATATGGTCAAAATATTATAATATATTTTCCTTATATGGAGAAATAATACATAAACTAGTCCCGGGTAACGATTAAAATTTTTAATTGCTTTATAAAGTGCAAAAGTGCAATAACATGTGGTTTGCAAACACTTTAAACAAATAAGGTGCTTTTTACCAGCAGTGTTCCCTTTAGACAGCAGCAATAAAATATTTCTTCTATAACTTAAACATTAATGTAATCAAATATAAAACCAAAGCTGTTACCTTTTATCTAGCTTGTTAAAACAAGTTATAGTCCAGATGATCAAAACATCAGAACAGGCTCCTTCTGAGCAGCAGGTGAACATTTATAAATCTGTTTTCAGGTATCAGCAGAAACATGTTTCTTTTATCAGGGAGCAGCAGAAACAGTCTGTGTTCAGTAGCAAGTTTCCCTGTCAGGGTGAGGTGAATTGTCTTGAACTTTTTGTACGAGACTCGCAGCACAAATCACTGGAGGAGAGACTGATCCTCGCTGTTTGTTGTTGAGTTTCCAGAATCTGTTACTGTTCAACTAAACAGGACATCAACAGGAGGGAATTCACACGGCAGAGCCGCAAAATTAGATGAAGACCTATCAGGTAAAGTTTTGTATAATTTTAACTCAAGTTAAATAGGCTACAGCTGTTTAGCGCACAGAAGCCGTTGCCATGGTTACCAGCCGTTTGCTGGCGGAGCGCTTCCGCTTAGTCTGCCGAAGCCTCCCTCCGCTGCTTTTGGGCGGCTGATTTGCAGGGTTTGACTGTATGTGTATTCAGAGCCAGTGAGCAACGGGCTTTCATAATATAATAATAATAATAATAATGTTTTAAAATTGGTCGGCGTTAATTAATTACGTGCCCAGCCCAAATATAAAAATATATTCACAATGCAATGTGCTATATAACAGTTTTCCAAAATGTGGCACAATTTACAACTTAAAATACAAGTTGTCTCTATATTCAAAAGACGTTTTGAGTATATTTAATTTTTCATTGTATCATTAGACAGTTAATAACCAGAAAGAATAATAGATAAGTTATAATCAACTTAAGTTGGTTGTAATCAATAACAATAAGCTTTTTGTCCCTCTCTCCTGCCGTAGTTCCTCACCTCTGTCCTGCAGCGTGCTGATGTACGCCTCGATGAACTCTTTCTCTCTGCTGTCCTTCACCTCCTCCTCTCTCGGCTCTCTCCACCTCTTCTTCTTGTTCTTCTTCTTCTCCTCTTCCTTCTTCTTCTCTTTGCTCGCCGGGTTGTCGTACAGGCGAATAAACCTGCCGGGTGAACAGCGGAGACAAAGTGCACCTGAGAGAACAGTCAGACAACAGCTCAGCCAAACAAATGAGATAGTGTCTGTTGGCGCCACCTACAGGTAAAGAAGGAAACAGCTGCTGCAGTCTGAACACTATCGCCACCTGCAGGCAGCGAGTGGTACAGCTGCGGCTTTTACATTTTGAAACTGAATAACTAAATAAAATTGGGCATCATTGTCTTGTGAATATTTAACAATAATAATAATAATTTAGATTATGGCTTTTTAAAAGTCAGTAGAAATAGTCTGTATAGAGCAAACATCTGTACCAAAACAACAACAAATGATTTCAGTTACACATTTGTAGTTCATATTCATCACCAAAGAAAGAACTTTAGTTCATCGGCTAGAACAATTCTGATTATCATTAAGCAGAAACACTAAACTCTACGAAACCTCAACTGTATTTCTGTTCCTTATGGAAAAACCACATGAAGTTTCTCTGCTAAACATTAAAAATGTTTTGGAACATTTTCGTGGTGTAACGCGTGAAGCCTAAATCATTTCCCGTGTGAATCCGAGTGTAGTGTAGTATGTATACCAAACACATTATCATCTTTGGTCATCAAATAGCCAGCCATCAAAAGCCTGACAAAGCATTTGACGCACCAGTTACGCTTCAGCAACCTTATGAGACACCGTTAGGTTCAGGAAAGGATCACGGTGTTGGGTTGAAATAAGTACATGGTGACGACAGATTGGTTAGTTCCTTTCAAGTAACTCCAATGGACGAATTATCTTTGTTAAACCAATCCGATCTCATCTCAGGCGTCACATATACACGCTTTGGGAAAACCATGCCTATTAGCCACAAAACGGCGATTTTGCATGTGTATGATACGCAGCAGTTAGCAATAGCATTGCAACACGATGTGCTAGCAGGAAGGGTTAGCCGGTCGACATGCATATATTTACTGACTTAGATTTAGGCAGTAACTTCTGTGACGGTTAAGGTTAGGATAAGTTGCCTCAGGGTCAACTACTTAAACACAAACATCGCTAGCTAGCTACTTAGCGACCGGAATCGCTACTAGCATTTCCGGTCACCCCAGGGCGTCATATGCACACGCGGACTGGATGCATCTCATACACACACAAAATCACCGTTTTGCATACAATAGCCACGGTTTTTCCAAAGCGTGTACATGTGACGCCTGAGCATGAGAACAGGCTGGTTAAACACGTACTTTGCACATTAGAAACGTGGTTTTGGTTAATTTTTGTGGTGTAATGTGTGACGCCCAGGTAAACTGCGATGTGAAACCTATGGGATTACACATGAACGTGACCTGTAGGAAACATGTGCTCCGCATCTTATTCTTGGTATCCACGCTCGGTCTCATCTTAGGTCGTCAAAATACCGACGCTTTGAGGAAGCCTGACAAAGCGTAGGTATTTGACGCACAAGGCGCCCTTCATTATGCGTATGAAAAGTCTGAGCTTTCAAGTAACCCCAATGTAACCCATCCGCCGTCATTTCAACCCAAAACACGATGTTTCCTAAACCTAACCAAGTAGTTTTGGCGCCTAGAAGTAACCTTGATCTCTTCCTGAACCTGAAGACAGATTGAAGCACAGGTGACAGGTGTTGCTGAGAAAAATCTTTTTATTTTCCTCTATGAACCCGCTGTTGAGTCTTTTGTATTAAAATCCTGCCTTCAGACGGTAAAAAGTTATTCTCGTGTTCGTGTGTGGTTTGTGTACTTGAGGTCGGGGTTGTAGCACAGTTTGGTCGGGATGCAGGTGAGCTCGTCGCCGCTGACGACGATCATCTTGAGCGTGGAGATGTTGGTGAGACAGTGAGGAAGGTAAGTCAGGTTGTTCTTATGGACGAACAGGGTGACCAGCTGCTCCAACCTGCAGACACACACAGATGTTTACGTGTATTTATACACACCTGTAATAATTAATAACTTTTCTCTAATGTGCTTTTTGTTTTTCTGTCTGAGAGTGAGTTCACATGAATGTCATGTCTGTGTGTTAAGGAGCTGACGTCAAGACATTCATTAGCTTAGCTTAGCATAAAGACTGGAAGCATGGGGAAACAGCTAGCCTGCTAGCAGCTGGGTCTGCTCTTTTTACGGTCCTGGGGTCACGTTGATAAAACTGTCGATTATTGACGATTATTAAAGGTTGCGTATGGACAAAACACAGGAAGTGCTTGTGCACAAAATAGTGGAGGGGAACACAGATATGCAAGACACACTGATTATGACCCAGGTACATAATTTGGATTGAGAATAAATTGCACTGCATGAAAGAATTAATTAATGATTAAACTGTTCAACATATATAAGGTGTTCTTTTGCAGAAACACAAATCTTATGCGTTTATGACCCTAAATCATGTTTCTTTTTACATGCGCTGCAAATGATAAATTGTTTTTTATTTTGCACTTAAGCAAAATCAATCAGCTGTTTGTTTATTCAGAAATGCTTTCATCTGTTTTGCAAATGAATTAATTTAATATTAATTTATATTAAGTTTTAGGCTTATAATACTCAGAGGTAATATTTAGATTTATTTTAGTATCCTTTTCAAACAGTTTCATCCTTCTGCCACGTGAGTTTCTCATTTCTCCAGTTGATGTACCTACGCATGGGTCAGAGTGACCGTGGAGGACCGCACAGTCTCCCGTCAGCTTTTCATAGATCACAACCTTTGCTTGGGAAGTACGCACCGTTTATAAATGAGACCCCAGGTATGTTTTTGTGAAAAAGTGTGAAACTCACTTGGGAATGTTTGATTTGTTATTGACACATTAAGCTAAACTAGTTTGTCTTGTTTGTGCGCGGTGAGAGAGAAGTGGAGTTAGAGGGAGGGGGATGTGCTGAGTACAGTCATCAAAGTATCTGAACACAAGGTGAATCTAATGTTAAACATGCTGAGGCTAGCTGGAAAACTTATAGTGGACATCCAGAGTCAGACTGTTGTAATCGGATTACAGGTAGTGATGATGTCAGCGGTTACCTGTCCATGTCCTGCGGCAGGTCGCTCAGACTGTTGTTACTCAGGTCCAACACCTGCAGGCTGCTCATCCTCAGAGCACAGACGGGGATCGAAACAAACCTGTTCTCCGCGATGTCCAGGTGAACCAGCTGCTTCAGGCTGCTCAGCTGACAGAACAGGTACACAGTGACATCATCAACACAGTGACATCATCATCATGTATGGAAAATCTAGCACATGATGAGTCTCTGTTTATCAGTTAGTTAGTCTCTTTTTTTTTTTTATTGTCTTGACAGCATATTGAAATATTGACTGATCAATATTATAGATCATTTAGTGTTTTAAGGAATATTTCTACATGCTTTTGCTTTCCGAGAGTCAGATGTTCAGCTTGATGCAACAAGGCCTCCAACCTAAATGTCAACAACAGCTGTTGGTGTGCGAACTCTGGTGATGAACACAACATGCTCGGGAGAAAGACGCGCGTAAACATCAGCTCCCCTAAAAGCATGATTTGTGATATTTCGAGGTTTCTCTAAAATATTGACAGCTTGCTTGCGTCAGACTTCATCCAGCAACTTTGTAAATTGTTCCCTCTCACGGAGAAAAGAAAAACAGCCGCAGCTATTGTGTGAAGCGTAATTGTAGAAAAATGGCTACATATGAAATTATTATTATAATAATAAGACAAACATGCCTGATACTTCCACAGTCAGCTCCCCGTCACGGAAAAAAACTGAGTTCCCCTTGAAAGCTACGTATAGTTCTCACTGATGTGGTTATAAGACATTTGGAAAAAACAAAATATGACAAAAACTAACAAGGAGATTTGACACAGGACAAAGACTAAATTTTAAAATGGCTGACAACATTAACACTACTCCCAAAACGACCCATATGAGTCACATGACATTAAACACCTGGTTGTGAAATCATCAGTTTGGTTAGGTTTTGGATTAAAGGAAGTACAATACACAAGTTATGTTATGGAAGTCAGTAACGCTATTTATGTAAAAACTCAAAATAAGCATTTTCTTGGCTTCACATGAGACTCAAACGCCGTTCTCCTGAGTATAAGTCCAGGGTTTGACTCATCCTGCCTCCTTATACAGACTTTATAACACGTCACCTGACTTCCACCTTTGCCACCGTTGGACGGACACTCGAGAACGTAAATATGGACCGTAATAACGTGCTGCACAACAAACAACCTATACTGTTGTTTTTCTGGTGAGGACAGTCTCGCTTGATGCCACTCTCTGTCTGTACTGTAAATATAACAGCTAGCCTGGCTCTGTCCATCCCGCTCTGAACAAAATTCACCCGCTGGCTCCTCTAAAACTCACAGATGAACATGCTTTATCTTGTTTAGTGAACAAACTACAATTTGCAGTTTTACGGGGGCATGCGGGACTATATTATAGACCTGTTCCCAAAACGTCAAACGTTTTCTTTAACTATTACAAACATAGAGGCAGTTAACAAGTTCCTAACCAAGTAACTGAAGCTACCACAGGAGGGTTCTTCCATCCTCTCCGTCTCACCTCAAACGGCAGCTCGGACAGGTTGTGGTTTCCTGCGAGTTCGAGTCTCTCCAGGTTCTCACAGTTCCCGAGCTCCGGAGGAACTCTGGACAGACGGTTGTAGCTGACGTTTAACTCCCTCAACCCCGTCAGTTTACCTGAAGACAGAGGAGACGGAAACGTTTGTTCTTGAGCAACATCTGTTTTACCCAACTCATTTTAAGAGGTTGGACATACAGTACACAGGGAATACAGTGACATTATCTCCCAAAACTAAAGAATAATATGAAACTCTGCCAGAAAAACAGATTCAAGAAACTGGAGTCCAGCTCAGCCTGAACACATCAGATTGGACCCAGTTGACTTTGGGGGCTGAAATCTTAATGTCCTCTGAAACTTTTATCATGTCTGAAATCTCATGTTTCATCTTCACCGATCTCAGGCGGCAGCTCTGCGATACTGTTTTTGGGGATCTCGAGCACGGTGAGCTGGGTGAATAGAGCCAGGTAGTCAGGCAGCCGGCAGATCCTTGTCCCCCTGACATGCCACTCTTTCAGGTAGGTCATCCACTGCAGCTCCTTGGGGAAATCCTGCAACAATATTCACTTATTACCACTTAGTACACATCCTGCAGCATTTATTTAAATAAACGCTGCAGGATGTGTACTGTCTCCTGAACCTGTCAGATTACCATCCAACGATCTCCTTCAAGCTGGAACGTCAGTTTGATCTGCTCCAGATCATTCAGATCCTCCTGGTCTTTCTGATCCTGCTCCTCTCCTTCTGACAGAACAACAACATAAACAGATACACAACAACACATCGTCTGCAAACACACAAAGATACGTTATTAACAAACAAAAGAATTAAATGAACAAAACAATCATGTTTACCTGTGTACACCTGTATACCAGTCATGTTTACCTGTGTACGGCTGTATATCAGTCAGGTTTACCTGTGTACACCTGTATATCAGTCATGTTTACCTGTGTACACCTGTATACCAGTCATGTTTACCTGTGTACACCTGTATATCAGTCTTGTTTACCTGTGTACACCTGTATATCAGTCTTGTTTACCTGTGTACACCTGTACACCTGTATATCAGTCAGGTTTACCTGCGTACACCTGTGTAACAGTCAGCTTTACCTGCGTACACCTGTATAACAGTCAGGTTTACCTGCGTACACCTGTGTAACAGTCAGGTTTACCTGCGTACACCTGTATAACAGTCAGGTTTACCTGCGTACACCTGTATAACAGTCAGGTTTACCTGCGTACACCTGTATAACAGTCAGGTTTACCTGTGTACGGCTGTATAACAGTCAGGTTTACCTGTGTACACCTGTATATCAGTCAGGTTTACCTGTGGACGGCTGTAGACCTGTATATCAGTCTTGTTTACCTGTGTACACCTGTATATCAGTCTTGTTTACCTGTGTACACCTGTACACCTGTATATCAGTCAGGTTTACCTGCGTACACCTGTATAACAGTCAGGTTTACCTGCGTACACCTGTGTAACAGTCAGGTTTACCTGCGTACACCTGTATAACAGTCAGGTTTACCTGCGTACACCTGTATAACAGTCAGGTTTACCTGCGTACACCTGTATAACAGTCAGGTTTACCTGCGTACACCTGTATAACAGTCAGGTTTACCTGCGTACACCTGTATAACAGTCAGGTTTACCTGTGTACGGCTGTATAACAGTCAGGTTTACCTGTGGACGGCTGTAGACCTGTATATCAGTCTTGTTTACCTGTGGACGGCTGTATATCAGTCTTGTTTACCTGTGTACGGCTGTATATCAGTCTTGTTTACCTGTGTACACCTGTACACCTGTATATCAGTCTTGTTTACCTGTGTACAGCTGTATATCAGTCTTGTTTACCTGTGTACACCTGTATATCAGTCTTGTTTACCTGTGTACACCTGTATATCAGTCTTGTTTACCTGTGTACACCTGTATATCAGTCTTGTTTACCTGTGTACACCTGTATATCAGTCTTGTTTACCTGTGTACACCTGTATATCAGTCTTGTTTACCTGTGTACACCTGTATAACAGTCTTGTTTACCTGTGTACACCTGTACACCTCTATAACAGTCAGGTTTACCTGTGTACGGCTGTATATCAGTCAAGTTTACCTGCGTATGGCTGTATATCAGTCAAGTTTACCTGCGTACGGCTGTATATCAGTCTTGTTTACCTGTGTATGGCTGTATATCAGTCAGGTTTATCTGTGTACACCTGTACACCTGTATAACAGTCAGGTTTACCTGTGTATGGCTGTATATCAGTCATGTTTACCTGCGTACGGCTGTATATCAGTCTTGTTTACCTGTGTATGGCTGTATATCAGTCAGGTTTACCTGTGTACGGCTGTATATCAGTCAGGTTTACCTGTGTACGGCTGTACACCTGTATATCAGTCTTGTTTACCTGTGTACACCTGTATATCAGTCTTGTTTACCTGTGTACGGCTGTATATCAGTCTTGTTTACCTGTGTACACCTGTACACCTGTATATCAGTCTTGTTTACCTGTGTACACCTGTACACCTGTATATCAGTCAAGTTTACCTGCGTACGGCTGTATATCAGTCAAGTTTACCTGCGTATGGCTGTATATCAGTCTTGTTTACCTGTGGACGGCTGTACACCTGTATATTAGTCTTGTTTACCTGTGTACACGTGTACACCTGTACACCTGTATAACAGTCAGGTTTACCTGTGTATGGCTGTATATCAGTCATGTTTACCTGCGTACGGCTGTATATCAGTCTTGTTTACCTGTGTATGGCTGTATAACAGTCAGGTTTACCTGTGTACACCTGTACACCTGTATATCAGTCATGTTTACCTGTGGACAGCTGTATATCAGTCTTGTTTACCTGTGTACACCTGTATATCAGTCTTGTTTACCTGTGTACACCTGTATATCAGTCTTGTTTACCTGTGGACGGCTGTACACCTGTATAACAGTCTTGTTTACCTGTGGACGGCTGTACACCTGTATAACAGTCAGGTTTACCTCGTACGGCTGTATATCAGTCAAGTTTACCTGCGTACGGCTGTATATCAGTCAGGTTTACCTGCGTACGGCTGTATATCAGTCTTGTTTACCTGTGTACACCTGTATATCAGTCTTGTTTACCTGTGGACGGCTGTACACCTGTATAACAGTCTTGTTTACCTGTGGACGGCTGTACACCTGTATAACAGTCTTGTTTACCTGTGGACGGCTGTACACCTGTATAACAGTCTTGTTTACCTGTGGACAGCTGTATATCAGTCTTGTTTACCTGTGGACAGCTGTATAACAGTCTTGTTTACCTGTGTACACCTGTATAACAGTCAGGTTTACCTCGTACGGCTGTATATCAGTCAGGTTTACCTGCGTACGGCTGTATATCAGTCAGGTTTACCTGCGTACGGCTGTATATCAGTCTTGTTTACCTTTGTATGGCTGTATATCAGTCTTGTTTACCTGTGTATGGCTGTATATCAGTCTTGTTTACCTGTGTATGGCTGTATATCAGTCTTGTTTACCTGTGTACGGCTGTATATCAGTCTTGTTTACCTGCGTACGGCTGTATATCAGTCTTGTTTACCTGTGTACGGCTGTATATCAGTCAGTGTAGACCTCTCCAGGTAATGGTGCAGGAGGTTCCGGTCTTTGGTCTTCAGTGTCTTACAGTAGATGCGATACTGCCACTGCTGGTCGATCCTACAGACAACAGACGTGTTAATGAAGCTTCAAATTAAGTCACATCAGGTTTCAGACAGACGGGATGTTCCCGTTCATTCTCCAAACTCGTGACCTTTCTGCTCTCTGGAGGCCAGACACCGACCTGCCGCCGCAGTTGTGCCACAGCACTGATTTTGGGATATAAATAGCTGTCTGTGTGTTCATATTACTAAAATCAGCCATGACTCTCATAGTTCATGACTAACAACTGTCAGCTGTGTCGGAGTCTGTCTCTGACTGAGAGGTTAAATAGTTTAAACTTTGAAGAATTTGTTCTCAGCTTAGTGGAGATCTGAAAACTATAAAACTAATGTGAGAGGGTTCAAACTGCAAACAGCTGCCGAGCAAAATATAAACAGAAACACATTCTGGTAACACTGTGAAAATAAGGTTTCTGAGCAGCTATTATAATGCCTTTGGACTGGTACCAAGAATTAAAGCCCCACCATCTTTGAGAAAGAAATGTTGAAGTTCACCAGCATTTCAGTTGAACACAGGATGGACAGCTGGTTACTGTCTCCGTGCAACTTCCATTTTTATGCCTAGCACTGAAAGAAGTACTCAGATCATTTACTTAAGTAAAAGCAGACATACTACAAAAAAAATACTAAATTACAAGTAAAATCCCTGAATTCAAAATGTTGCTCAAGTATAAATAGTGTAAAAAATGCTCACTACACAGAAAGCTCCTTTCACAGTGTGAAAATGGATGTCAGTCCTGGGAGAGTGATCCCTCGTCTGCTGCACAGATTGTGAAGCCGCCTGAGGCCAATTTATGATTTGTGCTATTAGGCTGCATAAATACAATTAACTTGACTGTGTTATATTATTAGAGAATGTTTTATCAATCTGTTTTTATCACTAATGATTAAATGTAAAAGCATGTTCGTCAATTTGGAGGCACATTTTATTAAGTATTAGATTAGCAGTACTGCATCATATCATATAAGTGTACTGGTGCATCTAAAAAAATTAGAATATCGTGGAAAAGTTTGCACCAAAACCAGACTGAGAGATTAAAGGCTCAGAAAACCTTTTGCAGGTGTTTTGAGTTAATCAGCTGATCAGAGATCTGCTCTGGTCACATTTCTGCCTTATAAATTCTTTATTTTAAAATTCGAATACATTTTAAGATACTGAAGTTTTGATTTCCATGAGCTGTAAGCCGTATTCATCAAGATTAAAACAAACAGAAAGGCTTGAAAAATTTCACTTTATGTGTAAAGAATCTAGAATATTAAAGTTTCACTTTTTTAATTAGATTACGAAAAGAAACTCAACTTTTTCACGATATTAATATTTTTTTAGATGTCACTTGTAGGTATTTTTTTTTAAATCTGTCAGAGAAAAGTAGCGCTGTAAAAAAGTACTATATCTCCCTCTGAGATGTCGTGGAGTAGAAGTAGAAATGGAAATACTCAAGTGAAGTCAAACTTTGCCGTTAACAGCTGGAGATGGGCTTACCTGGGGAGTGCACTCTTCTCGAGCCTCTCCTGCTCCATCTTCTGTTTCTGTTTGTGTTTCTTTGCTCGGACCTCCCAGATCCCTCTGATCAGAGACAGATCGCAGACCGGGACGTCCAGCTTCCTCCCCAAACCCATCTCTGCTCCTTGGACGGAAGAAGAACAATAAGAAGGAGAGGGCATCATCTCAAGATATTATTCCTCAAGATTAAGATTGTATTTTAGTATCTTGGAACCTCTAAAGCCTGATAATTTCAGAATTTCCCTTTAAGCTACTTGATACTTCTAATATAATTTAACTCTATTAATTTTTGTACTCCACTTAATTTATTTGACAGCTTTCAGAAGTATTTACTTTTCAGATAAAAAAAATCTATAATAGGTTTTTTAATTATTTAACATTGTTTTTGTAACCTCTTATAAAAGTGCAGTGTGCCTGTATGTCTCCTCCTTGTGATCTGGAAGTCTTTGAGTTGTTCATTTCCACTAAAATTATTAGGAGCAGGAAGTATTTAAATGTAACTGTGTATAAAGCGGTTAAAACTAGCTGACCGTATGTCTTTTTTCAAACTTAAGCCTATAAAAAGTGTTTACTTTATCTGTGAACTCATCAGGTTGCTTTAACACATAAGCTACACAGTGACATGACCTCATTTTGTGTGTTTGTTTTGTTTTTATATCTCAGCCGTGCTCCAATATTTGTTGCGTATGTACTTCTGCTGGTAAATTTAATTATTTGATGTATCGTTGGCAATGCTTTAAGAATCACACCACTGTGTCGCTCTTGCATTATAATTTTGATTTTAATTATTCTTTCACAGTTTCTATTTTTATTTTTTATTCTCATACTTAAATTTTTTCCCTTATCTGTACTTATTTCTGTCCTTGTGCTGCTGCAACACCTGATCTTCAATCAGCAAAGGCTTTTCTTTTATGATTTCATTTTTGTGTTACAAAATTGCAGATCAAAACAAAATCACAGAAACTTTCAGCTGAATTAGAGGTTGTGCTGCATGTAGTTCTCTCTCCTGTCAGGTGTTTGGTATCAGCGTGGCTCTCTGACCTACATGCAGCAGACAAACATGAACGCTACAGGAGGCTGTTGATGTCGCTCACGGTTCTGATGAGTTTGCCACTGTTATCGCAGCAAACTTCACTCAAAAGAGGGCTTTTACTCTGAAAAACATCTAGCAGTGGTAATTTCCTCGACTGTTTGTCTTGGGTAAATGCTTCCCATTGGACTTATAAGAGAAGACAGTTTAAAACAATCTCCTGCTTAAATGCGTCTCATTTAAGCTTCAAAATGCAGCTTAACTTTCAGTTTTAAACATTTTCCTGAACTCTTTAAAAACCTGACTGCTGATCATTTCATGCTAAGTATTTTTTCTACCCCGAGTCTTGTCTCTGAGGTAACAGAAGGTCTCTGTTACTTTTCCTCCTCTGTTAAATCATCGGTCGAAAAAAGTCCCACAAAAAATCCTTTCCTGACTTCTCTATGACCTCTAAGGAAAATGTCACGAGGTCAAGGAAAGGTGTGAATTTGAATTCATAAGGACTCAGGAAAGGTGACAGCGGTGCACAGAGAATCCGCCTAGGCTTTAAAAAAAACTTTATCAATAACACAAAGTGAGAAAAGAGTAAGATTTCCTGTCCAACACAGAATCACACCTCTTCAGAAAGGATGTTTTCACTGTGTACATATATATAAGGTGGAAGTCACAACAAAATAGATGGTCGTTAAAAATAAAAGCAAAAAGGATTTAGATGAAAAATAGTAATACAAGGGGAAAAGAAGCATTATGCAAGTAGAGAAAGTTGAGCCATTAAATAAAAAAATAAAGTTAGAGTAAATTATATTCTGGCTCTTTTATAAACAGTATATCTTTGAACTTCTTTAAACTTGTTAAATCGAGAAGATACAGTTTTTGTGTCAATTTTTGTCATGATGAAGATATTTTTAACTAGAAATTCAATATGTTGTTTTTCAAGACTCCTCCTAACTGGATGTATTTGGAAATACAGTTTCTTAATGGAGTGATAGCTTTATTATTTTCTGCTAACCCCGCTAACTGCTGCTAACTTCATCTGTCTGTATCTGTAGCTAGTTAGCTCGGTTAGCTGTGTAGCTAGCTGATTCCCCTCGTGGTGCTAAACCTGGCAGGAAAACCACCTCGGTCCCGTAGTCCCTGTCGTCAAACTGACCAAGTCCCTCCATAGCTTTGTGTTTTTACAGGAAACGTGTAAATTTCACTCGATTTTCTGTTTCATGGGAACTTTAAAGGAATGAAAACAGAAGCAATTTCACAAAATATTGACAGACTTGATATAAACTTAACCCTAATGCGGTCTAATTCAATACTGAAGATGAAGGTACTTCAGCAGATGCAGGCCTGCATGGTAGGATAACTGTCAGTTTTTAGACCACTGACCCTGGTGCAGATATTTCAGAATCAGACTCTCTTTATGGTCATTGTAAACTCTGCATCCAACGAAATAATTACTCTAATGGGACAATTTTAGCCTGTAATGTTAATCGGTCCAGCACTTTATTAACATTACAGACTACGTATTAATCAGGTTATTATAGCATTATATTATTGTTTTTATATACATGTGATGTATGTATATTGTGTTCATGATCGACTCAGGTGAGACTTCCTGCACATGCACATGATAAAATCCCTCTAAACTGAAGGACTCAGCCGGTGTCAGCCTCGGCATGCTACCAGGTGTTAGCATGTTACACTGATGTATTAAATGCATGTTGACATGCTAAATATAAGAGATGGAGGCAGAGGGGAAACTCTACTTCCCCTGAATCATCGGTCATGTTTACAGTCGTGTCTGCTGGCTCCAGAGGACAAACTTTTTCTCTCTAAGAGCTGCTGATCTGCCTGTATATTTCATAAAGTAAAAGTATTTCCTGTGTGTTCGTCCTCTCTGAAGTTAGTGAATCTAAACCACCATGCAGCTGTGATAAAAACAAAGATCAGCTGTGTCCTTACCTGTGAGTTCCTGTTAACGTCCTGCTCACTTTCACCAGCTTGTTTACTGAGCTCTGACTGTGTGTCTATTTTTACCAGCTGTGATGTGACCCCCTGCTGTGTGTGTGTGTCACATGATGCTGGATCACTTACGAGCGTTCATCTGGATCCCTCACATCATGTTTCTTTTTTTGTGTGAGACTCGACTGAAGCGGGCCGTATCATGGAATGAGATGCAGCTTGATGTTAAGTTACCAGGTACAGTGCACACAGCACATTTAGCCCAAAAGCCCCAAAACACTTTTATTCTGAAAAACTGTCCTGCCCCTGGGGTTGGTGTGCCAGTGTGTCAGTTTTTTACACAAATGTATTTAGGAATATTATGTGAAGTGTGAGCTTAATAGAGATTTCTACAAGTAAAAGGCTCATGTAAAAAAATGCAGAAGCCAATGTGGTTTTTTAAATCCATCCTCAGCACTGCACCACGCAAAATATTTTATTCATGTATATCATCTTGTGATGTTTGCTTTTTGTAGCTCATCTCAAATCATGACTACATTTACCTGATAAGACTCTTATTATTTCAGTTTTTATGCTGCTTTAGCGGACTGCCGTTTTCCTAACAAATTATCACAAACTAGTTACCACACAGGGTTTTGGGTGGGTGGTAGTCCAGCACCGTCCTCACAGGATGACCTCTTCTGTCCATTTTGACATTTTGAGCCTGTCCTCACCAGAAAAAACAAGTTTTGGTTTGGTCTGTGTTTCAGTATTTAACTAAGTGTTTTTAAATAGAGTTTAAAAACAACAACGTTCTCCCTCCAAATCAGCGTTTTAGCTGCGTATTAGAATTTATCTCCTTCTATATTAAAACTACTATATTATCTTGTGGCTGTTGATGAACACTGGGCCAGTTTAAACATAAAGCAGATTGTCTAGTTGCAGAAGATTTGCTAAGGAACAAAGTACTACTATAGACAAAGAACGAAGAACAGCGATGGTGAAGAACCACAGCAGAGATTTCTTTGACCGCCAACGAGCAAATTAAATACGGAGACATGCACAGTATAAAATCTTTTAACAAAAACAGAAAAACTAAAACTCTGTCAGCAGCATCGTGTTTCTGGTTTGCATGACTGATGAGAGACAATCAGGAAGTCAAACGTGAGCGTCATCGTTTTAAAGTCGTGGATGTAGCCTCAGTCTGTTTTCCTGGTTTATTTTAAAATTGTCTGGTGTTTGTTATCCAGCTTTGTGTCCTGTCTGCCCTGATCACCCTAATGTGTCTCACCTGTAGTTAATCGCCCTGCCTGCCTGTGTGTTTGTCAGTAATATTGTCTGAGTTTCCGTTCAGTCCCTGTTGGATCATTGTCGGATGCCTCGTGTTACCCTGTTCTCTAAATTTGCCTGGACCGTTGTTTTTTCCACTTGCCCTTTGAATTTTTTCCATTTCTGTCTGGATACTTTGTATAACGTAATATAACTTTTGGATTAGTTTGGACTCTCTAAGTAAGTGCGTTCACCTTTGGTTAACAAATCACGAGAACTCAACCTCCCAGTTTCCAGTTGTCTGCATCTGGGCCCAACAAACCTGTTTCTGCCTGAGCCTAGGTCGTTTGTTGAACCACGTTATTATGACACCATATTAACGTTTATTGTTGCTGTGACCTTTAGTGACCGTACGACGGTGTCAAAGGAGAAAGTTGGGCAACATATAAAAAACAGCAAGAAAGTCCACCAAGTAAATGTTGAGTTTTAGTAGCGTGCTGGATTTACAGTGACGACTGTATCTAAGGATGAAGGTTAGAACCAGACTGTTCGAGTCTCCTTAGGATTAGAGTCCCCTTAAGGTTAGAGGCCCTAGATGTTAAAGGGTTAGAGTCCCCTTAGGGTTAGAGTCCCCTTAGGGTTAGAGTCCCCTTAAGATTAGAGTCCCTAGATGTTAAAGGGTTAGAGTCCCCTTAGGATTAGAGTCCCCTTAAGGTTAGAGTCCCTAGATGTTAAAGGGTTAGAGTCCCCTTAAGGTTAGAGTCCCTAGATGTTAAAGGGTTAAGTGTTAAAGGGTTAGAGTCCCCTTAGGATTAGAGTCCCCTTAAGGTTAGAGTCCCTAGATGTTAAAGGGTTAAGTGTTAAAGGGTTAGAGTCCCCTTTGGGTAAGAGACCCTAAGTGTTAAAGGGTTAGAGTCCCCTTAAGGTTAGAGTCCCTAGATGTTAAAGGGTTAGAGTCCCCTTAAGGTTAGAGGCCCTAGATGTTAAAGGGTTAAGTGTTAAAGGGTTAGAGTCCCCTTTGGGTTGAGACCTGCCTGTTTTTATTTTCTATTTAACTAGATGTTAACCCCTAACTCTAAATCTAAGGTCCTGGGTTAAAAGAATGTCCAAAAAGGCCACCATACGCAGAATAAACCCTTTAGATTTAGCAGCACCCTCAGGACAGATTTGACATGTTTTACAACACTACTGGAGAACAGAATATTTGTTTCCATTCCTCTGAGGTTTCTGAGCTTCTCAGTGTTTTCCTAAATGTACGGATGATGAAATGGTTGGGTAATGGCATCAGTGGACAAACCACGCAACAGTTCATACACTATTTCAAAAAGGCAACTAGGATTTTATTTTTGTTTTAGGTTTAATGTTACAAAGGTTATGTGGAAATTCTTCTCTTTTTTTTTTTACAAGTACAAAAACTACCCAAACAGCTGTGAGTGATGCTTCATCTATAAATATCCATCTGCGTGACATTTACAGTCCACACAATGTAAAGACATGTACAACATGTTTGGTCACCTCCTTTAAATACTTGCACACACACACAGTGACGTTCTACGTTTGCCTTCTGTGGAGTTTGGATTTAGTTTTTGTCACCTGGCTGTTCTTCAAAGATTATTGCTCTCCTTCTGTTAGTGTACTTTTGGTTTATGTCCGTGTCATAGTTGGATGTTTTCTTTGTTTTGGGTCGGGGTTTATCTTGGACCTTTCCTGTCAGAATCACCTGTAGCTTCCATAGTGATTCTGTGTTTGTTTTTCTTCCTCAATTTAAAAGTTATGTAAATGTCTGTGTACAGAAAAGTACTCCTCTCCAGTTTACATCAGCAAAGCTCTCCCACAAACCACACTAGCTCTCCCTTGTGGTCAGGACCGCCTACTACCCGGGAGAAAATCTCAAATTCAATAGCTCCAGTGTTCAGACAAAGAACTGGGTCAAAGTAAAATCCTCTAATCCTACAAATCTGCATCACATTCCCTGTAAACCAAAAGTATCTCAGGCCCTGCTCAGTGTGAGGTCTCTGCGTGGCAAATCACTTTCAATCAATGATTCACAGCTTCAGTTTCTGTTTTAACAGAGACTTCGTTGGATGACATCGATGGACAAAGTTCACAAATCCTGTACTTGAGTTAAAGTGCAGACACCCTTGCTAAGTATAACTCATCTAATAGTAGAAGAATTAAAATTTCTACTCGACTCAAAGTAGACGTGACAAACAGAATTTAAAAAAAAAAGTTACTAAAGTAGAAGTTTGTAAATATAATCAGGACTGTTGTACTATCATGTATTAGATTATTATTATTCCTCCTGCATTAACGTAAAGCAGGATTTTACTGCTGTTGTTGAGCTGGAGCCATTTTTACCTGTTTAGTATCAGACTGCAGCTGATGATTATTTTCTTTATTAATTGATTTTCAAAAATTGTGAAAATAGTGAGAAATGTTGTAACCCAGAGCCCAACGTGACACCTTCACAACACTTTGTTTGTCGAACTAACAGTACAAATGTCCAAATTATTACAAATAATTTCAATAATTTAAAGGAAATTAATGAAATGTTTTTACAAGAAAAATGTCGTAAACTGTCAAAAAAGTTGCCAATTAATTTTCTGTCAACTGACTAATCCTGTCAGCTGTACTTGTGTAAAAATGTTGGGGAGTTTAATTTATAACAAAACATATTTTATAAACTCTGCATGTGTTTTGTGTGTAAAGATCTGACTTTGTAAAGTAACTGAAGCTGTCAGATAAATGTAGTGAAGTAAAAAGTACAACATCTCCCTCTGAGATGGGGTAGAAGTAGGAAGTGGCATGAAAAGAAAATACTCAAGTAAAGTAGAGATACCTCAAAATTGTACTTGTACATGAACTTAGTCACTGTCCAGACTCAAAGGTCAAAGGTCAGCAGCAGCCTGCTGTAGTTCTGATGCTCCTCCACATGAGGGCGCTGCTACACAGACAACATGTAGAGACTCTGTGACAGTAAATTTGGAAACAGATTTTTCAGCTCAGTAAATTATTATATTAATAATAAAGCAATAAAGCAGATTCTGGTCTTATTGTGAAAATTTATTTAAACCACAAATAATGTTTTTCTCTCTGTGAAACAACAGAAGTAGACACAGGAAGTGGAACAGTGATCCATTATTAACATCAAAGTCATTTCCCTGGTGTTCAAACTGAAGAACAGACCCACATGGAAAAATAAATCTATTATAATCACATGTTATAAAACGTGTCAGCAGTGGAGGAAGTATTCTGATCCTTTACTGAAGTAAAAGTACAAACTGGAACTGTAAAATTACTCTTTCGTGTTTCAAGTCCTGTGTTGAAAATGTCATTTAAGGAAATCTATGTAGGTATAATCAGAAAAATGTGACTTTATAAATGTAGGCTATTATATTCCAAATATATACCTTACTATTTTATATTAAATCATTAGATTATTATCACTTATGCATTAATGTATGAGTAATGATAATAATATTCTCTCTCTGTTGGCTCTGTGTTTTGTTCTCCACCAGCTCCTGAGGGAAATATCGGAAATACGCTCCACCATGTTCACGGTTTGATGAGCTCAGGCAGATAAACATGTTTACATGTTCGCTTTTATTGGGTGTTTTCTTCAACACACTATTTCTGTCCAAACAGCCATGTTCACAATAACATAAAGCTTCCTGTGGCAGCATGGGGTTAGAGCACCACGGCTGTGTTAATTGACACATCAGCAGATGGAGGAAGCAGGAAGGTATAAATGGTGGCATGGCCCCTTCCTCTTCCTCTTGCTCCTGCCGACACCAAGCAACCCACATCACTGTGCGCTGCGATGTGCACAGCCGCTTTAATGTTAAAAGTAAACGCGCTCTTGTAGTCACTGATAATCCTGCTGCAAGCTGTTAATTCGGGTTGCTTGTGGTCCGAAGCTCCCTGTCTGTCAGTGTGGACCTTTCCCTCCCCATGTGGACGAGCGGTTGCTTGCCAGTGCAGCCTTCCTGCAGGGTTGGACCTTCCTTTCAGAGCATCAGGGACGTCCATTTGTCGTGTAGACTGGGTGAATCAGTTGTGTTTAGAGTGCTAACAGGGCGTTTGGTAACTGTGTGTTTGTAGGGCATGGAGCCTCCCTGGAGTGGCAGTCCAGTCTCTTGCCTGCCCAGTGGAGGAGAAGCTGCCTTTCCTCTTTCTTTACATGCTAGAAAACCCTTTTTATGTACATGATAAAAGTTCTGTTTGAAAGTAAGCTTATACGAAAGTGTGATTGGGTGTCTCTGTTAGCTCTGTCGTTTAACAGACTGTGTTTGTCACTTAGTGTAAATATTGTAAATATTCTGTTTTGTTTATATTGTTTTCTTTCTTTCTGTTTCTGCAAGTACCTGTTTGCTCTGGAGTTTGTTTTTTGTTAAACTAATTGATTTTGTTTGACTTAACAGTTGTTTTCTGTCTATTAACTTGTTTTGTGTCGCAGTTCTGTCTGGATGTTTCAAACTGTATGCATGTTGTGAAAAGCCTTTTAAAAAATGAAATGTTAAAATAAAAGGAACTGCGTTGTGAATAGAACAACGTCTCTGACCCTCCCTCCTCCGGGTAAGACGAACCTCTGCGCCTTCATGTATCAGTGGCTGAATTATATTTCTTGGGGTGAATTTCTCCAGGTGGCGTAGCCTGTTTAATAATGCATGTCTTAGAAATTTGTGGTAGGGTTAAAGCCAGGCTCCTCAGCGAGAACCGCAAACTATCCATGGGCTCCTGAGCAGACGAATCATTTGGTATTTTATATGACCATAAAACCGTCTGTTCCACAGCAACACTTCTCCTCTCCTTCAGTCTCTGGCGAGAAACCTAACAGCTCAGAGGGATTGTGCAATACCAAGATGGCGCCCCAGGAGCTATTTATTTTACACAATAAACAGTTCAAAACAGTTAGAACAGAAATACTCACTACATCTCCCGAAATAATCAGACAGTTGAATTAACGCCTCTATTAAAATGTTTCAACATAAACGGCTTGGGCTTTATTTTCATCACAGTAACTTGAAGGTTAGACTTGGACATGAGTGTCTTACTCCCACATCTGCTCAATGTAGGAGTATAAATCAGGCTTAAGGCTTAAGGAAACGCTGCAGAGTCTGCGTGTCGCTGTGATGGTCAGGGTTGGGAATGCCTTATGTCAATGAGATGTCTCCACAGGGATAGAGGAACAAGTGTGTGTGTGTGTGTGTTTAACACCTCGGGGCAGCATCGTATCACACCCCAAGAGGGTTGAAATGTCAAACATGTGTTATCACCCAACTGGACGCGCACACACACACACACACACACTCGCTCTCTCGTAAAATGTGTTATGAAGTTCATGACATGATTGTAAAATCAGATCACTTTCTGTTTCTACACACACAGCGTGCCTTCATGGTCCACAGGATATATATGTCTGCCGCGCACACACACACACACACACACACATCAGCAGTTGTAAATTGTGCATGACATCATTGTAAACACAGATCATTTGCCCGGGTCGGTTTTTGTGTACAGTGTTGAGTAAATGTTCCAACACACACACACACATAAGCGAGAGAGTGTGTGTTATTTATTTTTAATGATCCAGAATGTGACAGCTGTCCGGAGCAGACGCAGCGCTGACTGTGTGTGTGTGTGATGGAGATGATTGACATCTGATCACTCATTCACCACCTCGCTTGTGTTCTGGAGCTTCCTTCAATCCCATCACATGATCTTCATCAGCAGTTGGCGTTTTCAGCACTCATCATGGAAACGCAGATATTCACATTTCTAATTTTGTCGTCCATGTTGTGTCTCACTTCACATCGACGTCAACAAAGCTCACAGGAAAAAAAACCAAACATCTACGTTTCCATCATCTCCTAATGATGACCATGTGAAATTAGGCGCTTTCATCAACAGGGGAGCCTTCTGGTGAAACCATGCAACACTCATGGCATGATTGAAAGATCTGTCTTTCCGTTTCTTTTAATAATATCGGCCGGCAGATAAATCGGTCCTGGATGAGCTAAAGGTGTTTCCAACAAAACCTTGATTGTGCGCACGTGTATGGGTCGGCGGGGGAAGGCCCCACAAAACATTGTCCCCAGGGGCCTCTGACTTCTTAAACCTGGCCAGTTTCCAGGTGAGGGTGAGTTCGACTGCACATTTGTTTTACAGTACAACAAAGGCGTTAGTGTCTCAGATGGAGCTGTGTGAAGTCTGATAAACGTCCTCAAGTGATGTCACTTGAGTCGGCGTCGGCTGAGGACTACAAGTTTGAAGAGGAAAGAAAGCTTCTAGCCGCCACTAGCACAACACACCCCGATCGCTGACAGAACTGCTGCATTGTGGGTAATGTAGGCAGAAGATTTTGCAAGGAAGAAGAATGTGTGGAATAAAAAACAGATTACTGCGACTGTCGTTTTTGGAGGAGGTTTGCAACTCACCAATAAAGGAAAAAGCATTCGCGGAGATCTTTGATTGATCGAAAGTTAACTTTTCCAGCGGCGCTGGTTAAATGTACTCAGAGCAGCCGATACGAGTCGCCTCCATCCTGATTAAAATGTCGCCATGGTAGCGGCTAGTCAATCAGCTTGTAGCCCCGACCTAAAGTCTATTTTCCTTGAAATGGGACCATAATTTAAGACCATAAACTCATCAGGAAAGTGTTTACTGAGGGAATAAATCAGCTGAGAAGTAGAAACATTTTCTCAGAGACTTCTATACAATCACACTTCTTTCTGCAGCCGCTGGAGTCGCCCCCTGCTGGCTGCTGGAGAGGATGCAGGTTTAAAGCTCCTCAGCATTGGCTTCACTTTTCAGATCCAGAGGTTCCTGTTTGATTTTAACCCAAACCTTGATCTTTTCCTTTGTAGCTGCATGAGGGGCTTAGGCTCTCTACAACAGTTTATCCTGAGGGATAAATTCAAGAAACTACTTCACTGACAAATCAGAAATGAGACTATAAAACCGGCAATAGAAAAACTGCATCTATAAATAAGTTCATTCACACCTCCGGGCTCTCCCTCCATCCTCTGTGCCTCCTTCATTCTGTCTCCATCACTCCTTCGCTCTCTCTCTCTCTGTTCGTCCATGTCTCTCACGCTCCTGTTAAAGTCAAATCCCAGTACAGTAAGTTCACTGGGTGGGAGAGAGAGATGGGCGAGAGAGCATCAGACAGAACATAGGGAGAGAGAGGGAGGGGGGAGGTTACATGTAAAACATTTATTTCTGCTGGGTCGGGATCTGACACACTTCATCCACCCTGTGAAGCTGGCGGCCGCTGAGCCGAAGCTCTGAGCGAAGGTTTGTGTTTATTCTGGTTTTAATCAGTGAAACTAAAATATTTTGTTGTTTTTAACTTTCAGTGTTTAATGTCAGAAATGATTTTCAGTAGTGAAGTAAAGAGATTTATTTAGTTCTGATGTAGTTACTCGTTTCTTTTAAGCAAACTTTAATATCTTTAATCAAATGTGTTTTTAACAGCTTTAAAGTATTGAACTAATTAAAGGTATTAATCAGAAATCATTACATCTGTTTACCAGTGGTGGAAAGTACATTTACTCAAGTACTGTACTTAAGTTTCTGCTACTTCTACTTCACCACATCTCAGAGAGATATATTGTACATTTTGCTTAATTAATAATTAAGTAATAATTACTTTGTAGATTCTAATTAATACAAAATATAATCAACAAATTATGATGTATTATTACAGATAAAGACACTGATGCTTTTGTACTTTTACTCAAGTAAAATTTTTAATTGTAGAAATTGAGTATTTCTACACTGTGGTATTAGTACTTAATACTTACTTACTTAATTAAAAGGTCTGAGTACGTCTCCCACCTCTGCTCTGCAATAGAAGAGGAAAATTTTTGACCTTTTACGCCACTACTTTGTTCAGTTTATAAAATATAATGGATTCTTGTATGTTTTGATTTATTTTTTGATACTTTAAATGAGCTCAACCTCCACCAGCACTAGGAAGTACTCTTATATGCAGTATAAACTGTGAAAAGAATTAGTACTTTTTCTTTGAGGCTTAATACATCTGCACTTTTATTTAAGTAAAACTTTGCAGTAGTTTTACTTGCAGTGGAGTATTTTCATTATGATTTATTTATACTTTTATTTAAGCAGAGGATATTTGTCTTGTCTGATATTATTGTTAGTACTACAGTAGTATTACCATTATCTTATTATAGCAAAGCTTTATTGCTGTCGATGAATTTTGCTTTAAGCTGCAGCAAACTGCAACTTAATACCTGCTGAGAGTCGTCTTGTTTCTAGTGGTGGAAAATAACTTTCCTGAAGTACTATGCTTACGTACACATTTGAGGTTCTTTACTTTACTTTACACTTTTTAATCCACTACATTTATCTGACAGTTGGTCCTTTTCAGATCAATATTCATACGTCAAATAGTTTATTAAATGTGTTCTGTTAGACATGAAACTACCCAACAGTGTAGTTGCTTTAAATCATTGTAACGGCTTTTGTTGTTTACCTTGATAATCAACTATGAAAATATCATCAATCACCAATTATTGTAGTTGTTAGAATTGGCTCCACCTTGACAATATTCAGATGCTGCTTAGACAGTAAATCAGGAGTAAAATGCCAACAATAAACACTTTGAATAGAGGACTTTTACTTTTAATACTTGAGTACAATTTGCTGGTAATACTTGTGTGTTTTTACTTAAGTAAAAGATCAGAGTACTTCTGCCACCGCTGGTTGTTTTTGACTTCCAGAGACTGAAGGCCTTACCAGGGTCAGTTCACTGTGACATCCAAATACTTTAAACCTTTAAGAGGGCAGTGGATAAAAGACCTTCAGCTTGGTGTTAAGTTCATCCTTAATCAAAGTATCAGTAGGAGCAGAATGAGTATTATCAGTATTGTGTTGTTACAGATGAACCTGGCTCTGATCCACGACCGAATGCATATTAAGAATTTCTGGGAGAAGAAGATTAACAATGACTGTCAGTATGCCGAGAGCGAGGAGCAGAGGATGAACAAGAGCGCACTGAACAAGTAGGCAAGAACACACACAAGTACACAGCAGCAAACCAACCTCCGACTGTGTTAGGGCCCTTTCACACCTGCCTTTTCGGTCTGGACTTTCGGACTTTTCAGTTTAATCCAAACCAAAATTGCACGTGGCCAGGACCAAAAAGCCAAAATTGTTCTATTTCTATGCACAAATATATGCAGTATTCAGAGACTTTACTTAAGTAAAAGTAGCAGAACCACATTGTGAAAATACTCCATAATGCTGTTGCTACTGATGCTGGGTCTCAATTCGCACCCTTTCACAGTTACTACTTTGAGGGTACAAGTGTGTTCACACTGAGAAATACAGCAGAGTACATGGATGGTGCACTCATAACGGCCAAAAAGTTGAGTGTGGAACGGTGGACACTTCTCACCCTTAACGGCCGCCATTTTAGCAACGTAGCAAAAGGGGGCAGGACCTACAACATAGGATAAGCAAAAAGCAGAAGAGAGAGAGAGGCCGACAACAGGACATTTTTTACAACTTTCATAGATTATGTCATCACTAAATGTACCTCTGAGAAGTTCTGAGGCGAGAAATCAAATGTGCAGATGTCGGAAGCTCTGCAACTGCCGGCCTGTCAATCACGCTCACAGAGCCCTGTGCTCCTCCGCTGCAGCCAACGCAGTAGCTGACTCCATCAACAACGGCAGAAGAAACCACAGCTGTAGGATAGTTTAAATGTTCATACCGCTATTATTCTGCCATTACATTATGAGTAATTTAAATTAAGAGACATCTGGCTCGTGATATACAGAAAATTCTGGCTTGTGAAACTTAAAAAAAAAAAAAAAGAAGTAGAAAAGGGGGACTTTCGTTACTTTATAAATTATTATTATTATATCAGATAATACTCTGTGAGTGTACAGTTGTGGTTACAATATTTGCTTTCTGTTGCTTTTATTTTATATAATTATTATTTATGCACCGAAGAAAATTCCTTTTAAGTTAAAACTTGGCAGTAAACCCGATTCTGAGCATTTTCTTTTTGGTGATTAAGCCTGGAGGTTATTTTGGAGCTCTGCAGGCGGCCTCTGTGCTGGGGGAATTGCACAATCTTGCCATAGTCATTTCTGGTTAGTGCACAACATCAATGTTTGATTTGAGACAACACTACCCACACTAAGCAAGTAAATACATTGTGTACACAGTGTACTGCATGTACTAAAGGCAGTACCTGAATTGAGTCACAGCTGAAGTAAAAGTCCTGTATTGAAAATCTATGTATGTAAGTATTATCAGCAAATGAGTAAAAAGTAAAAGTACTCACAATGCTACATAAAACCCCCTTTCCCCTTTTGGAAGCAAACAGAACATCATCATCTGCAAAGAAGCAGATATGTAATCTTGAGGTTACCAGTTCAGACACTGTCTCCTGGATGCAAAAGCACAACATGAAGCTTTGTCCGTATCAGTCATGCCAGGGATTTGGATAAAGCTCTCCCTCCAGTTATACAAGGATTGGATGGCTTGTAGAAATGTACCCCATATTTTTTGTAATATGCAAAAAATGACATATGTCTTACTAAAGTATAGGAAACATACTTCCCTGCCCCCTCCAGAATCCTTACCCTCCTTGATCTGAGATTTGAATGTATTGAGATTACCCTGTGTTTTTTGCCAAAAGCCCAATGCGTTGGCACCCCTGCAACATTGCATGAGCGGTCCCATTCAAATGAATGCCAGTGGCATTATGCTTCTCCTGAGTCCTCCAAATCTGACACATCCACAGAGGGTGTATCTGCGGGTTCAAGAGTTCCTTAAAATGTCCCTTCAACCACCCAACAATATTCCCAATCAAGGTCAGCAGTTCTCTTTCCCTGCTGAGCACAGCCCTGGCAAGGCCCCTTTCTGAGTCGTCTGGCAGTGTGGCCAAACCTTTAAAGGCCAACCAGATCTTCCGTCACCTCCCCAAACTCTGCCTGCATGACAGTGGCCCCAGCAGCCCCCATAAGACCGCTAATATACACACTATATCAGATGTGCTTGCCAAAAGTTGTTGAACAACTTCTGAAAACGCCTTCATCCACACCCTCCCGACATTTCGGTTTTCTGAATCATGACAATCAATCAATCATTCCTAACTTCACATTTTCATTGGTCATCTGTGCGTAAGTGAAAAGGTAGGCAGGGTTGAACTTCTCTATGAACTCTGTTCTTCACACACCTACTTCTATCACCTTTCATGTGAACAACAGAGTGCAACACACTGTTACACGTCTTGCAGGAGTGATCGTCTTACGGTTTGTGCCGTTATCCCCATTTGTACAATGCATCACATCTTTTTGCCACATAAATTGGTTTGTTTTGCGCATATTCCCGCCTATAGGCCTTCCAGCAGGTGCACACCTACAAGCTTACCTCACAGGCCACCCAGAAAGACACCCTATTCTGGGCAAACCCAGAATGAATGTGGTTTCAGTTGTGGTAGACATAAGACTGTCTGACAAATAGACACATCTAAAAACAGATCCTCTCATTACAGACAACCTCTCGTCTCTCAGTGAGCTGTAAGATATACCAGGACAAACACACACTCGACCCTCGCAGACAGACTGGTCGTTAAAGGTCTCAGTAATGATGATCACTAACGGGCGGAAACATCAGCCAGACTTTAACCTGAACTCACCTCGCCCTGTAAACTGACCATCAATACTCCGGAGTTTTATAATTACACATATAATACTCAGGAGATGTTTTAACTGTTGCCAACATATTGGCAAAATAGGAAAAGGCAGCTACATTACAGTCAGTCTTTTGATTGTTTGATATTTAACTATGACAAACCTTGTATTTGGTTTGTCCGACCTACTTAGTCTGATCCTTTAACAATTACACTTCTCTCCCAAACTTCCTTTACCTTTTGATACAACCATAGCGTGACGTGACGTAGTGTGTGAAACCTTGTTCTTCCATAGATATTTGGTATTGATCCAACATCACTGACAGTCACAAATAGAGCACAAAGGGTTAGTATATGTATATCTATATGTACTGTTTATTTCTTAGCAAAGCTAAAAACTGGATGGATGGCAAAGTCTGTCTGTCCACCACTTCGGTTCAGACTGAAACATCTCGAAAACAGTTGGATGGATTGTGATGAAACCAACCTCAGAAGCACCCAGAACATCTTGACATATAAATTATAGTTAGTTATCAACAATCACAGCTTTGATGCTTTCTTGGCCACAGTATTTTACTTGGTCCTTCTGTATTGCAGGTGGGCTGCCTATCTTCATGTGCTATAATAAAATGATGGATGGAGGGAGAGCTCTGAAGTATGAATTAACTTATTTATAGATGCAGTTTTTTATTGCCGGACTAAGTTCAAGTCTCACTTCTGATTAACCAATGAGGCTCTGAAGTAGTTTAATCGTTTTAAAGTTTGAGAAACTTTAAAGGACAATGTTGGCACAATAATGGAGGAATGTTTTTAGCCATGCTATCCCAGCAGCTGTTGGATGAAATGTGGTTCAGATCTTCATGTTTCCCTTCAGGATCAACTGAAGGGAAACATGAACTTTGGTGATCCTCTGACTTTTCATTTAGCATCATCATCATGTCAATATGTTAATATGTCCAACACTTTGGTTTATGACCAAATACCTGCAGAACTAATGAGATTCCCATCAGCCTTGGATGTGCGCTGTGTTTAATGCCAGTTGGCTAATGTTAGCATGCCAACAAGCTAAAGTAAAATGGTGAACATAGTAAACATCAAACCTGCTAAAAACAAGCATAATGTTGGCATTTTCTGCTAAAAAGCCTCTGGGTTGGTGGAAGGATGGCGAGAGAAGGAACGAGCGGTCTGATTGGAGGTGATCTGGATGTGATGGTCCAGCTGGTGATGAGGAACCAGTCTGGCGTTGCTGCACAGCTCTGTTTGAATAGGCGATAGTCTGGACCACAAGGATTAGAACATGACCTAATACAAACAATGTCAAAGGCCATAACAAACCTTTTAATATGGTTCATATAAAATGTATACCATTTCTCATGAACCTCCTCCGTTGTGCCAAACACGTTGTTGGGGAAGCTGTCAGCATGCAGATTCTTCTTCTGTCAGACCTTCATTACATTATAATGGGATTTTCAGGCGTATGGTAAATATCCTATTAAACCGTCACCTCTTAGCCAAGTATTAGCCCGATCCCTCCTAACTCCAGTGTTCTACTCCTCTATCCCCCTTAACCTCGCACCACCTCTTCAGCCCATCACACCTAATCCCCCAGCTATCCATTACCCTGTACCCCTAATCCCCCACCTATCAATACCATGTATCGCCTAATCCTCCAGCTATCTGTTACCATGTACCTCCCAACTCCATAACTATCTAGCCCCCCCCGTCGCCTCTAACCCCGGCTCTAGTCTCCGCTAATTGTGAATGTTATGTGTGACCCGGCGGGAGGCTGGAAAACTGTGCGACAGATAGTCGAGGTGATAATCACAGAGTGATGACTGATGGTGGCCGGCTGACAGCAGATAGGAAGCACGGATACACGAGGCCGAAATTAGAAGATATTCTAAATAATAACAGTATGACTTTGTCCGTCGGAGTGCACGGAAAGATGACATTACATTAAATTCTTAACATGTTGAAGCAAAGTTTCCATCCTACTTTTTTAGCTGGGACTAAACATATTTCTACCCTCAGTGCAGATCAGTTTAAGTGTGAGCTGCAACAAGTGGTGCATTTAAGGATTGGTCGAACAACAGAGAATAAATTGGTATAGAAATGTCAAATTTTTCTGATTCTAACTTCTCCAATGTGAGGATTTTCTGTCATATATGATAATATGCTGAATATTTGGGGGTTTGAGATAGTTATGAATGAAACAAGGTATTTGAATACATCCCTTTGGGCTGTGGGAGGTTATAACAACAGGTTTTACTCGTTTCTTTATGGACAAAACAATCACTTAATCGAGAAGAAATCTGCATATTAATTGATCATGAAAATACTGTGCCTGGCGGGATGTCTTGGTAAAGCTCATGCAACCCGTTCTCACTCCCAAGTCTTCACGGCCCCTTAGCGTAATTTGCTAACAGCTGCTGTTGGATATAAATAACAGAAATCAGAATAAGGAGGTGGTTGCGGTGGAGGAGTTGGCCAGAAACTGGGCTTTAGTGGTAACCAGGTGTTTGTTCCCCATATGAAACTAAAAGTCAACATTGCTTGTTATGTGTGAAGTTACATAGATTTTTCAAGCTCAGTAAGTTACTTTTTTAACCCTATCCACGATCTTTTCCTAAACCTAACTACATTCTGACATTTCACAACATCAACCACTAGTTTTATTTTA